>NC_064283.1:117093-446434 GCF_019186545.1 Solanum stenotomum
CGGGGGGGGGAGGTAATTTCTTTTTTTGAAAAACAAATTTTTTTTAAATGGGTTGGAACCATTTTACCCAAATCATATTTGATCAAATTCATATTTGCCCATATTCTATTTGGGTGGATTGTAATCCAAACCATTTNTAAAAAATTTTAAAAAAAAAAAACAGATTTTTTTTGTTTTTGGAAAATAAAAAAAAATAGGGATAGGTTGGTGGAAGGTGGGGGAGCCCCCGGTGGGTGGGGGTGTCCGGGGAAGGGGGTAATTTTTTTTTTTGAAAAACAGATTTTTTTAAATGGGTTAGAACTATTTTATCCAAATCATATTTGACCAAATTCATATTTATCATATTCTAATTTGGATGGATTGGAATCCAAATCATTTTTGCGCAATCCATATTCAATCCATCCAAATCCGATCCAATCCAACCATTTGTCACCCCTATCTAGAGGTAATAATACATGATGAAAATATATCAATTTTATTAATCATATCATAGAGTTCCGACGAACTCATATTTCAGAAGCAAGCACATTGAATTGAATATTAAATAGGCTAATTCAGAAGAAAACACAACGTTCTCCTTAAAATTGTACAACATTAAATAGGTTAATTCATGATAATTTTATTTGCTCTAAATATAATCAAGTTTCCATTTACATAAAACATAGCACAATATTAGTGTTTCAACAAAATGTATCAATATGTATATATAATGTATCGATATATTGTATAAGTAGTGTATATTCATGCATAGATGAGATATAACTACAATATAATCAAAGATGTATATACATCTATATACATTGTTGATATAATAACATATATATTATTGATAGGTCAAACACATGCACAAACTTTTAACTTTCCCTTAAATTTCATTTTGACACTTTAACTCAACCTTGTTTTATTTTCACCTTCTAACTCCACTTTTCATGTATACAATAAAGCATATATTGCAGATCAATTTTTTTTTCAATCTCAACCAACTCAAATCTCCTCTAACCATTTCAAATTTTTGAATATGAATTCCTCTCAATGTTTCAACTCTTTGATATATTATTCAATCAAAATGATTAACATTTGCAACACGTCGATTTAAAGTCGAGTTTTGAACTTAGAAGAAGGAAAAAGAGGAGGAGGTAAACAACGAAGAAACAAGGAAGAAGAAGTCATCAATGGTAGAAAGAAGAAGACCAAAGAAGGCGAAGAAGAAAGTGTGAATTGCACTTCGCCTGCAATTGAAAATTGTCGAATAGCCATTTTTTATAAAAACTGATAATTGAGTTATTTTGGATAAAAAAATTATGATCAAAGGGTCATTTTGCTTATTATCTCATTATTCATGTCTTGAATTAACCATCTCTCGGAAGGAACATGTCATATCAGTAATATTTCTATAGTGTTGTCATCTTCATCACTTTCTTTCAAAGACTTCTAGAGTTTAGACCTGATTTTTATACTTCTTCACCCGTTCTTTTTGTAAATAAAAATACAATATTGATCAAGCATCAAAATACAAGGACACATATTATAACAACTCAACGATATTTTTATTGAATATTATATTTACTATGTAATTTTTATTTTTATTTTTAAAAAAAAAAACAAATTTATACATCGGTGATATTTAAAATGTAAAACAATTTTAATGCTCAAAGTTTAATAAATATTTTAACAACTAAAATATATATATATATTCAGATTCATACATGTAAATTTTAATGGGAAAATTGTATATAATAGCAAACTATTAATTCAAATTAAATGTTATAACCACTGTTTGATTTAATTGCAATCCATAGCAAACTGTTGCCATTCGCCTCTCTCCCTAGGTTTCTCGCTCGCCACTATCGCTAGTCTCTCCCTCTCTGTAACGACTCGAAAAATGATAGGTTAAACTAGAGCCTAAACGTGAGGGTTAATGTCAAGAGTTAAGGGGTTTAGTGGTTAAGCGTTAAAGTACGTACAAGACCCCGTAGTTTAAAAGACCTTCTAAGGTTGGTTGAGGGTTGCAAGGTAAAGAGCCAAGCCAAAAGGGGCAAGCCTAAGCCAAAGGCCAAGGCTGCCCCAAGCTTGGCCAAATACTGCCCAAGGACCACGACCAGTTTCACGACCAATGGTCTTGACCACAGTTAGTGAAAGGGCTCGTGAAGGTCCCTTAGGCATGTGTGAGACATGGCATTGAGGCCTAGCCACTGCCTAGGAACCACGACCTCCACCACGACTCGTAGTCTTGACCACAAATCGTGGGAGGCCTCATGGTCTTGCCTTGGCATGGGATCCCAGTCTGTTGTAGTCCGAGGATCTGATGAAAGAGGAGCCTTTTCACTGGAATAGACTTGTTGAGATACTAGTTCAAGACTTTCTTTAATCTGTAAGAGAACATGAGAAATAAGAAATCCATCATGAATTTGAAAGGAAATTCCTTACAACATATAATGTCATTTAACATTAGACTTGCCCCAGCAGACTGGGTAATCAATTTTGATGTTGGACTAGATGAGAAAGAATGGAGAAAGTTTGATAGTGGGTTGTGGGTTGAGTCGTGTGGGAGTGAAGAAACGTGTGGGATGGTGGTGTGATCAATGATCGGGGATGGTAACGGTAAACAAGGAAAGGAAATCCCTAAAATTGGGTAACTGAAAATTTTAGTTTTTTTAAAAAAGGAAGTAAAATAAAATTAATGATCTATTATTAATTAATAATAAAAAAACTATAAATAGATTAATAATTTATTAAATAAATATAATTTAATTTTAAAATTAAATTAAATTTAACTGATATGTCATAGCCCGCAAATAATCTGTTATAAGCAAAAAAAATTTAAAAGTAGGTTTAAAACCCGTAATATTTACTCTTAAATGTGTATATGAGGTGATTTTCCGAAGAAAAACCAGTTACATATTACATTTAATTAATTACAAAAAACTAATGTCAACAACTTATTACATCTCTTTCTTTAAACTCCATTGTGCTTCTGGTATGCTTAATAAATAGGCAATAATTGCGAGGGAGTTGGAGTAAGGAGAAGAGTCGTGTAAATTTTCTTTTGTAAAGTTGCAATCAACTTTTGTTATACATTCAAGGCATATTTGTCGCACGTCCAGATGTTAGGGATTCAATACTCTCGTCTTTCTTCTTCTTATTATTATTATTAGTGGTTTTATGTCAGCATTTTATTTCAGATTTATATATTAACAAGAGATATACACAGCACACGTGTCTAGTTTTCCCAACTCAAAAATTGGGTCTTAGCGTCAAATGGACATGAGATTATAGCACTTCTACATGTATGTGAGTTTATATGTTTAAAAAAACTTCTATTCTTGATATTTGTAATGGGTTGTTGTTTCTGAGACACCTCTACTGATTGCTGTGTCACAGGTGAGTCCGGAGGGCAAGACAACTAGTTGTAAATATTATTAGCCTCAACTACAAAGTTAGTGTGGTTCGTTCTATATGAATTTTCAATATAACAAATGTAGTTAGTGTGTGGTTCGTTCTATATGAATTTTTAATATCACAAATGTAGTTAGTGTGTGGTCCGTTGTATGAATTTTCAATTATCACAAACGTTCAGATACTTGGTTCTTAATAATTATCTATGACACTATGGCTTCTCTAGTACACTAAAATGGTTATTAATATGTCTTATATGTAAGCATTGCTCCTTTACTTGGCATTCTAGATCTTTTGAGGTAACTTCAGTAAATCCAACTAAATCTTATGACAAAACCCAATTATTGCATGACATTAAGCACTAGCTACTATTTTTCTACTAGTTTTATAAGGTGGTCAGCCACTCTAGTAAAAACATTGGAAGAACAACTGAGATCAGACTGAACTCGATTCAAACAAGTGACTTGGTAATTAGACGTGCTTACGCCGAGGATCTCAACAAGAGCTCCTGAGTTTGGTACGTAAATGAACAAACTACGATAAAAAATTATAACGTTTTCCCCTCCCTTTGTACAATCAAAAGGAAGAAATTGAGTCCCTATTAGTTCCAAATTTTAACATTTTTCCAACCGATTCTTCCCCAATGCCGATAACGCTTGCTGGACCTCTGCACCCGCCAGTAACATCTGTCAACGGCTGCTCTTTTGAAGTAAAGTTTGTCTGGTACAGTTGTTGTTAGACGGCTGCCAGAGCGCCTTATGAGATACCTATGGCATAACTATACATATGATAAATACACGTTAGGAGGACGGAATCGAGAAGTGCAAAGAAGGAAGGAGAATTAAAATGACCAAATAAAAAGATGGAATCCTAAATTAAACTATGCATAAGGCAGATATAACCATAATATTTGCCGGATTCTGGAAAGGAAAGCAGAAAAATGAAATGCCCAGTCAGTAGCAGAAAAGACGGAATTTGAGTTGTTGTACGAGTTCACAGAGCTTGCAAATTACTCCATAAATTTCAGCAAAGCTCTCCAATATCTCAAACAAGATGGATTGATATGGATAGCTTGAAGTAACCATCTTAGAGGACTTGTAGATGGCTCTAGATTGGATATAGCTCCGGAACCTTCTGTCAGCCGTCTAGCAAGCAAATGCATCTGGAAAAACAGTTCAGCAGGCCTAATCTCTGCAAGAAACATGATGAAGCCAAAGCATGAGCTGCATAAGCCATTCGGACACTCATGAATAAATTTGGATAGTATTTGTTATTTCTGAGCAGCAGGGGAAACAAACCAGCAAGAGTGTAACAATACAATAATAGCTTTCTGTCTTTTTGCTAGTAAGAACAAGGTACATAATATAGGCAGTCCCTGTCAGTCTCAGTCTGGTCAAGATGAAGAGCACCAAGTTCTACTGGGAGCTCGCTCAAGATGTTGACATGTGCAATTATATGGGTGGAGCAATTGAAAAAAAACTGCAAGTACGTGAAATAACTGAAGAGGAAACCATGTCAATCAAGTTAAAAGACCATCTTAAATTTAAATCTCCGACTCAAATGCAATATGCTATTTTAGCCTTTTTATTTCAAAGGCCATTCATTTTCTTATACTAATATATTGACCCATAATATCTTGCTAACTATTAATATCTTTTTCCTTTAGGGTGCCCTAAATGGAAGGAAGGAAATATATTTAGAAATCTTTCATAGCTACTGGGAGGGGGGAGATGAAAATACAAGTAACCATCGAACTATAGAACCTCACCTAAAACAGAGGCCGTGGTAAGTAATATTTAATATTTAGAGCCCGTTTGGCTTAACTTGAAAAAAGTAGCTTTTAAAGAAGTCAAACTTCAGTAACTCTTAAGTTAAAAAATGAAAAGTAGAAGAGTACCTACTTTTAACTTTTTTTTGAGTCATTTTAAACTTATTTTAAGTTCATTTTTAATTTTGCCAAACACTCCTAAAAGCTAAAAATGACTTAAAAGTAGGTTTGACCAACTTTTAAGACAATCTAAACAGGCTCTTAGTCGTCTCTTCTTTAAAACAAAACCCAGACACCTCATTTTAACCTTGCCCTGTGAAAAGGGCTGTTGGTGACAGGATCACCAAAATGAAAAGCCGTAGTGCTTTCACTTAACCGCTGTCTCAGTGATGTGAAGTGTCCAACTCGCTTTGTGCATCGCTTCAGAGCTTAAGTGCCCTTTGACAACACTGATCATTTTGCCACAAATTGTGGGGATAGGCTTCTCTTTTCTTTTTCTGTTTTACTCCATTAGTTGTTTCTTTGTGTGGCTCCCAAATATTCCATGTATAAATATCCCCCCCCCCCCCTCTCACCCCTTCATATCACATTAGGCAATTAATTATGTCTAGAAACACAGGGAACTGGAATGGAATTCAAATGCCGATGCATATATTGGAACTTGGCCGAATACTATACAAGAAAGTGGAAATTTCAGTCAGAATTTTCAACCCCAGTAGTACTCAAATCTTATTTAAAACATAAAAGCATTAAAGGACTAAGAGGGTCAGCTACACGGCAACCTTCCACAATCAAGTACCTTAGTGTGTATGTAGTCCAGTTAGTCTGATTGTGAAAGACCCACTACTCGATATTGCACTTGGTATTGACTCAAGCAAAGTTGCCAACCACAGTCGAAACTTAACTGCTCAAAATAAAATATATATGAATTATCAAAGGACAAAATATCAAACCTGGTGGCCAAGATGACCATTCCTCATTGAGGTTCTTTTCCCACTTTGATTCAGAGCCGAGGCTAGCTTCTGCTTGTGCCAATAGCAGTGAGACAAAGGGTAGCGGCGTTGAAGAACTGTCTTTTGCTTTCTTCAGACTTCTAATAGCAAGCGATAAAAAATCTGAATCGGACTGCTGCCTGGCAATCTCCATGCAAATAACACCTGAATAATCAAATTCCCATTACCAATCGGACCAAAAAGACCATCAGACTTTAATAGACACACAGAGGGTAAGAAAGAAAGATGGATATAGATGGAGGAAAATGCAGACGATGGAATGCAACCCCTGGGCACTTATTATGGTGGGTTCTGCAGAGAGAAATAGAAGAGCTTTTGAATGGGAAAATACACTGCTGCCAAAAAGTCAGTTAATAGGAAAGAGTTTAAGCAAATTAAAGTAAGTTTTACAATTGTTCAGCAAATGTTACCATGGCTAAGAAAAAGGCAACTCTCGCCACCAGCCAACAAGCAAGCTTGCGCAAGGGACTCTTCTGCATCAATAAATTCCCCATTCCAAACTGCAGTTAGACCTTGAACCAAATTATACATAGCAATCCACATGTTCCACGAAGTTTTTATTTCTTTGCCACACTCTTGAAAGGCCAAGGCTAGTGAACTGGAATCTGACTGCAGCTTGTATCGACTTTCAAGAAACTTAAGACAAATCCAACCAATATGATTATCAGTTTTGAGCTCCAAGCACCTTATGTACTCTTCATGAAGCCCTGAATAATTATCTTCGACAGCATAGGCACGACACAGTAGCAAGTGTGCAAAGAAGAGGTAGTTATCTGGAAGCTGCATCTCTAGAGCACTTTTTGCATGCATAATGCACTTGAAATTATTCCCACAATGCAAACTAACCTCTGCGGCACAAAGCAGAAGCTGGAACTTTTGGTACTGGGAAGAAATCTCATCTTTTGCATAAAGCTCACTTCGAAGAGCCACATTTATCAACCTCTCAAGAACAACACACAGGTTACGAGGAAATTTCTTCTCCCGCGCCTTCTGAAGATAATTTAGTACAAGGAGGTAATATGAATGACGGTCCCAAGGCTCCTGATGGACACACCTATAAATATAAACATAAATTAGACGCACAGAACAGCTTTGGCATATATTTGATGGAAAAAAATTCACGTGTCTTCCTCCCATCGCACCAGAAGTATCAGATTATTTATCAATAAATGAGCCGCAGAAAGTGTATAATAGAAATAAAACTTCATAAATAAACCCAACAGCATGTGGATAAAGAACATTACTTCTGCAGCATCTTGATTGTTTTGCACTCCAGTGTTGAATTTTCTCTACAGATGGACATTGCTAGTGTCTTCTCGCCGCTCCCCACAATACAGCAAGCAACTGCTCCAGCACCAAAAACCTCAACACTGGATTTAACACCTTCCTTTTTCTGATGTTCAGAAGGATCCACTCTGAAGCATCGAGCTGAAATGTGAGCATCTTTCCATTCTTTGCTGGCTACTAACAGATAGCCAAGAAGGGTCCTATTCACCAGAATATTACAGAAGATCAATCAACTTTTATCATCATACTAAGAACACAAATTTACAGATGGAAATAAGTTCCATATATGGAATAGCAATCAACAATGCATTTTTTGCTAAACTCTTTCAAGTGTCAAGATCAACACAGCACGTAATTCAAACAAATTAGACCATAATTGAAATGGACACTTAATGAAAGACGAATGAAAATCTGGGAAAGAAGAAGTGGTTAATGCCAGGAAACACCCATGAATTGCTGAGTTGTTGGAACTATAGTGCAAGGTCATACCAGCCACAATATGGTGGACAGTTTGGAGAGAAAGGAATGCAAGGTGTTTTGAGGGATAATTTAACTCTAAGCAGAAAATTAAGCTTGATTGTATTATGTTTTTACATTTCTGGAGTAAATAATTTTTTTGTGGTAGAGTCTGAGTCAATACTAGAGTTTTTGGAATTATTGTAAATAGGTTCATTAGGACTCACAGGATATTTTGTAAATCTAGATGCCAGAATAGTTTTGTGTGCTGAGGACTATACAGTTACCATTATATAAGAAAACGAAAATCAACATGGAACAAATCAATTGTGCAAAATGAGAGAAGACGGACCAATGATATTCAGCAAGAGTTCTTGAGCATGAAGAACTGGACACCCATGCAAAGATTTTCTAAGGCCGAGAAAACTTAGCAAACGCCAAACCCTGCAACCACCCCCCCAAGTTAAAAGCAAGCATGGACATTGATGTGTAAATTAAGTGATGCTAAGGTAGAAGATTGAATTCTTTACAGGAGTTCAAGTAGGAACTGACAGACTGTGACCAAGAATCCTGACTTCGGTAATTTATTTATTATCTTTTTATAATAATAATAGTGGTCATACCAGCACTCACGTCGACCAATCAACTGCAGATTTCCCACGGTTCTCCACCACGGCCTTAGACAACGGGACAAGTTTACTTGGCTTTTTTTTGCCTCTTGCTGAGATTTTAACCTTGATAGGTGTGGTAGCGACTGACAGTAGTGGTGGTTGCCACTGGTTGGGGGTTGGTGGTTGGTTACAGTAATGTTGGTTAACAATGATGGTAGTGGTTGTGATGGCAGAGCATGTTAGTGGTGGTCGCTGGTGATTGTAGATAGAGTGGTGATGAAAACTATCCATACAAAAATATCTCTAATGATATTAAGACTCTGTTCATGATCTTAATGATTAAGATTTATTCATACCAAATAATTGTTTAAATCTTAATGAAAACGAATGCACTTAATGGCCTACGATCTGAATCATACAGATTCAGACTTTCTTTAAGTGCAAACAAATGAGGCCTAACTCAAACCACCACAATAAGATTCATTTATTTCTCAAGAAGCAAAGGAAACAAAATGCTTTCTGAAATAAAAACAGAAACTCACGTATTTTTCCAACTTCAATCTGGAACAACCACAAAAATTGCATCCAAAATTGGCCAACTCTTCATCTCAAGCAAATCATAATTCAAATAAATGAAAAGACATGGTCCGTGAGGATTCATGTAGTCAGCCCCAACTTATTTGGAACGGAGGCTTAGTTTTTTATTGTTCCAATCTCAAGCAAACCATGATTAAAATGAATTACACCCATTAATCTGAAGTGCTCTGATCAAGCACAATTCACTAGTTCATGCCAAAGTGGACAACATGAAAATGTACCTTATCAAATGACTGTTTGGAGAAATATGAAGAGCTCTTCTTAGATAATTGACCCCCTGCTGAACTTCTAGGCAGTCCTTAGATCCATGTTTGACCTAAATCCCCGATAAGGAAGTCCGGATTTACACTTAGAGGCCCAAGATCAAGTAAAAAGACGCAACTGAAATAGAAAACTTACTAGTAAGCCCAGTGTGGCCATGAAATCCAGCGCAGCAATCTCTTTGCTAGATGAAAGAGACTCACGAACACTTGAAACAACTGAGTCAAGCTGATGACTTTCATCTAATGCATGAATAGCAGATACTACAAGCCTAACTCTTGAACTCTGGAAGGCTCTTTTTGGCAGTTGTAATATGTATCTCATAGCTAATTCCTTCCCTGAAATATGATATACTAATCTACAGATGAAACTGACGGAGGCAGCAGCCAATGGGTGCTCTGTTGGTAAAGCAGATGAGGCCAGTCTCTTTGCCATCGAAAGAGCAAGGTCATATTTTCCAAGTTTCCAATAAGAAAGCGCATAAAGCTGCAAACCTTCTACATCCAGAAGACCTAGCGAAAATGGAAATTACAGGTTTAAAATGACCAAGCAATAAGCATTGTCATAGTGAATTTTCGATTATGAGAGCAAAATCATGCAAGTAGGACAAAAATATCAAATACATTTTAAGCAAGATGCTACTCCACGACTTCAGCAACTAGCTAAAGTGAACACTAAGAGATACCCAACGCCTAACATTTTTGCCCAACTAGTAGTTCAGCACTCATATAAAGTCTCAATTCATAATAATTTTTTGAGCAACTTTCACATATAGCAAACACAAAAATCATATTTGTATGCTATAGCTATAGTTTGCATAATTGCGCTCCATAGCAAACATAAATATGTACATTTCGCTATACATATACAAAAGAAAGCAGTTTCAACTAATCTGTTGCTGTTTCGGTATACATATATAAAAGATCAATTGTATAATCTGTGTTTGTATAAAGCGAGAACGAGAGAAAGGCAAAAGAGAACTGGGTAGGGGAATATTTGTATTGTATAATTATAAGTGTTTAGGATGAAGATATATGTATTTGCATGTGTATATACAATTTTCTCTCGCTTTATACAACCAGAAACGCAATTTATACATTTCTGTTTGTATAAGCGAGAGAGGTGAGGAATTAGCTTTATACAAACACAAACGCATTTTATACATTTGCGTTTGTATAAAAGCGAGAGAGGCGACAATTAAATCGAACTATGTTTATAGCATTTAATTTGAATTAATAGTTTGCTATTATATACAATTTTCCCTAATTTTTTTATAGTACTCAATTCATAATTGTTGTTTTGTTCACAGACAAGTAGCAGGCCCTAATCCCTCACCATGATATTTTTCTTTAGCAGTAATTTCTCACTAGGAACAACAAAAACGCAAATATGATAAAGAATCATACCTTTGCTTTCCAAATATTTACATTCTTCAATAGCATCATCAGCATTTCCTGCCTGTATGGATACAAAGCATCTCAGAACTTGCATAAAATAATGTTGATCAAAGCACCCGTTGACAATGGCAAAAAAAACGAGTAACATTGCACATTGGATCTGAAGCAAAAGAACTTGAATCTGAGAAGATGTGGTAAAAGTGTATTACCATACAAAGTGACCTGGTCAAATTAATTGATATATCTGCAAGAGATGATTTTGAAAGCTTTCCTGCAAAAACTCTGGCAGCAAGGCGTGCCAGTCTATATGAAGCAACAGCACTTTCATAATCACTCCGTGCCTCACAAACTAGCCCTTTCAGATTGTGAGATTCAGGATACTGAGGTGCGCGCTGCAAAGCCTGCTGGATGGCTCCAAATGCCTGGTATAACAATTAGAATAACTTACACTCAATACTAACTGAAGTAGTCCCTCGTCAATGAATCAGAGCCTAAACATAGACAAGCAACAATTACATACATAATGCATTGTAAACCAAGTGCCTAAGTACCTCTGGAGATCGCAGATAACCAGACTGCAGAGCAAGCTTAACTAGACCTGTTTGGAATTCTGCAAGCTAATCAGAGACAGGCACTGTAAGAACCTCCAAACAGGACAAAAACAACTGAAAAGAAACCACGTAATGAATTTTCTGATAAAGCAATAATTGGATTGACTTGTTGGGAGAATCACATGTATATAAGTGTGTATCTGAACTCTAAAGCTTGTGAAAACAAGCATCAGGATGTGACCTGTTATACAAACTTTAGATGCAGAAGCAAATCTGACAAACTCCCAGACAAGGTGAAAGTTGATATATTTTCTGAAAAAAACACTTAAAGAGTTTATATATTTTCTGAAAAAAACACATAAAGAGAGAAATGTAGTTACTGGAAAGATCTGAACCGCCCGCAGACAGCACTCATATGCCTCGTCTGGTTTCAGATTCCTGTTAAGAAGCGTATTTAGCTTTATATTTCACACGAAAGGTGCAAATGCATCATTCCTTATTTTTGCTATATAACATAATGAATTTACCTTGCAGCAGCATCAGCCGACATGCCTGACCATGGCAATGAAAGTGAAGGATCAATACTTCTTGCACGATCAAATGCTAGCTGAGCCAATTGACTTTCCCCCTCCTGCCTATAAAGCTATATGAACCCAACGTTTAGACAGATCTAATCATCACACATGCATCAATCAATTTACATAACAGACCCGACCTTAATATACAGTATGATCATGACTTGAAACGGTTAATAGTTCAGCACATTGGATAAGGAGACCCTACACACGCACGCGCGCGCACACAAAAAAAAATGAGGGAAGCAGATGACAAGAAAGACGTGATTCTATAGATGACACAGTCATCTATACAAATAGGAACATTGTGGATGCTTAAAAAATTGAAAAGTACTATCCACGTAAAAACTCATTTTCTACTCCTCAGATGCTCTCTTGTTGCTGTCCCTCCAAAGCCCCACAAAAGGGTCAATGGACCAACATCTCATGCTCTGCATCCCCTGCACCTTCTTCTGAAAGACAGCTATGCAACAGATCTTTCACTGTACCTGAAATTAATCACTATACTCCAAACTGGTTAATAGTGTCCAGCACAATTGCCTTGCACTCTAGCAGTGCACTAGTAAATGGTTTACATCTTCTCCCGTTCTTTTGCATATACAGCACCACATAGTATACCTTCTTTTTATAGCCGTGGTGTCCGGGCCAGCTTTCTCGCATCTCAACTAATTCCATGGGATAACTGTCACCTCCAACTAGCACCAGACAACTGTCCTTCCTTTTTTTGAAAATTGACAGCAATTAGGATTGCCCCACTTATTGTCATCTAGGTGAACATGCACCTTTCTCGTGCTGTAGTAAACCCATCTACCAGATATAGGAAGTTCAAGTTCACTCTTCCGTTTTGTTTTTTTTTTGAATAAGATAGAGATTAAGAAGTTCAAGTTCTCTCTTTTAAGTAAGCTAGGGTAGAAGAACTTAAATTGAGTACTAGCACGTATGGCTATGGATACTGCAAACAGGATTTCTGCAATTGCTGCCGAAATGCTGAGAATGTCCCACTTCCCCACAGTTCTCTATTTTCAGGTGTTCCTTGTGGAGTATATGTCTACGACCTTAACGATTCACAGTTTTTGTTCGAATTTCCTAGCAAGAAGTTGGCGAACAAGTCATGTTGGGCAATCTCTAGATGTGCAAGTCCAAGATGCTGATTCGGATGCTTCTACTCAGTTTCAGCGTCAGGTTTTGCAGTAAAGCAAGCAATTAGGAGTGGATTTTAAGGATTTTGAAGGGGGGTTTTGGTCCTTATTCCTGAAATTTGATAGCAAAAGACGAGATGGCAGAGGCATCCTGTCTTAGTCCCATTTCAATCACCATCAAAGCTAAGGGGGCCAACGAAATAAAAAATTTGGAGTTCGGGGTAAAATTCAAGGAAGGAGAAGCTAGGAGGGACTCTAACTTAACAGGATATCAATGAAAGCTAATATAATCTCTTAGAAGGTGAGGGGTTTGAATGATCTCGAAAAGAGGAGGATGATCAAATAATTATTAATAGAATGAAGAGTGGATATCTATTGTTTCCAAGAAACAAAAATGGAAGGGAATATAGGGGATGTAGCTAGACATCTATTGGATAACAGGTGGGATGATTATGCCATCTTGGTGACCAATGGAAGAAGTGGAGGTATTCTTTTTCTGTGGGATAAGAGGGTGTTCAGGGAGATTATTGTTGACGGGTTTATTCTATGACAGTTAAAAAACTCTTTCATCAATAATAGGGATTTTGCTTGGTTTTACAGTGGAGTTTATGCTTCATATGACAGAATGGAAAGGGAGGAACTTTGGTGGGAGTTAGCAGGATCCAGAGGGCTTAGTGAAGGGGCTTGGGTGGTGGGTGGTGATTTCAACATCACCGAGTTTGCTTCTGAATTTAATTCTGGTAGGGGCAACTCCAGGGATATGAGAGAGTTTTCTGAGATCATTGAAGATTTAGAATTGGTGGACCCTCCTTTATTTGGAGGGCAGTTTACATGGGACAGGGGCATGAATCACAATTGTTCTAGTAGGTGTTTGGACATGCAATTTGGGATCATGATTTCAAATTCCAAATTCTCCCAAAAAAAACAGAATTTGGGATTCCAAATAGTGATGTTAAATTTTTCTAACTGCAAAACTTGACCCATAAGTTTTTGTAAAAAAGACTCAGCAATTTAAATTTTGCAAAACAGACTCATGCTCGGCATGAAGAGATTGTTCATATCATGTGAAAGAATTATATACAAGAATATCTAGTTACTACTTTTGTTGACTAGTGGGTCTTTATAAAATATGTGTCTTTGAAAGTTTATAATCACAAATATCTTTTATAAAAGGAATTTGGAGATATGTGATTTATCAATGCATCGCCTTAGGATATTCCATATCTTATTTATGAATAATGGTTTGCTCATTTGATAAGATTTGGTAAGATTATATAAGAATTTGGGAAATTTTTGAGAGTTCTCACGGGGGTTTCACATTTATGAGAAAAAATACAACTTAAGAAATCCAAATTGAATGTCCAAACAAAACTTCAACTTCAAATCAATCTTATTTCACATCATGTCCAAAAAGGGCCTTATAGTTCCTACAATTGGATAGGCTAGCTAAATTTCTTAACTATGATAATAAGGCCTAATATGAACAACCTTTATATTACATTGATGGGTAAACAGTACGAGCAAGGCTAAAGACATCAGAAGTAAATCATTCAATCCTGGATGAACAAAAGTCCATGTGCTTAATTGCACACTCGGTCTAACAGTTCATGCAAAAACACAGTGATATTTCCAGGTTTTTGACTCCTGTGACTAAAATCTTATCATGAACCAAAGTAAATATATTTTTGGATCTTCTTACATGAAGCCAACAAACTCAATGAGTGTTCTTCAGGACCTGAGGAAGAAGGATTGTTCAGAATCTATGGATTCTAGCATAAATATTCAATAAATGGAACTGTAATTACATGATCCATGATACAAAGTGCTCTACTAAAAGGTTTTCTTCAGTTATCCATTTCTGAGAGTTTCGAGAAATAAATGAAAACAGATAGTCTTGGAAACTAATGCAGCAAGTTACCTTTCCAAGATATGCCCACGCAACAGCAAGAGAAACATCCAACTGCAGTGCTCGTATGAAAGCATGTTGCTTTAATGCAGAATGATCAGATAAACACCCTAAGGCTACCCAAAACTCGCTATTGCAACCTTCAAGCAATAAGCCTCCAAGGCACATCTTTTCAGACACAAACCTGAAAAATGAGCTAGTGTAATAAATGAGCTAGTTCAAATGTAAGATATTAAGCAATTAAATAGAACACATACCAAGGGTTCATGTCATCTTTACAGTTCTCCTTTAACGAGAAAAGAAGCTCAGATGCAATGGCAACATCAGTATACACATTAGCTTGCCAAGGGGACAAATGCAATGCCCGCTGGTAGGAGCGACAAGCAGATCTGACTGCTAAACAGCAGATTCTCTTCCATGACAGGATCGAACTACTGAATGAATTTTCGTCAGCTCCTGAGCCCAATCCTTCATCCATCCATGGAAAACATTTTGCGTATGTGAGCTAACCAGGGATAGAAACAGCACCATAGTCAACACTAAAACATAAATGTAGTAAAGTAATAGGATGGGGGGAGGCTTGACATGCTCCACACAAAGCTGTAGGAAGACATGAGATGTTGGGAAATGGAATTGCACAAAAATAACTGGCATAATGCAAAGAAAAAGCATAATTCAACAGATGCAGTTACCTGAATATCACCAAGAAGCTTCCAAGCACAAGATATATTGCCAACAATGGAAGTACTTGCTAGAGCCACCTTTGAAGCTTCCTGAAATCAAGCAAAACACTTGAGAAAAGTCTCAACCAAAAGAAGGAAGGGCGAAGGAATAGAATAAGTATGTCCTTCTGCACCATAATTCTACAGAAGCAAGTGAAATTTCAAATGCTGTATAGCTAACCTCTAAGAGTGAAGCTCCCCATTTAAAGGCACCAGAATCAATAGATTCCTTTGCCAAACTAAGGAGTGCAGAGGCAAGCCCATGATGTGCGGACAAATTCAGAGGTGAGATTTGTAAAGCTTGTCGAAACTGCTCTATTCCCTTCATTCAGGATTGAAGAGTAAAGAAAGAATTGTTAAAAGAATCTGAATATCTTTCATAGGTATGATCTTCACCCATATGAGCTCATAGCCAGAAATTTTCTTCTTTTTTTCTACTGGGAGAAGCTTTTTGTATAAGTAAAAAGAACTTTTTGTCTATCCTTATATAAGTTTATTTGGCAGAATAATACCTAGAGACACAATGCACACAACCTAATAATTTTGAATTCATACACAAGTCTACTAAACCACTCCAAGTCCAGGAGTACCAGTCCAAATCCACACTTCGAACTACATATATCAAGCTTGTTAAAATTGCAAAGTGAAGCATGGACCAGAAGCAAGGAGAAATTTTACCTTTCGAAACGAACCAAGCATCAAATAGACATTTCCACTTTCTACCAGTGCAAATACTCGTGATTCCTCCAATTCAATAGCTCTTCCATAGGACTATTATAATGAGAAGAAAAGATTGAGCAACATGTAGCAGACATTATTTTTACAAGGTAAAAGTTTATGTTAAAGAGTACCAAGATGGTACAGAAAGGAGAAGAAATACAAAGTACGGAGCAGGCAGACAATCACATTCTCTTTCCTAACAGATCTAAGAAATCCATATGCTGATTTAAACTCAATAGTGGGTTACTTTTACACCAGAAGTACAAATTTTATAAGCATCTATTTTTAGTTCTAGAAATCAAAATTATTTACCCTTCAAAAGAAGCCTTGTTCCTCTCCAACCAAATTGTCCAAAAGATGCAGAATGGAACAATCCTCCATATCTGCTTTCTCTCTTTAGGAACCACCAACTGCTGCCAACTTCCCATTAACCCCTTTACATTGTGAGGCATCACCCAAGTAATACCTCTAATAAAAGAAATAAACCCTAGAATTGTCTGGCAAATCTGCAGTGAAGAAATAGGTGCTCAACTGACTCCTGATCTTCTTGACACAGATAGCATTTGTTGCATTGGACAAAACTTTTCTTCTGCAAATTCTTTTGAGTTTAACATGCCCCTCAAGAAGCTATCCACCCAAAGCAAGCTATACCTTAACAGGAGCTTTTGCCTTCCATATCATGTTTTTTTTTTTGAGAATATTGCTTTCCATATCATGTTCCATGGTCAAGAAGCTTCCAATTGTCCTGACTGCTTTATCAACAGTATGTAGCAACTCTTGACTGAAAATTTGTTATCTTTGATTGCTAACCAAATCAGAGAGTCCATTATATTATGATCAACAGAAACTGATTTCAGCTACAGTAACTGACATAAATGCTCTATCTTACAATCATTTAAATTTCTCCTGAAATCAATCCGTCAACCAGTATTTGCATGAAATCCGAAAGTAACTGAGTAAGTTAGGAAATTTATTTGGCTCCATTACCCACCTCAAATCTGTTAAACTGGTTGAACTCTTTCCACTGCTTACTAATGCTCTTTCATAATCCCCTTTCAATATTTCTCCATGCTTCCTCTTTACCATGGATAGCATTCGTCAACTCCTTCCAGACTTCATTCCTACCATGTTATACCTCCAAAGGCATTTGAAAAGTAGACTTTTATCATCTCATTTCAGATTTCTTACACTTATTCCACCCCACCCCCCACCCTTATATCAAGGTGTAGCAGGCATCAAATGGATGTACTACCATTGAGACATGGCATCAAAGGGATGCACTATCATTGCGGCACGGCATCAAAGGGATGTACTATCATTGTGACACAATGCACTTAACTATTCAAACATCTTACTCCAATAACAACAACATACCCGATGTAATCCCACAAGTGGGGTCTGGGGAGGGTAGGATGTACGCATACCTTGCTTCTACCCTTGTGGGGTAGATAGGATATTTCCAATAGACCCTCAGCCCAAAAGAAGTGTTATGAAAGCAAGATTGAAAGGAATATAATGGCAGCAAAATATCAAGATACACAGAGAAAATAAGCAGCGTTCAAACAACTTACTCCGTTCAACTATTTTTAATACATATACATCTTATGTATCAATAAACCAAAGCTTTGAAACATAAAAAAATATTGAGGAAGTGTAAAAGTAACAAAATTATTGATGTCCCTTATCCTTTAAAGCATGCCATCTACCATTAAGTAGCTCACTCTCCTTTCATATGTTTCAATGGGATGTTTCCATAGATTACCTAATCTCCCCCTCTCGTGGATTTTAACTTCTCTAACTGCCTTTTATGAACTAGAGCATAGGTAATTACCTTAACAGCGGCTGTAAACATGCCCATTTGCTGGTAGGATAGACCCAGGGCCTAGATAAGTACAAGATAGAAAAAGTCACTGAGGACTGAACTAGTGACGGAATAAACTAGACAGCGTCAGAGCAATTATTAATAAGAACAAACGAGAGATAGAATAGGAAATAACCTCCCACAAATCAGCACATGTGGGATAGCCTCTGATGGCCTGCTGAAGACTCTGCACTGCTTCGGACCACTTGTTTTGGTTGACCTGTAAGTTTGCAATGTATTTGACAGGACGGAACCCTAAAAAGGAGGAAATGAAGAAGTAGAAAATTAGGGTGAGAAATAACCAGAAGGTAACCCAATCTGCATAAAGCCCAAAAGGCCCTGGGCGACTTGTGTGAAGCTTCACGGCATACAGCTATCTCCAAGGTCTCTTTTCCAGTTGCGTCCAGTATATCACAAATTGCTTCCCCAGCAATTGAATCATCTGGATTAAGGCCAAGGGCTCTCTGATAACACTTGATAGCCCTCTGAGAGTCGACAGCTACTCGAGCATAGTAATGTCCCAAATATGTGAAAGCAGCAGCGTTTTGTGGGTTGAGCTTGGCTGCTATGAGAAAATGTTGTGCGGCTTTCTCCTGAATATCTGGCAATTCTCCTCCCCTGTCCCATAATAAGACTCCGAGATCAAAGTGGAGAGAAGGGTCGCCGGGCTGAGAGACAATCGCTTCTTCTAACCGTCTTATAGCAGCATCGTCTTCTACACTCTGACAGTTTAAAAAAAAAAAGCTTAATGATGATTAAAAAATACTACTACTATTACGTAAACGAGAGAAAAAGGGTTGAAAGAAAGAACCATTTTCAGCTCCTGAACCAAATCCTTGATGACTTCACCGGCGAGGCAACCGCCGATTATACAATCCAGCTTCTAAATTTCTCTCTCTCCCTCTTTCCTTCCTTTTCTTTATTTTCAAAATGATCCCTTGTATACATTTGGGCGTGGTTTTTCTAAATATACTTTTAAGCATTTTTTGTTCTTTGAATTTTTCTCAAATGTGAGCTTCTTATTTTATCTTAATCATATATTTACCTACCAAATTATATCAATTAGTCAGATTTAGTAAAAAAATATTGCATTCCTTATATATATTTTTTATATATATAGAAGCGGCTTGGAAGCTGAATGTTGTCTTGCCAGCTTGCTTTTAAGGGCTATTTTCGTGATTCAATCATCGGTCTGACGCGTGTTGAATGTTTAAGGTAACTATCGTATTTTTCTAACTTTGCACATGTTGTATAGCGTTTTGGTTTTTCCTGATTCTCAAAACTTCTTCATCGTCTCAGGTGAGTCTTCAATCTCTTACCGACGTTTTGTGTTAATTTATAGAAGCGGCATGGACGTTGTCCTACCAACTTACTTCCTTTATTTTCTTCATTCAATCATCGATCTGACGTGTGTTGAATCCTTAGGTAACCGTCGTGTTTCTCTAACTTTGCGCACATTGTATAGTATTTTGATTTTCCTGCTTCTCAAAACTTGAGTCTTCAATCCCTTAATGTTGTTTTGTGTTAATTTACAGATGTTATTGTCATAGATGTAGATATTAGAGAAATTGGATTTTAAGATAAAGTTTTATCGTTGTTTCTGCCATGGTGCTATTGCATAAATTAGATTTTAAGACAAAGCTAATCTCTTAACAAATCTTTTGATTATATAATTGTCCTCGTTATGACCCTTAGGAAATATGTTATGCTCGGTTTATACACCGATATTGACTTTACTAAATTGATCGGCATAAATTGAATTATTCTTATTTTTGTTGTGTGAATTTTGTATGCTGCAAAATCTTTTCTGATTTCTCTTCAACTTGATTGTGTTGGACAACTTTTTCTTCTCCCAGTTTGTCCCTTTTCGAAAGAGCTTTAATTTATGGAAAAATTACAAAATATACTATTTAACAACTTATATAACTGTAGACATTGAAATTTTGCGGACTCTACAAGACGTGTTCAATTAGAATTGGGAATCTAGAAGATGTGTTCAGTTTCAATTAGAATTCTTGGAGGCTACTCAACCCTAAACCCTAGTTTATGCCTATATAAAGGGTACTAAATTCTCAAGATATCCCATAAACTCTTGACTATTTTTAAAGATCAGGATCTCGAATATTTCACAAAAGTCATGGAATACTCATATATAGGTCAAATCTAAATCATTTTAGTTCGAGAAATACGCCACTAACGGCCCTCGAATCATGGATAAATCTTAGGAGAGTAAAATCAAGGGAGGAACAGTACCCGCATATTTATCAATAAAATTTTATTTCTTCTTATTTTATTTAGATTGTCATTTATTTTCTGTCACTTTAAAATTTGTTACAAACAATAACAATATAACATAATAATAAATGCACATTTTTTTTAATGTGGGATACCGTTTTGTTTGCTATTTTTTGGGATAGTGGGCTGATTTTTTGGGATTTATAATTTCTAGTTTACTTATTAATTCACAATCACAATCTGATGTGATACGTTTTTTTTTTAAAAAAGATGTTTTAATTTCTCTCTTTTCTCTCTCTCTCTTAATTTCTTATTCATGAAATCGCGCCGATAACACTTGTTGAACCTCTGCATCCGCCAGTAACATCTGTCAACGGCTGCTCATTTGAAGTAAAGTTTGTCTGATACAGTTGTAGTTAGGCGGATGCCAGAGTGCCTTATGAGATACATATGGCATAACTATGCATATGACAACACACATTAGTTGGAAGGAATCGAGAAGTACAAAGAAGGAAGGAGAATTAAAATTACCAAATAAAAGATGGAATCCTAAATTAAACTATGCAGAAGGCAGATATAACCATAAGATTTACCGAATTCTGGAAAGCAGAAAAATGAAATGCCTAGTCAGTAGTAGAAACGACAGAATTTGAGTTGTTGTACAAGTTCACAGAGCTTGCAAATTACTCCATAAATTTCAGCAAAGCTCTCTAATATCTCAAAAAAGATGGATTGATATGGATAGCTTGAAGTATCTATCTTAGAGGACTTGTAGATAGCTCCAGAACTTTGTGTCAGTCGTATAGCAAGCAAATGCATCTGGAAAAATAGTTCAACAGGCCTAATCTCTGCAAGAAACATGATGAAACTGAAGCATGAGTTGCATAAGTCATTCGGACACTCATGCATAAATTTGGATAGTATTTGTTGTTTCTTAGCAGCAGGGGAAACAAATCAGAGTAACAATACAATAATAGCTTTATGTCTTTTTGCTAGTAAAAAAAAGGTACATATAGGCAGTCCATGTCAGTCTCAGTCTGGTCAAGATAAAGAGCACCAAGTTCTACTGGAGCTCGCTCAAGATGTTGACATATGTGTAATTATATGGGTGGAGTAATTGAAAAAAATTGCAAGTACATGAAATAAGTGAAGAGGAAACCATATCAATCAAGCTAAAAGACCATCTTAAATTCAAATCTCCTACTCAAACGCAATATGCTATTTTAGCCTTTTTAATTCAAATGTCATTCATTTTTCTTATACTAATATATTGACCCATAATACCTTGCTAACTATTAATATTGTTTTCCTTTAAGGTGCCCTGGATGGAAGGAAGGAAATATATTTAGAAGTCTTTCATAGCTACAAAGCAAAATATGATACGCCCAAATTATATCTCCCTAAGTATAAGCGGTCATTGCCAAATAAAGAACCTAACTGAGGTTAAGATTGATCCAACGAGGAATATGGTTTAGACTTAGGCTAATTCATTGTTGATTGTACTTTTAGTACGTTTCTTTCCTTAAAAATGGGAATTTGTAAATAAATTAATAGTTGATTGATTTGTAGTAACAAGTAACAAATAAACAGGATTCACAGTTTGTAATATCAATATGACATGGAACTAGGAAAAATGTGTTCCCCACAAGTTCTTAACGCAGTAATCCTAATAATAGTAACTATTTCCTAGTGTTAACATGCAAGGTTGGTAAGTTAGGTATCTCCTAATAGATTGGTCGTCCAAGTAGGAAATTTCACCACACAACTTGGTCGGTCTATGGGTGTATTTTTACTAACCCTTGCCTTTAACCCTAGAATAGCCCTCACAGTAAATAGGTCAAGTTATTAGATAACGGATTATCACGCTAAATCTTCATTGTTTAATCCCTTTCTCATTCATTACTTCCTTGGTCGGGCAAGTAAGAATGAGGTGAATTCTAACGTTGCGTACCATTAAAAAAACATCCAAAACAAAGAGATTAACAATACATGCATAAACACTATTCTAGAATTTACTTAATTATTAGTTTTACGTTGTTAATTACTCATGATTCCCACAATCCTAGTTGTGGATTTAGTTATTCATGTTTGAGTTCTCACAACTCATAATAGGGGTAATAATATAAATCATGAACTTACAAGTTGAATAATTGAAAGCCGGAATCTTGAATTGAAGAACAAACACAAATTTCATTAACAAATCTTCAAGAATTAATTGCCAAAAGTGTTCAAAAATAATTCTCAAAGCCAAAATAAAGTATCACAAAAGGTCTAACAACCCAAAAACGAACTTTACTATCAATATTTATAGAAAATAAATCCTAAACCAAGTAGGAAAAAGGAAGGCTCGAGGAAATTTGGTTTGGGCAGTGTCATCAACGAGTGGTCACCTACGGCTCGTCACACGAACGACGACTCGTAGGTGCCATCGTCACTTTGCTGTTAGTCAAAATTCCTATGGGTGTCATCGATGAGCATGACCTACGACTCGTAGATCTAAGCACGACCCTTCCTGTTCAATCGTCGTTCATGGGTTGCAACTTATCTTCTCTGAAGTCATCCACAACTCATCATCGACGACTCGTCAAAGGAACGACGACACGTAGGTAGGCTCGTCTATTACCAAGTTTCTGTTGTTTCAAGCACTTTCAACACCAACTGCTCCAAAACCTATTTCCTGCAAAATCAAATCAAAACACCATCAAATCTAATAACAAAATCCCTAAGACTCATGCAAAACTTCAAGTTTAATGCATCGAAAATATCGTGAACTCATGGTACATCAAGGGGGGAGATGAAAATACAACCATCGACCTATAGAACCTCACCTAAAACAGAGGCCCTAGGAAGAACCTGAGGTGGTAAGTAATACTTAATATTTAGAGCTCGTTTGGCTTAACTAGAAAAAAAAACAAATTTTTAAAAAGTCAAACTTTAGTAACTTTTATAAGTTAAAAAATGAAAAGTAGGAGAGTACCTACTTTTAACTTATAACTTTTCTAGTTATTTTTAACTTTGTCAAACACTCCAAAAGCTAAAAATTACTTAGAAGTAGTCTTACCAACTTTCAACTTTTAAGCCAATCCAAATAGGCTCTTAGTCGTCTCTTCTTTAAAACACAACCCCGACACCTCATTTTAACCTTGTCATGTTAAAAGGGCAGTTGGTGACAGGATCACCGAAATGAAACGCCATATGCTTTCACTAAACCGTTGCCTAAGTGATGTGAAGTGCCCAACTTGCTTTGCGCGTCGCTTCATCTCAAGTGCCCCGTTGACAACACTGATCATTTTGCCACAAATTGTGAGAACAGGTTTCTCTTTTCTTTTTCTGTTTTTCTCCTTTAGTTGTTTCTTTGTGCGGGTAGTTTGCCATAAAGGCAGAAGGGTTGCTCGACTCTCCCAAATATTCCATGTATAAATATCTCNCCCCCCCCCCCCCCCCCCCCCTGCATATCACATTTGGCAATTAGCTATGTCTAGAAACACAGGGAACTGGAATGGAATTCAAATGTCGATGCATATATTGGAACTTGGCCGAATACTATGCAAGAAAGTGGAAATTTCAGTCAGAATTTTCAACCACAATAGTATTCAAATCTTATTTAGAACATAAAGCATTAAAGGACTAAGAGGGTCACACTCTGGCAAGAATGGACTAAGAGGGTCACACTCTGGCAAGAATGGACTAAGAGGGTCAGCTACACGGCAAAGTCCACAATCAAGTACCTTAGTGTGTAGGTAGTCCAGTTAGTCTGATTGTGAAAGACCCACTACTCGATATTGCACTTGATATTGACTCAAGCGAAGTTGCCAACCACAGTCAAAACTTAACTGCTCTAAATAAAATATAAATGAATTATCAAAGGACAAAATATCAAACCTGGCCGCTAAGATGACCATGCCTCAATGAGGTTCTTTTCCCACTTTGATTCAGAGCCGAGGCTAACTTCTGCTGGTGCCAGTAGTAGTGAGACAAAGGGTAGCGGCATCAAAGAACTGTCTTTTGCTTTCTTCAGACTTCTAATAGCAAGTGATAAAAAAATTTGAATCGGACTGCTTGCCTGGCAATCTCCATGCAAACAACACCTGAATAATCAAACTCCCATCACCAATTGGACCAAAAAGACCATCAGCCTTTAATAGACACACAGAGGGTAAGAAAGAAAGACGGATATAGATGGAAGAAAATGCAGACGAAGAAATGCAACCCCTGAGCACTTATTATGGTGGGTTCTGCAGAGAGAAATAGAAAAGCTTTTGAATGGGAAAAGACACTTCTGCCCAAAAGTCAGTTAATAGGAAAGAGTTGAAGCATATTAAAGTCAGTTTTACATTTGTTCAGCAAATGTTACCATGGCTAAGAAAAAGGCAACTCTCGCCACCAGCCAACAAGCAAGCTTCTTCCGCAAGGGACTCTTCTGCATCAATAAATTCCCCATTCCAAACTGCAGTTAGACCTTGAACCAAATTATACATAGCAATCCACATGTTCCAGGAAGTTTTTATTTGCCACACTCTTGAAAGGCCAAGGCTAGTGAACTGGAATCTGACTGCAGCTTGTATTCAACTTTCAAGAAACTTAAGACAAATCCAACCAATATGATAATCAGTTTTGAGCTCCACGCACCTCATGTACTCTTCATGAAGCCCTGAATAGTTATCTTCCACAACATAGGCACGACACAGTAGCAAGTGTGCAAAGAAGCGGTAGTTATCCGGAAGCTGCATCTCTAGAGCACTTTTTGCATGCATAATGCACTTGAAATTATTCCCACAATGCAAACTAACCTCTGCGGCACAAAGCAGAAGCTGGAACTTTTGATACTGGGAAGAAATCTCTTCCAAGCTGCTTCTATAAATTAGCACAAAACGGCGGTAAGAGATCGAAGACTCACCTGAGATGATGAAGAAGTTCTGAGAAGCAGGCAAAACCAAAACACTATACAACGTGTGCAAAGTTAGAGAAACGCGACAATTGCCTTAAGGATTCAACATGTGTCAGATGATGATTGAATGACGAAAATAGCCCTTGAAAGCAAGCTGGCAAGACAATGCTCAGCTGCTTCTAAGCCGCTTCTATATATAATAAGGAATAATTCTGAACGATACAACCATGCACCTCTCACTTTAAACTTACTGAACATCCCAACAGAGTCTATGTTGGTGTGTATTACACCAGCAGTATATATAATGATGCTTACATGACTTCGCAATTAAATGAGAGAAATATTATTATTATATATATAAGCACGCACAGCACTAATATTGACAGTTAAATAGATAATCTCCCTTGGATTACTTGTTTCTGGATCAAATATCTAAACGTACAACTTTGTGGTAACCAATAAATTAACTTATCAGCTCTGTACTCCATGCAGGATCTGACTAGTTTCATCTGAGTTTCTGGTAGAGATCCCATGACAGTTTCAACTACTTCATCCGTGCTCAGGGACATATCTTTTGCAAAATAGCATATGATTTTAGGCAGATAAATCCTTTTGTCCTTGTTAATGCAAACTGTAGCCCGTATAAACTCCTCTTTAGCTACTTTAAGATCCTGAAATACGCTTTTCGCTGTGTAAACCTGAATCTGCACGTGCCCAGCAGATTGCATTAAAAATGCATACTAGAAATGCAAAGTCCATGATTTTTTTTAACTAATAGCTTGCAGGAACATTACCGAGGGATCAGAAGATGCACCCAAAGACAGTGCAAAGTGAACAAGTGGCTCAGGGTACTCAATCGCATAGGTATGTCTACAATTTCCTGTCGCAAACTTTTTTCCTGGAGAAAAGAGCATCCGTAGCCACTGCATTCATGTTTAATTAGAGAAAGCATCCAGTCCATAAAACGCAGAATTAATAGAATCTAGAACAATGATAGCAGGGAATGCTACAAAGGTTATCCTCTTCCTCCATTTTAAACAATTATTTTTCCCTATCCCACTCTTTTGTATTTAAACTGTTACTCCCTCCGTTTAAATTTGTTTAACCTATTTTGACTTGACACAGTTTAAGAAAATAAATAATGACTTTTGAATTTTGTGGTCTTAAATTAAAATATGTCAAATGTACCAAAGAGTCATTCTTTTTTTAAACGAACTAAAAAAGAAAGTAGGTTAAACAAATTGAAACGGAGGTTGTAGTTCATACGGGGGAGCCAAACTCATATCAATAGGATCTGAATGTAAAACTTACAAAATGGAGATGCAAAACTGCTGGGAAGTGGGAACCACTCACTAAAAAAAATTGTTGGATAAGACCATCCTCTTTTCAAGAATAATTATGTTTTAACAAGATATACTTGTTTGTTTACGCTAGCACTTCCTTTTCTTCTCATGAAGATCATATTATAGTCACTATGCTGTTGTGCAGAGAAAATGCTCTAATGAACTTAAAAAAACAGCATCATGACTGCATGTTTGTCCAGAATACCAATGCAATTCCCAAGAACAACAGTAGTAAAACTAGACCAATTATCAAAATAGTAGGAAAATTACTGACGGATAAGATATGTTAGATAATATTTTGACTTTATTTTTATCTCTCCCTGTCAGTCCAGACCATTCTCAAGCAGATGAGCTCAGAATATTAAGCAAATAATTTCAAGCATTTCTCTAACTAAAATAGCATTGAAGAACAATTCACTAATTAAGAGAATAAAATGTTGATGCTCCACAAGCAAGTCAGCTGTCAAACAAGAAGAAGTAGCTAGAATGCTAAGAAACCTAGTATATAGTTTTATCATGGGATGACACAGGCATGTCAATCTAGTAATAGGATGCTTTTTTTTTGAGAAGGTAAGATGATCTTAGAATAGGATGTTACTTAGCATTCAACATACCGGTGCAGAATAGTGTGGTAGTATCCCTAATATGGAGCTCTGTATGACATAAGCATTTACGCAATGGCCACCCACATTATAAGCTGCCTGCAGTAGTTTTACGACAAACTCAGATTTCTTGAATAAAAAAAAAAGATAAGGGCTATTCCTTTTACCTTCAAGATTGAAGAACTTCTGACAGAATTTTGAGCTCCATAGGCTAAATAAGCCTGAAAAGAAGTCATATAGTACCTCATAACTGGCCTCAATAGGATGAATTAAATAATTAAAAAGAAAGAGAAACACTGTAATCCCCAAATTAGGAGACCAATTGAAATGCTAGTCTTGAGCAATGAGTGCAAGAATAGTTGATGCTAGTATAAAGTATACTACGTACTTAGCCAATTGAAAAGACGCATAATGCATTCCAGAATAGCACTTCATATGTAATTATTTGAACAACACATTTAATCCTAGTATGGCACTGACGACGAGAAGTATAACTGAGAGTGTCATGACCTCCCAACAAGAGTATGAAAAGAATAAATGAGAAGGTTGAAATTCTAAAACAATAGCTCCACCTTGGATGATTTTGTAGTCTGGTAAGCAATATGTTTTCCATCAATACTGGATAATCCATATCAATTTGTTTCAGGGTAAAATGTTACTAAGCTAATGTTGAAAAATAACTTTAAGAAAATCTTACATGCATCACCAGGGCATTGTGAATATTAATCCAGAATGTTAACTTTTCTTCACGCCTCATGTTTCTTGGATCAACCTTTTCAAGGCTCTTAACCAGTGACCTGCAGAGCATCAACGTAGTAAAAATAAAACTTATATACTACTATATTGAGTATATTCAGATTGTATTGTCACTTGTCCATTTAGAAGTTGCATCTTCTCTTTAGCCTTGATTGGTGGAGAAAGGAGGGAGAAAAGTGACAAGTATTTATGAAAACAATTTCAGATGCAGTAGAACTTACAATTTACAACTAATATTTTTCCAGATGGCACATTTTACAGCTTTCAAATTAGTTAACGGCAAAGGATGACAAATTCAAACTGGTCAATTAAGCTTCTCGAACAGTTCTTAACATGCTTTTTAGTCAAGTCCACACTAGCAGGTATTTAAGATTTTTGTACTCTTTAACTCTAGAAATATCATTAAAATATCAAAATTTGAACTACTTGTGTTCGTTGTGAATAACCTGAACTTATGCAGCATTGTTGTGGCATAATTGAAACTATCATCATCTAGACATATCTTCAAAATTTCTATCATTGTAGAATATGGTCTGTTGTCATCTTTACAGACTTCAAATTCATACTGCTCAGTGCTCTCCTCATTGTGATGTGAGCTCCAGCTGCCTGAAAGATTTCTCGGAGAAAATGTGCTTGATGATGATAATGATGAAGTAGAAGAAACTGATAATCCCTTTGTAGCAAGAATTTTGGGATTGGCAAATTTGCAGTATATACAAGATATGCATTTGATTATTTCTTCAGACAGCCTATCAGGATAACTAAGAACGTCATCCATGCGAGAGGCAGTGAGATGATCCGCAAGGCTACGGTGAGCAGAATCAGTTAACTTTTCCTGCAGTTGTTCACAACAGACAGCCAATTAATGCCTTGAGGAAAGACAAGTGAGATAATTCTAACTGAAACAACATATAATGTAATAATAGTATGAATTTAGCTATATGTCAAAGTCTAGGAGTTGGATGTATTGACCCTTATAGACGACGACTTGTTGGCAGTCTGAATCTGATCACTTACACCAGTCAAAGCATGTGCAGCGGAGATTCGATCATATTGGTCCGCACCACATATTGACGTATCTATTTCTACATCGGAGTATGATTGGTCTGTTGTACACTGGGTAGGGGAGCTTATCTTGCCCTGTGAATGGATTTTCTGATTTTCCAATAGAAGTGGGAGATTTTGCTGAAAAGCTGTCCGATAAAGTGAGAGTAGATATCGTTCCAAACGCATTATCTCAATTTCGAGAGTAGTAATTTCTTCCATCAATTCCATGGAAGACTGCAAGGAAACACAGTTGCGCTGAAAAAGGAATTGCCTATTAGAAAAGCTGTAATACCATTCATTAATCAGGACATTCAAACAGACTCATTCTACATTACAATGTTCCAATATCAGACAAAATGTCGATGTTGGTACGGAATACTAAAAAATACTACTCTGGTATCATTGAAAAATTCCCTCTTAACTTGAAATATCAAAGAGTTTCGTTGAAAGAGTGAATCCTGAATAGCAGTTTTCATGCATACAACAAAGTATAGTCTAATAAAGAAATAGCAATGTATGTATAGGTGATAACTCCAATACCTGGAATTTGGGAGTATGATTGGAGTTGCAGCAAAAAGAAGAGTGATGGTTATGTGGTTCCTGTAAGAATCAAAATCTGGTAAATGAAAATAATAATAATAATAATGAGTAGCTAGTTGGTGGTGACTTACTACTGGTGTGGGAGACATATTGAGGACATGATCCAGAGCACTGAAAGAAGAGTTAAATTAAAAATGGTTAATCAGTCAGAATGGAGAATGGAGAATTGGAGATGGCGTGGAGGAGGATCAATACTGAGGAGCTGCAGGCGGAGAGGGGCAATCTAATTCCAATTCCAGTCGCATCATCAGAGCTAGGTAGCGCCGACACAATTATAGTAGTTAGTGCTCTTACTATATATGTAATATCTTCGAGATTGACAAAGAAGATGGAGTAGGGATAGAGATGGTAGGTAAACCAAATGCATTAAATGCCCACACACTATCATCAATCTTCTTACTCCATTATTATTATATATATACTATTACTAATTAATTAGGCATTTGCACTCTGAAGTCTGACCCCCATATTCATAGTAATAGTAAAATACTTTCTCTCTGTAAATTGCCACACCAACACTATTTTGCTTCTCTTTTTTTTTAACTCTTGACTTTTATGAAATAGCACTTAATTGCTTTATTTTATTTTTTTGCAAAAAAGAAGAATAAATTATAACACACCACCAGAAAACTAGTAGCAATTATGACGCATGATGGGAAATTATGCAAAAATAAATGAATTAAGAAAGTAATAATAAAAACACAAGAAGAAAAGAAGGGAGGCAGGTAGAATTGATAAATTAGGTGTACGTATAGCATTAACGAAGTAGCTAGGTATACTTAATAATTCTAAAAAATGAGGAGTGAGGACATTGGGGTAGTGGGGGCATTCAATTAGCATTCATGATTAAGACTGCAGGTGCAGCAGAAATGGGTCCTCCATGTCTAACCCAACAACTTTATACTCTTTTTTATCAACTCTTTCTCTTGTTTTATTTTTTCTCTTTCTCATTTGCATTAGTATGATTGTTTCATGGAATTTTCAAGGCATAATACGTCAATATGTTATTGCCTTTTAACTTTTGAGGTATACAATTACATATTTGGATTTATAGTATAAAATTAAATAAATAGATATACATGTTCTATATAACATAATACATATTAAATATCGCGTACGAAATAAAATTGCATGTAGGACGCTATATAGAACTAATTTGTCTATTTGTACAATTTAAGTATCTAATTATGTGCCCAAAATTAGAGAGCATAAATATCAATTAAAGCCAAATTAAAAAAAAATACGTATGTCACCCTATTTCCAAATTCCAATATAGCTAGTTCATGAACAGCAAAATTCTTAATAATGGATTGTATTAACCTCTCTTTATTAAGAAAAATAGAATCCAATACCCTCTCGGTATATTTTTGAATCTAATTTCCACATTAATATGTGAAAGCTTTTGAACTCAATCTTTTTCTTCTAGCTTCCTTGCCTTTTGAGTTATCAAGAGAATTTAATAAAAAATCTAGCATTTTTATGAGTTAATATCTTAAAAAGTCACTGAATTATAGAAAATTATCTAATAAAGTCATTGAACTTTGTTTTATATCAATAAAATCACTCAACTTAAGACTTTTATCTTTAAAAATCTCCAATGTACATTTTTCATCAAAACAAATTTTAGATGACAAATTAAATTATTTTTTATGTCATATAATTATAATTATGAACTCCACAAATAAGTAAAATTATAAAATCTATTAATTTCGAAAGGAACTTAAATCTCAACTCTATGAAACCAGAAAGGAACGGTAAATCAGATCCCATAATACACAGGATGCTTGGCATCAATTAGCTGCCTGAGTAATTAGGATCAGCCACTACATATATATATAATAATAAGAAACAATAAAGTACGAAAATAAAGATGTCAAGAAAGTTAGCAAAAATCTGGGTAGTTTCATTATCTTTGAACAAGACGTCGATTCAGATCTAATTTGTTTGAAAATTCGGGCGATGCGTTCAAACTGATGGCATAGAGAGACAGAGGGAAAAAAATCGGTATAAAAATAAATAGTTTTTATAATTTTTTTATGGGTAGAGTTCATAATTACATGACATAAAAATAATTTAATTTGTCATTTAAAATTTATTTTATTGATAAATGTAATTGAGTGATTTTTTAAGATAAAAGTCTTAAGTTGAGTGATTCTATTGATACAAAACAAAGTTCAATAACTTTGTTAGATAATTTCTCATGGTTCAATGACCTTTTAAGATATTAACTCCATTTTTATTGAGTAAAAACACTTCAATTTTTTAAAAAAGAAAAAGTAACTTGTCCCTCAGGCTGATCGAACTTCCGATATGAAAAGTTTGTCCTGGCTCTTAACTTTTAAACTTTATTTCAAATAATTAAATTTTAATTTTAGACTTTTGAGTTTGAAGTAATTAGTAATTAGTAATTAGGATGGCATGATGAATTTTTAACCTTAAATACATGCATTGTAGTATGGTTAATTAGAAATAGGAGGGGTCCTGACTCCTAAGCATTTATTTGTGCCGCTTACAGTCGGGTCGAGACTTGTACATAATAGATTAGTAAGCCAAAGCAGCAGCTCCGCTAGGCGCTAGACTTGTACCCACGAAGAAGAATCAACAAAAAACTGTACGTTTTGATTTCTGTACTAGATTTGTCCAAACACAGATCAATAAGTTTAGATTTGAAAATCGTTGCATATTTTAATTTTAGTACTAGCTAGCTTAATTTAATTTAAAGAGCTAGACGTACGTATACGCAGGAAGAAATGACAGTACGTACTATGTCATTTTGCATAATGTTGGCAGTAGAAGAAATACTAACTGCATTCCAGAAACGGTGATCAAGTCAAACAATAATTAAAATAAAGGAGGCATGCAAAAAAAAAAAATTAAATAAGGAAAGAGGAAGTTCAAAGAAATCGGACATTATTATTCTAACGAAAGTGAAGAGCTTCTGTTAAAAATCCAGAGAATATAGTGGTATGTGATTTTTCCTCTTACAAAGCCTAATGGGTGCAAACATGTACTTGTAAAAGGATATTATTGTTTTAAAAAAGCAATGAGTCAGTTGGGTATATATAAATGTATATATATTTCAAATCGACACTCAACTATAAACTTTTCTTTAAAAAAAATCACTCATCATCTATAAAAAAAATCTTTAATATTATGCAAAAAAAAATTATATAAATTAAATTTAACTCCCAAGAATTTACTAATTGTGTAAGTTCATATAAAATACATGTTTTTCCTATCCCACCTAAACAGTTTTTCAATGGAATTGATGGAGGTATGCTGGACCACGCCAATTGCTTTAGGGTGTGAACAAATTAAATACAAAATTGAGAAACCGTTATCCTAAATTTTCAATTATATTTAATTAGCCAACCTCACCACTTTGAACGTTTTGTTCTGTTTTTGGCCCCAATACGATTCCTCATTCCCATTTATATTTAATTAGAATTATAGTAAGCGACGACTTCTCCACACGTTAATTTCTTTCTACTCCATTCCCCTTAAAATCTTCATCCATACATTGACTTGTGATAAATATGCCATGTCACATGACTCAAAAATATTTTATTTTTGATTATTTTTTATACAACGTCCAACTTTGTTTACCATTCAAACATATATATGTTGTTTCTATCATTTTCTATTTACAGATTAAATTGTGGGCATGTCTTTTCGACAATTTAATTTTGATCACCCGAAAGTCAGCAATTGCACAAAAAGGTTGATTAATAAGTAATACATAGTTGTTGTTGTACAAGCTAATTAAGTACAATTTACATACAAACGAAATTTGATCTTATGCTCTGCAACTCCCACATATATATATATTTTTGTTTTGTATTTACTATATACGTGTAGAGCGAGAGAATAGCATGTTACTCATATCTGGCAAAAGAATATATAAAATGAAGTTGCTCATTAATTAAAAAAGAACGAATCCTTCTTGAATGGTGATAAGTTTACGGAAGGATCGCACAGCCATCTTTGCCCGGCGTGAAGATAATCGCTGCAATTTTCTGACAGATGCGGATCTCATGGAAATCCCAAGTCCGACAGTGGACTTATTATTGGTTTGAGTATAATCATCTTCTTCTACTTGAAGAAGCATGGGTGAAATCCGCTTTTTACTCATGATCTTCCTAGACTTGCGGCTTTTGTTTTTGTTTTTGTTTTTGTTGAGGTCCTCAAGAGCAGCGCTAGCCTTTACGGCAAGAGCTGCCATGTCAGAAGCACTGAGTCGATACTTAAGCTTGGAGGCAGGAAGCATGAAGTAGATCTGACCGGGAAGAAGCTGATATTGGGAATCGAGTGAAGGTATGAAATCGTCGAAGTAAAGACGGTCGGAACTGCATAGGAAGCTGGAAGCATAATCAGAAGAGATGTCAGATTGAAGAACTTGAGAGACGTTGATGGGAACGCTATATTGACGGAGCTCTCCACTAATTGAGATGACGTAGCTGATCAGCTGCTTTTGATCGACGATAGTGGAGGAGGAAGACAAGCAAGCACCCATAATATACCCTTGAATTAATTAAAGCTGGAGGAGGAAGAAGAAGAGAATAATAAATCAAAATGATGTTTGTGTTGTGGACTTGTGGGTGCAAATGAGGCGGTGACCGGCCTTTTTATAAACAATTGTAGCGTTTTCCTATCTTTTTCTTAAAAGTGGGAGTGGGGTCCACGACGACTCATTCATTTTTGAATTGCTTCAACAAGGCTACAACGAGGGGGGCTGACGGAAGTGACGCCGTCATTGCCTACTGGCCAAGGATAGATTTATGATTGTTTGTGTCAGCTCCTACGCAGAAACACCATAGCCTTGAAACCCAAGCAAATAGTATATATAGGTAACCGAGTGGACAATATTTAATAGAGATAATATCACAATTCACATATTGATTCACTTAACTATCACTTAACTATCACTCATTCATTTTGATTTTTAATTCAAAAATAATTCAAATATGAGTTTTTCTCACAAAAATCACTTAACATTGATATTTAATTCAAAACTTTTTCAACTAAGAATAGTTTTTCTAATAAAATCATTTAACTATAAAGTTTTTACTTACAAAGTCACTTTATCTATTTAATTAATTTTTTATTAAAATTTGTTGATATGTAAATTTTATTTTAAACCAAAATTTTAAGAAATTAATTAAATCATTTTTAAGAAATTAAATCCCTCTGCACACCGTTGATTTTTCTATCATTTCAAATTAATACCAGTTATTGTTGTTGTTTTTTTTTTTTTTTTTTTTTTGTGGTTAAGAATCAGCATCACGTCGATCTTGGAACAATTAATAAATATCTAAATTTAAAAGCTACACACTGCTGATTAATCATGCACAAATATAAGGCCAATTGATTTAAATAGACATCTTTTTAGTGGGTTGGATTATTAAAATAATTTAAATAGATATAGTTTTATTTTTTCAGATTTAGTTTTAAATAAAAATTAAATATCAACAAATTTTAATGAAAAATCAATTAAATAGATAGAGTGACTTTATAAGTAAAAGAATTTCATAGTTGAGTGATTTTCTAATATAAAAACTTACCGTTGAATGACTTTTGAGTTACAAATTAAAGTTGAGTGATTTTCTAAGAAAAAAAATCATAGTTACATAATTTTTGAGTTAATTATTACATTTTACTAATTATATCCATTAAGCTAAAATGTAATCTACTTATTTATATACAGTACTATTTAAACTTAATTTAGAATTGTTTAAAATATTGTATAGTGCATCTATCTATCAAATAAAAATAAATATATATGGGAGTATATTAATTTTGCATTAACAAAGAGAAACAACAAAATATATAGTGATGGATTGAGTATGAGCTGTTGAATTCGTTTCCATTCCAACAACAGTTTTGAAACCAGGTAATAATTAATTACAAGAGAAAATTAATTAGGAGTTGGGTCATTTTACTCAAAAACTGTTCAAAAGGAAAGAAATCATATTCAATTTTATACAGCTACCATTTGGTGTTCTTGTCAACTCCGCCATTCACATTTGGTATACTCGATCCTCATTGAAGCAGTAAACAAGTTTAATATCAATTACGATTACGTGGCTAACGAATTACATATCTTGGGGTCCTACGCCTAATTTAGGTCAATAATCATGTGTCCTTTTTTTTTTTTTTTCTCTACGTTATTTATGAATTAAAAAAGGAAATGAAAATTAACTGTAACGAGAAAAGGTATAATTGACCTATGTAATCATTGATGACGCTCAATCCTAGTATCTTTTTTTTTTTAATCCTAATATAAAAAATAAGTGTAATTACTCAAATAGTAATCTTCTACTCTTATTAAACGCAGATTTTGGGATAGTTCACTTTTTTGTTTCCATCAATGAAATGTAGTCATGCACTCTTTCAACATATTAATTACTATCATCTTATGGTTATCTAATTTACAAAATATGCATAAATAAATATACAAATTTATATGTATAGCGCATAATATACTTGGACATGTTAATAAACTAGTTGACGGAGGGTACATTAATTTTGAAACACTTTACTTTGCATATGGGACAAATATGAATCATCAAAGGGTTGCTGCGGTTTGAACGGTTCCGTTTGGTGTTGCGAATCCCACGATATGCTGCTTGTTCTTGTCCCTTAACGCCCACCCTTAATGTTCTCTTCTTTGCACAGCTCCTTCACATGTTAGGTTTGAACAGCCGCTTACAAATTAATACTTCTTCATCAAATAACTCTTTATACATGGTTGCCACATATAATATTCATAATTAATAGCTACGACACAACTTGAATATCTAATTCATAAAAAAAAAATTAAAAAAATGCCATTTCGATTTTCCCAATCCTACAATATATCATAACGTACTGGTAACGAATTGTTATATATTGTCGGAATTGTTTTATTTCGGTCAACTCACTGTACTATCACATCATTCTGTATTTTGGGTACCAAACAATTAGTCTCAAAAATCTAGCACTACACCAAAAATGATCAACAATAATGGTTTAATTGATGCTAAATATGTTTTTTTTAGAGGTAATTAACATTTTTTATAAATGTTCATAAAGTCTATAGCAATATATGATCTAATAACAATTAACTAACGTTAACACTTTTTGTTATTCTGCTTATTTATTGAGGTTAAAAATTACCCCCCCTGTCCCAATTTATGTGACTTACTTTCCTTTTAGTCTGTCCCAAAATGAATGACATATTTATATATTAAGTAACAATTTAACTATAAAATGTTTATTTTGCTACCTTTAATGAAATGATTTATAGCCACACAAATTTCTATCATTCATTTTGGACCACAAGTTTTAAAAGTCTTCATTTCTTTTTTAAAGTCTATATCGAGTCAAACTATCTCACATAAAATGGGACGGAGAGAGTATTTTTATTGTAATGTAGTTCTCTCCTCTCTCTTCTTCAAATTACAGGACGGTAGTTGAATCATACAAATATATAATATGGATCTCTTCTACTAAATTGCATTAATTGACAGTACTCTTTTAATTTATGAAAGCCGCACGATGGCCTGTAAAATGGGAAGAGACTCCTCTCGAGTGATAATCTTTCTAGTTTCTCTCAGTGCTATTTCATATAGTTGACATGTGTTTATTTAATTTTTAATGGATCAGATTAATTTTTTTGATCAAATATTCTTAACTATGGTTATTAGTAATTCTCTCTCCTCTTATTCTTTTCTCAATCAGCAAAGAAACACTTCTTCCCCCTCCAAAACTCTCCGAAAAACAGAACAATCAAACAATTGAAGATTAAAATTATATCAATATTTTAATATTTTTACATTTATACATGAACAACTAGGGAGAGTCTCAAAAGAGAAAGACTGAAATGGAGTGATCAGCCCCAATTAAAGATTACAGTTATAAATACCACAAGAAAAGAAGACCCAAAAAATAAATGGAGAATTTCACCAAAAAAAAAATATATATGAAAAAATATTTTCCTACCCATTTTTCGTGCCATTTTCAGATCATTTAGTTGGCTTTTGTAGGCTTTTGCATAAACTCCAAATTGAAAAAATTGATGTTACGAAGAAGACTGCAGAGTTTTGTGGATCACCATTGTGACCGAACCAAACTTCAAAGAAAAGCGATTTGTTGTTAACAAAACAAATTCTTTGCTTATTGAGAAAAGATTTGTTGCAGAATTAAATGAGAAAGAAAGAGAGGAGAGAGGAGAGAGAAAGAGAAATAGTAATAACCATGGTTAATGATATTTGATCATAGTTTAAAGACTACTTTATTTAAATGAATATGAATCATTAAATTTTAAAATTGACAGATGTCATTAAATTAAATATACACTGAACCAACTGAAGAGATTAATGTACTGGAGAGGAACCTCTTCCTGTAAAGTGTAATCTACTTATTTATATACAGTACTATTTATACTTAATTCAGAATTGTTTAAAATATTGTATAGTGCATCTATCTATCAAATAAATATATATGGGAGTATATTAATTTTGCATTAACAATGAGAAATAACAAAATATATAGTGATGGATTGAGTATCAATTCCATTCCAACAATAGTAATTTTCTTCTACTCTTATTAAACACTGATTTTGGGATCATACAATTTCGTTCACTCTTTTGTTTCCATTGATTTTTAAAAAGTTATATATTAATTTCATTATAGAAATGAAATGTAGTCGTGCATTCTTTGAACATATTAATTACTACTACCATCTTACCATCATCTAATTTATAAAATATGTATAGATAAATATACAAAATTATATAATATATAAAACAATCAAAGCGTATATACTAGGACATGCTGATAAACTAGTTGACAGAGGGTACATTAATTTTGAAACACTTTACTTTGCATATGGGACAAATATGAATCATCAAGGGTTGCTGCGGTTTGGACGGTTCCGTTTGGTGTTGCGAGATCTACCCACGATATGCTGCTTGTTCTTGTCCCCTAACACACACCCTTATTGTTCTCTTCTTTGCACAACTCCTTCACATGTTAGGTTTGAAGAGCCGGTTACATCAAATAATTATTTATACGTGGTTGCCACATATACATATTCATAATTAATAGCTACCACACAAGTTGAATATTCTAATTCATAAAATTAAAATACCATTTCGATATTCCCAATCCCACAATATATCATAACGTACTAGTAACGAATTGTTATATATTGTCGGAATTGTTTTATTTCGGTCAACTCACACTATCACATTATTTTTGTATTTTGGGTACCAAACAATTAGTCTCAAGAATCTAGCACTTCACCAAAAATGATCAACAACAATAGTTTAATTGATGCTAAATATGTTTTTTTCTAGAGGCAATTAGCACTTTTTATAAATGTTCATAAAGTCTATAGCAATATATGATCCAAAAACAATTAACTAATGTCAATAAGACTTTAACACTTTTTATTATTCTGTTTATTTATTGCCATTAAAAATTATTTTTATTGTAATGTAGCTCGCTCCTCTCTCTTCTTCAAATTACAGGCTGGTAGTTGAATCATACAAATATATAATATGGATCTCTTCTACTAAATTGCATTAATTGACAGTACTCTTTTAATTTATGAAAGCCGCACGATGGCCTGGTCCAATATGTATATTTTTTTATTGGAATTCCATATTTTATTGGTACCCACTTGATTTGGTGGTTTCATAGAGAGATTGCGTATACTTAACTCTTATATATCATAAACAATGGTAATGTGCTAAATTATATGTTGATAGAATATTAATGAAGAGGACACAAATTAATTTAAAATCCTTATTCCTAACAGGGGTTTATATCATCAAATAAGCTTTGGAATGTATCTTTTTGTGTCACTTAAACCTTAAATTACAAAAAATTCTAATGTTTGTAAGAGGAGAGTTCTTCTTTTTAAGAATATTTGGTAGTTTCGACTATATATAATGTTATTTTCAGATGTTGATCACTAAGTCTTGTTTAAATGTAAAGTAGATATTTACATGGTTTGTTTATTTTAATCATATGGTTTGACATTTCACAGGGAGGGAGAGTCCCTCCAGTGAGTAACACTTGATCCAAAGCCCATCAACTGGCCCGACATCACAATTATATTGGGCTCATTAGGGAAGAGGCAAGCGATCCCTATATACCGGGATAGACCTTACACTTTTATTTAATATATATATATATATATATATATAGCACCCAATTTTCCTATCTTCCGTTGGTCAAATATTTAATTTCTTAAAACGAAATGAGATAAGTAACTCTAAGTAGTAAAGATAAGTGGTTTCAAAATGATTCTGTCCTTTAATACACCGTATTTTTACTCCATAGCAATACTTTTATAATAGTAGTTATATTATTGCTCCCCTACCATAGTTATGTATATTCAAAACAATTAATTAGACGCATGCAACCTGTGACCAAAGCTAGAAATATGGAATAAGCTGATTTTGGGGTCATCCTAATTACTAATTTTTATCCAAAATGAACTTCAACGCTTCTTCATCTAGAAATTCCGAATGTGTGATTATCAACCTTTCAATTTTTTTTAAAGAAAGAAAAGAGAGAGCAGATTCCTCACGGTCCTTATTTTCCAATTTTATTTCTAAAGAAAGATTCCAATCATGTAGCTTGTTCGTTTGTGTATATATATATATATATATATATAGTATTCTTTCTAGTTTGTGACTTGCATTATTTATATGCTTATAAATTATTTTTATTAATTGAAAGAGAAAAAAATTGGGTTTTTTAAGGGCTAGCTAGAGATAGAGAAAGGGAGAGGAGAAATTAAAGCGGCAAGTCTCTATCGAGAGTCCACCTCCGTGGCTTAATAACAGTTTTACGTGTCCTCCAAGCTTCTCTCAATTTGACATGGATGCAAAGCACTAGGCCCCACCCTCTTCTACTACTTTCTTCTTCTTTTTATTTATTATTATTCCTATTTGCTTCCCTATATAGAAGATATTAGTATGACCATGCATGGTTGGCAATATTTATATTATCTTAAAATTACTACTCCTTGTCAATTAATTAACTCTTGTCTTGTAATCTAGCTACGGTCAAACGGTTCAGTTGCACGTGCACTAGCTGTAGCGTTTAAATATTTTTTCCATTCAGGTCAAAACCCGTTTCAACATTCAACAAAGCTATTGAGGCCTGAGGATTTTGTTAATGCTTTTTTTGCCATTTATTCAACAGAGCTATTGAGGCCTGAGGATCCTTTTTTTGCCATTTAACGTTAATGGAGTAATATACCAAGTTATAGCTATAGCTAGTTAATATTATATCCACTAAAAATATCGTATTCTCAAACACATCATAAACTACGTACGTACGTATACCATTTTCTTCCCCTCTCCTTGTTTAATTACACAGCTTGTAAGTAAATTAACATATACAAAAGGATTCATTAAAACATAAATATCGATCTAGCATAGTACTCTCCTCCCTAATGCACATGTTTGTATGTATATACTATAGATATATATGTGTGACGACGGAACCGTATTGTTGTAATTTGATGAGCCGGCCGGCCTTAATGAATTATCAAAAAGGGGCACGATGTGGAATGCCTTTCCTCCTGTTTGAATTGTTGTGGTTGTAGTCAGGAGACATATTGTATGCCTCAATATTCAGATGACGAAACCCAAACGTTACTTTCTCGTCCCTGCGCTGCTTCTTCTTTGGGGTCGATGATTCATCATCCCAATATTCATTCGTCTTCGCCTTCAATGTAAATGTCAACTCTTCATCGCCTCGCCTAATACCATTCAGCTGCAATTCCAATTAATTTACCCCATCCAAAAACAATTCTTAATTAATCAATCAATATGCTCGTAAAAACTGAACATATATATATACTTGGAAAACAAAGTAAAATAGAGAGCATATATAGTTGATTTGGTTTAACCAAAATTGCATATTTCTAATTTCGAATACATACTTACGTACCTTGCAGCCGAGGGAGCAAAATCTGAAAGTGTCAAGTAGGCTGCGGCCGCAGATTTCACAAGTATTGGTAACCCCCTTTCCTGGTCTGGGCTGGGGACGCTCATTCAGAAACACAATCTTGGCGCTATTGATAATGTATGTTTGAATGCAAGATATGTCTAGGTATCTTTGAATTTCACTCACCCTCACCACATTATGGTATGACGATCTTCTTATCTATACATATAATAATAAAAACAGAGGCAGACACATATATATTATAATTATGGCTGATCATGACATATATATACGTACTACTGAATTAAGTAGAGCAACTGACTTGTACAAGGCGATGGTGTTTGTGATTGGCCAAACAGTAAGAGCAAAGAGCATTACTTCCCATGCAATCCAAACAATACATGTTGCATTCGCTCTTATTTGAATCACCGTGAATTGTGCAAGTATCGAAGTAGTTAGCCTTGAGCAGCGGCTTCAACCATGCCGGCCCAATTTCATCCTGACTCACCTATATATTAATTCAGACACAGCGAGCCCATTAATTTAATATATATATATATATATATAAACACACAATTATCTAATTTAATTTGTGGGGTTGAAAATGAAGATTACCATTATCTTACGAGTGCTAGTGATATATTCTGCAAGAGAGATCTACTTAGTTAGAAGAAATCAGATATAAGGAAATATCGGAAGAAGAAAAGTATAAGGAAATGAAAGGTAGAGGGTGAAGTGACAACTACTTACAAGGAAAGTGACACACATTTCTAAGGCGGTCACTTTTTATTAATTCAGCACACAATAATTAAAAGGATAATCATCCTCTCACTCATAACAAAATAATAATAATAATAATAATAATAATAATAATAATAATAAAAGGAAGAGGAAGATAAACATATATTATTGCTCCCTCGTATGTAAGAGTAAGTAAATGTTTTGTTGCTTAAAACAGAGAGGAGAAGAAGAGTTTTCTGTTGACCTCCTTTACTCTACATTCCTATGACTCAACAAACTTCATTTTTTTCTCTCCTTGTAAGTCTTAACTTCTGCAATAGAAAGACAGATAGATAGATAGATACCCCATCCCAGCTGCTTTCATATATTCTAAGAATAATATTTGCAATCCAACGTCAATTAATAGGTACTTTAATTCTCCCACTATACAATTTATGTGTCAACAAATATAAAAATATTTTTAAAAATTGGTTCATACTTGAGAGGATTTGTTTTTTCTTCCAACCACAAAAAATGGATAAATCATTTGAACCATGCGTTTGAATAGTTGGGCAGCAGAAGACGTTCAACACAACAGTGGATCCAATCCAAACCCCTTTCGGGCTTTAAGTAAATGAAATGGGCTTTGTTCTCTTTCACTATGCCACCGCCCATCTTATATTGCCCCCATTCATTTTTGATGGTTTAGACTCTCAATATGTTTTCTTTCTAGCTTTTGTGAATCTAACCCCATTTCATGGGTCACTATTGCAAAACTCACTTTAACTAGTCTGTCCCTCAATAATTCGCCCAACTTGCTATGGGTAAGATATACCCCAACTCATCCATTGGAAGAGATATAATAATAATAATAATGTCCAGAATACAATTAAAATATGTTCACTCAAAGGACACATACTTCACCATGGTATGAAATTTTAAAAATCAAATCTTATTGCTACCTATTATGAAAAAGAACTACGGATACAATTAAACGATAATAGTATCATTTTAAGTGGAAGGTACTAGAGAACTAATTATGCAAAAGGCAAGAGATAAGACATGTGCTCCTTCATCATTTGTTGGACGCATATAGTTATTATTACTAGTATGTATATTTTATAGTACCTATATTAAAAAGGAGCAAATTGCACCGTTGGCAAGCAGTTGTACATTGTTAATGTTGCAATATATTTATATCCACGTCAATAGAAATAATACGCCCTTTATTGCTAACAGACAAAAAACCAACTGGTGAGAGCTCGGGGTTTCTTTAATTATATATAAATTGTATAGCAGTGACATTTGATTTTATTTTATTTTAAAAAATGTCTAGTCACAAACTGCTTCTTAAATGAGTGAAAGACAACCACTAGACTCTAGAGTAACAAATGAAAAGCAGGGATTGGAATGAACATGAAAAGGAAAGAAGTGAATTGTAGTCGTAAAAGAAAATGTAACGATTACCATTTACAGACAAATCCTGGTGGGGAGTGGGGACCCTCATCTCTCTCTTTTCCCAAATCAACCAATAAACCTAACTTGGCAATTTGTGGATACAAATGAATGATTTGATATTACTAACCAAATCGAGCCAGCAGAAGTAAAGTGTGGTGACCCTGCAGGAGTTGGACGTGTTGCTTTAATTTGCTGCCAAGAATTATGAGTAGGGCACACTACAAATTAAAGATGAACACTACTCCTAAAACACTTGTTCACCAGTTCCTTCTCTTCACTGTGGTGACTGGTGAATAAAATTCTCGGTAGAATACTGTACACTGATCCTATGAGTTGTTGGTATGGTCGGGAGCTGCATTGATAGTATTTCGCTCAAAATCCTTGATGGTTTGGGTGAGTTTCTTCATGTTGTCATCATATTCGTAGGGTACCTTATCGAACCAGGTTATGTTATGCTTAGCGGATATGGGTAAAAACTCACGACACAGCTCCTCATGTACCGTGATAGAGTTGTGATAATGATAGTAGCGGATCTTGGTTTCTGTCTGGTGCAAAGTCCCTCCTACTACATTTTCCGACATGTGTACGCCTGTTGCATATGCATTTTTTGCCTGTATGGCGTACTTCCGATCTCTCCTAATGTTACTTCTCGAGTCTCTAAACAACAACTTCTCAAAGCCCCACAGCCTGTAATTAATAACAAATGGAGAGTATGAAAGGAAGATGTAAAAAGATGCTGATTTGATGGTCAGTACCTAAAAACTTTACAACAACATAACCGGGAGTTTGGATGTATGCAAACCTTATCTCTACCTTTGTCCATCCTAAACCGTCACTAACATGCCTTATATACACTAGCGTGAACGATGCTAGGGCATCTTTGACTGCATTCTTTGTAAATACAAACACAACATGCATTGAAAATTGAAGGAAAGCTTCAGAAACTTGTACATTCGTCCTTAACGTTAAAGAGAAGCTCAAATTCAACAGAAGAGGCATTGATGGTACGGAACTTAGATCAGCAACCCCTAAATGCGTCTCAAGTATCAACTACTAATAAGCCAATAGGTATTAAAAGATCAATCAATCAAGTTTTAGTTAATAAATAAATGAATGCCTTGTATAAGAGAGAAAATTAATGACAAAAAAATTGTTAAGATGAATGCCTTTATCTTTATCAAATTAATGACGAAGCAGTTATTAGGTTAACAAGAAGAGCAGTGAAAACAATTAATCAGTACAAATAGAGAAATTACGGAGAGTAACCTGGAATAGTTTTGAGAGGAATCGTTCAAGCAGAGGATGCTGGACATGGCATTTTGCTCAATGGTGAACTGAGTATTGTTGGAGAAGTCTCTTAACACAGATTCCAGAGTAGTGTTGGCATCAGGAAGATAGATGTACTCGTCCACATCAAAGTAGAAGGTCCAATTGGCAGCGTGTCGGTAGCGATGGAGGCAATCATTCACCACCAAAAACTGGTTATAATAGTAGCCATCGAACTCGGACTGGTCCCTTATATCCTGAAGCGTGACCTTACCAGTCTGTACCCACGGCTCCAGCACCGCCCTTACCTCGGATGACACCCCGCCAGCGTCGTGAAACACGAAATGGGAGCTGGGCCCGAAAAACCAGGCGTGATAGGCCATCCACTCCCTCATCCTAGAGGCACTCAAATTCCCATACAAGGAAGAACCGCAATACAAATACTCGTAGGGATATGGCGGGCTGAACTTGGACTGGTTGTAAGACCCTGGTGCTTCCTCCAATGCTGTGATTTTCTCGTATCTCTTGGGTGACTCACTATAGTAAGCGTAGAGAATGAGCTTCCCTCCCTTATTATCAAGGTTAGGATTCACAGCAAATGTGCAGTTCACAACCACCACAGTGTAGACACGTCCGTAACCCCAGTCAGGGAGGATCTTATAGGCCTTGGCCTTGAGGTTGTTAGAGGAGTTGGTATTGGTATTGGGGATCCACTGGCATTTATACCAGGGGCGGCCAAAGACGTGAAGGGGCTTGGAAGCGAGACCCACGACGGCGAAAGTAGTGGGACCACCACGATAGGCTCCCATCTGGACGAAGAGAGAGGCGGCATTGCCGTAGGTAAGGAAGGTTCGTTTGTTAGGGTCGGTAATATTAATGGAGAGTTTAGACGGATTAAGGATGGTATCGTAGTAAGGTTGGAGATTCCAAATGAGCATGACAAGAGTGAAGGCGAGCAATGTCGCTACCAATGGCCTCGTGTCCAACATTTTTCCGGCTGTATTACTTGGATTTTTAGCCATTGGGTAGCTGAAAACAGAGTGAAGAGACACCAAGACAAGACTCTATGGACCGACACTTAATTGAGACTCTGAGTTGTCGTCCGTCAATGCAATCAAATTTCTCCTTCTCCTACAACAACGCACTTGGATCTTTTCTTTATTACCAATATTGCCATCATCATCTTTTACCAACCGTAAAATATTACAGTAGCGTGATTCTAAAGAGATAAATCTATGTTATTGAATCAATTTTCACTTTTCAGTCACTACATCAAACAGGTTATCTTCTTCGCCTGCTCCCTTAATTTTAGTTTTTGTGTTGGATTTTAATTATTATTTTCTGTCAATAAAATGTATTCAATCTGCATGTGTTATAAATTGAAGAATATAGTTTTGCCAAAAGAAAAATCAGTTAGGAGCATTCTAGAGCGTGATGATCTCCCTAAAAAATTTAAATAGGATTCTGATTGACCACAAAAGTTGAGGAAGATGTAGATGACGAAACATTAGAATTCTCCTGAGAGGTTAGGGAACAAATGATGCGTTTTACTTATTACGGAAACAAATTTTCTGTTTGCTTAATCCAGGGGAAAAGATGGAAATTATGGATTGACCCCTAACTCTAGTTTAAAACATTTAATTTAATAGGGGATGTTTTCCTTGTCAAACTAGGTTTTTAAGAACAAATGTCCATATTTTTTCTTCTTCTATTACTATTACAATTAAAAAAATAATTACAATAATATTTTTGACTTGGTACTAAATTAGTGTCACGTCAAAATAGGGCATTAATGAGAAATAGAGAATGAAAATAGTACTATTAATACATAACCAAGGTGGAAAGAGGAAGAAGCAAAAGATTAATATTCAAGTTCCTGATCCTTACAGTAACGTTGTGCATATATATTGATAGTAACAAGACATAGTTAAATGTCTTAGTTACTTGAATCAAATAAACTAAAACTAGAAGGGAAAATGAATTAAAAAAAAAGCTACGGATACGCTGTAGTAGTTAAATATCCACAATTGGAATTAGCAATAATTGGGTATCATTAAGGAACACAAAGTCCAACCAACTACAGTAAATCATTAATCATATAGAATTATAGATTCGACAGCAGAGAAGGGGAATGCTCAACATCTACCATCATCTACAGTAGTAGTATTTAGTTTTTATGCAAATTGGAATAGGATAAAGATCTTCATCTTTAATTTACAATCTACACGAAGCCACTTATTGAATGTGGCAAACTCTTTTTTTTTTTTTTAATAAATAATTGTGGTGTCCAAGCCAAGCTTGCACACACTTGGACAACATATTTTGTCACCTCCTACTAGTAATGGATATCAAGTAACTTTGTCCATCAAGACTAGAACAAATGGAAAACAATCACTTAGTGTTTTCCACTGCTGAAATCCAAATTTGAGCCCTTAGGGTGCTTAACCCACTTTTTTAACCATTGCCCCACACCCTTGGGTTGAATGTGGCAAACTCTTTTAAGCAATTTCCAAAAAGAAAAATAAGATTGTGGGCATGTTAACATTTTCTACGCCTCTACTTTATACCGGAATAAGTATCTTCCCAGAAAGTGATTTTGATTCGTGCCATGGCTTTTATTGTCTATTGGGGTGTAGTAAAAAAGAGAGAGAAGGGAAAAAAGAAGACAGACTTGGTTGGAAAATACTGCTCCTTGTTATTGCAGAGAATAAAGGTTACCAAGGAGAGGGGCCTCATTCTCCCTCAAAAATCAAACTTGTCCACTAGCAAAGAAATCCTTAAAAGCTAATCTTTGACTTTATCGAGCAAATACAATTGCTTTGTGTTGGTTTCATTGATAAATCAATCAATAGTTAGTTATGCCTCAATTCCAGATTAGTTGTATCAACAACTTTATGAATTCATCTATATATCTATTCATTCAAAAGATTCGATGTAATTAGATTATTTTTACATTATCAATCAACCTACTGTTTCCGTGATTAATTTAACTTGATAATTTAGATTAAATTCTCTGTAGCCACGCATCCAAAGCAAGCATAAATATATGAGCTACCTCACACTCAACTCAATAAGGTTCTGCAGACTCTCTTTTCGAACCAAACTAAAACATGATGAACAGCACCAGCATAAAACCCCTCAGGAGATCAGGGACATCTATAGTAGCAATGAAAAGATTGAACAACACCTCATCGTTCCCGTTGGCACAAGCTCCACTCTCAGCTATCTCTGCTCTTTCCTCAGCCGCAAAGACCAAGGGTGGTAACCAGCCATCTCCCACTCCAAACTACATAGAGTTCCCAACATCGCCCCAGCCACCTGATGATCACACCGGGTATCATGCTAATCACAATGGAACCATTGTTCATCATACTCACTCAAAGCACCCGCTTGCAGAGATCACTCTCTCAGAACTATTTACCTGCTCAGGTTGCAAAGAGTTTGGCACTGGCCGTAGGTATGCATGCCAAAATTGTGATTTTCAGCTTCATCACTTCTGTGCCTTAGCTCCGCCCTCTCTTAAGGCACATCCTTTCCATGGACAGCACCAACTTGTCTTCCATGCTAAACCTAAACAAGGTACACTTGATTCCTACACAAAGTGGTACATTTTTTGGCAAGATATATGCTTCTACAAGCTTAAATGCATATATACGTTGTCTGGCATAAGTTCTGTGATCTGTATTTCCCATCTCCAGAATTTTCACATGTTCTTTTCCTAAACAAATCAGTTAAAGCTGGAATAGCGTGGCCAAGGTGTGATGTCTGCTGCAAGTCCACCAAAGGATTCACATTTAGATGCAGAGTCAACTCCTGTAATTTCCAGATGCATCCTTGTTGTGCCATGCTTTCCACCGAGATTAAATTTCCCAATCATCCGCACCTACTAAAAGTCTTACCCCCAGGAAACACTTTACTAGGTGGTGCTGGTGGTGGTAATGATCAACCAGGAATGGTATGCAGTGAGTGCAAGAAGAAAAGGTCATCAGGTCGAGTGTACAGCTGCACAGTCTGTGACTACCATCTTCATGCACTGTGTGCTAAGTCCATGATCAATGGCCTCCAAGAATATGGAATCAAGCCTCCTGAAAAGCCCAATATGCTTGGGACTGCTGCTCGTCTCGCATCTCAGGTTGTTATTGAATTTATTGGCGGTCTTATTGAAGGATTTGGAGAAGGGGTCGGAGAGGTTCTGGTTCAGAATATTGGGAGAGGAAGAAGAAGCACTAACGGAAGAAGAATTGCATGAAGCATACCCCAATGCACGGGGAGCACCATTCCCTCCCAATTAATATTTCCAAACCCCTTCCACTCCATTTTTTTTCACTAAAGAAAGTGAAACAAAATGCAAATTAAATATTCCTTATTATTATTCTTAAAGGACATGAGAATTTCCTTGTTAAATTGTTTAATATGATAACTTCCTGAAGCTTTTATGATGCATAATGAATAAATTTCTAGATATAACAAAAAGGATGCGTGTCACACAATAAATAACAACATACTTGCTTCCTTATTATTTACATCCCATCATAATCGGAAGTTTAAACAATAACAATAGTCATTTTACATCCCATTATAAACAAGACCATATAAGGTTCATTGCCATTGGTATGGACAACCTCAAATACTCTTCTGGGCACAACATGTCTTCACCTTTTCTAGGTATGACATTATTTTCAGAAGAGTTTCATATGAATTAGGAGTTCACATATTACAGCCTTAAAGATAAAGAAGACAGAACAATTATACCTGGGAGGCTTAAACCCCATTGTCAACTTTGGATAAGTGAATTCTCTTACAGAGACTTTAGAATGGAGAGCAAGTTATTGTGGAATGGATCTGAGACATGCTCCAGAAGGTTTTGCACAGGGCCTTTACCCGTAAGAGTGGCTTGGACATAAAAGCCTAACCAGGCAACCATAGCAAGGCGCCCATTTTTTATTTCTTTCACCTTTAGCTCTTCAAAAGCCATTGGATCTTTAGAGAGATTCAGTGGATCAAAAAGAACACCTCCAGGATAATTGATGTCACCAGGCAAGTAAATTCCTAACGGTTCCAAAGCCTCAATCCCACAATACCTTGCATATTCTGGTCCAACCTATGCACAGAAAAGTATGAAAGAACAGTAATTGCAAGAACAGAAGAAATCAAGTAAAATTCCCTCATTGTTCATGTGAAAAAAGCCATTTCCAAAGTCAAGTTCCAACTAGATGGTGGTTTCTTTTGTGTAGAAATGGCCAAATTATATACTACAGTTACAGAATACTGTCCTATTTCTTCTCTAGGCATGGGATTATCTCTATGAGAATTGTTTCAACATGTTCACCAGCTATAGCACACAAGCAATTATTCAATATGTCATTAGGCACTAGGATTTTAAGAGGAATAAGTAGCAAACTGTCCCTTGAATGCAAAAACAGACATTTAATTCGAACTTAAGATCAACATTTGCACTCTATCCCAATGGACCATTAAAAGTTTTTCAACAAAATCATCACTCTCAAATGCATTGCTCGATCGGCACAGTTAAATTATTATGACAAAAATGGCAGAAGGAAGCAGCCATCTATTGATCATATCCAACCAATCAAGCATCAGCTGTATGGACACATTTGAACACAAAACTACATTGTACTTCTTTTCTAGAAAGGGATTGATCTATAGAGTCACTATCTTAATCTTGGAGAACTGTATCTTGAGCTAAAAGCATTACTTCAGCTCATAGATTCACTGTACTTGCAACCATCTCCATGACTGCAAAATGCCTACCTTGTCACACAATGAGTGTATTGCAAGAGATAAAATGCACCTTTTACAAGAAGAATTCAAATAACCAGAAAGTGTTTCACACTCAACACATTCATCATTGAAATAATTACTGGAAGGATACACATAGAGCAAGTGTTTACACTCACCATCAAAAGGATTTGGCAAATGGCTATGACAATGACTCCTTGACTTCCAGCTAAATGGAGTCCAGGGATCCCTAAATAGTCAAGTGTATCTCCCTTGAAAAAATGAAAGAAATAAATAAGATAAAAAAAAGACACCTGCAATAAGCGCTGGATACTGAATTCATAAGGTCATTAGGATGTCAATAATCAAGTGGAACAACACTCTGATAAGAATATGAAATAGGTGGGTGATAGTGATACAAATTAATTATTGAAAGGAATACTTGCATGTTAAACACTGGATTCCAAGAATGAAATCTCATAAGAAAATCATATCAGAATTTAAAAATTGAAATTTTGTACGACAATTTTCGTAAAATCAATCCAAATTATGTTTACTCGGAAACCTGAGAACAAGGAAGCAACAACAACAAACCCAGTGTAATCCCACAAGTGGAGTCTTGGGAGGGTAGGATTTACACAGAACAAGGAAGTGTTGGATAATAGCTTTGCCAAGAAATAGAATTCTAGTGGATGTTTGGCTCATCATAAAACAAATCCATTTTGTACAAATAGTTGGAAGATATCAAGTTACTTTTGGAGTATTTTACTATAGTTATTTATCTTACTTGTAGCATTATCAACTCATCCGATTCTCACCTACTTGCACATTTGACATGAGTTGTTTGGGTCAACAGACAAGGTTCCGCTGAGTCGATAACTGGAGAGGTGAGATTGGAGGAAAGAACAAGCATGGGAGTTTTTGGACTCGTAATATCAATAGCTAAGGGAAGCAGCATCTATCAACCAAGGGAAGTCAAGCAACAGCGCATATATGAAAGCTACCAACCTTAAGCTTTGAGTAGCCCACTCGCCACCAAACAGGTTCCACAAACTGGAAAAGTCCTGTCAGGTTTAACAGTTCTGGAATCAAAGCACCAAGAGCAGCCAGCATAGCCCAACGTCCATGCAATATTTCATAACTGTGAGTAACCATGACAACTGAAATAAGTTCGAATAGAATTTAATAGAGCTTCTGCGCGGTTTCTGAACAAATAGTTTGTATGAATGTGTGTTTGTTGCTATTTTGAGAATGTCAAAAGATTACACAATGGGATCTCTGAACAACCACGCTGGAAAATGTTCAATCTCTCATCCCAAACATGTTTGGGAGTAGAACAACTTTCATGTCTATGTGTGGTCCTAAACCCTGACCAGATATGAATTTCGCAACTCTTTGCTCTCTTCCCCTCAAATACCAATTTATAAATTTTTTTTGGCTACATTTATGCTCAAGAAACATGTCTGCTTTTATTCCAACTAAAAGAGGATGGAATCATGTCACCAATCACCTAATCCTAACTCTCGTATTTATTTCTCACTAGGTTATCGAAAGCCCTGACTCTGTTCATTTCTTTAGTGGGAAGCTCGTCTTTAAAAGGATACATGTGCTGAAGAAGCATAAAAGGTCACAAATAATTTAATGACATATGATGTTGCATTGTTTGGGAAAATACTATACATTATCTACTCAGAACAAAAGAAATTTTGAACGAGTTAATAGAAGCAAAATCCAATCCATACTTAAAGTAGTTTTGAAGGGCCACGGGATCCTTGCTCAACCCGCAGATATCAAATCCATAGTCCCCGGGTAGCTCCCCATTAAGATAAGCAGGATAGTCATAAGAAATTGGACCAAGCCAGCGGGGGCGATCTTCTCCATACCAGATACTGCAAAGAACACAAACAAATGATAATAGTGAAAACAAAAGTGGATATGCATTACTGTATAATGTAGCAAAATTGTGAATGGATTAACATATTGATAGTGGTGGAAAGTAGACGGATGCATTACAGAGGAGAAAACAAGGGGCATGGCTTACCACGTGATAGGGATAGGATGATTACCTATCGTTTCTTGCCATTTGTGCAAGTGCTTTGAACTTTGCAGAATTCTCTACAGCAACCTTCTTTCTCTCTTCCAATCGTTTACGGAGTGTTTCGCCGAAGGTACTGTTGGCAATAGCTTTGACAGCAGTGAAAGGAATCGCTGAGAATACCAGAACGCCGGCAAGCTGAATAAAATTGATTAGTTAAGTTAAGTGGTATTGATGGCAACCAGAAGAAGCAAAAACGCACCTCTTGCCATGAAGCCTTGTGACGCGAAAAGGGATCGAGTGCACTTGCATTGCCATACAACCTTTGGTCTTTAGGGACGGAGGACGATGGATGGGGAAGCTGAAGCAGTGTCATGACTCATGACCACTTGTACAATCTCCTTTGCCCTTTCTTCTTCAGATTCACTACTTTGCGCCAAAAGTTATGACGTGGTTCCTTTCCAGCCTCAAAACCCAAAAGTAATCTCTTCATAAATATACATAGTAACTATTAGAAGAGATTCAAGTAGTTTTTAAGTTATCACACTAGGTTATTTAACTCCAAAATTTTAAAATATACTAGTACTACTATTTTTTGTTAAGTTGAAAAATGTGATTGTAGTAAATTGCTTTTTAAAATTTTTTTATAAGCGGTGTGACTTGAATGGCTAAGAGGAAAACAATCAAATCTTCTCACGTATGTGACTTTCATTTAACAAAAAGCTTGCACATTTGTTTGCCTTCTCCGGGTGGATACAATAGCAGCCTTGGTGGCTTTCCGAGGAGGGTGATAATATATTCCCCTATGTGATGTGATGAAACAAACTCCATTCCAACGCAAGCACTCTTATATATATTTATCGTTGAACACAAGTTACAGCTAGAATACACACAACAAAGTAAGAACGCACTAACTAAGGAGAGAATAACATAGAAGAGGGTAACTAGAAGGGGATGAGATACTAAAATACAGAAAGGGGATGAGAGATAACTGACAGCCAAAACTTCGACATAAAATTCTTTCTAATCCCTAGACCTTTTTAATAATAACTTACTGAACTTGAATCCCAAATAAGACCATCCAATATTTTACTCGACCCAATGATATCAACTTGACCCGTATACCCTTACAGGTTCACAACAAGTGATATGCTTGAAAACAAGTTTGCTTCATGTTTTTACCATTGATTTTTGTATATACCTTATATTTCTTTTGCTATGATTAGTGTTCCAGAGCTTTATAATGAGGCTTGAATTTAACTTCATAGTAGCTCAATATATCTACTAGTTTTGTTCGTCTTTATATGGACATGACATTTGCACTTACCTAATGCTTCATATAGCAGTGAAGACATAATTAATATAACAAACCTGAAATGCTAGTAAGTTGGAGAAGCTTGATACGCAGATGGAGGGTTTTGTACTAGTAATTAACTTTAATCATACTAAATTGGAGAGAAATACAGTAGAGGAGTAGAAGTACAACAACAGTGAAATCCGAATAATAATTAATTAATGGTCATAGGTGCGGCACTCGTCGGCGTCAGGGTTATCTTGACAGTAAGGTTCAAGGGGATCTTGATTGAGCTGAAGCTTGATACGCAGATGGGCCTTAGCCTGGCTTACTTCTTCCACCTCATCCCATGCCACCTTGCACTCGTCCGACCTGGCGTCTTCACCGCACACCTTCTTAGCTTCCTTCACTTTCTTCTCTATCATTTCCGTCAGCTGTTTCTCTCTCATCTGCGTCCCCTTATACTTTGGTACTCCTGCTGATCCTGATCCTGATCCACTCATCATCACCTTTTGCACTCCTTTCCTCGTGGATCCAGTTACACTAGCAACATGGATTGGGAATTTTGATGCCTGCTTCAAGTTCAGCGCCATCACAATTAAGTTGGAAATGAGATGAAGTTTTTGGGATCAAATTTAAGGTCTGTTGATTTCTGGGGAAAAAAAAATGTGCAGATTTCTTGTGAAATTATAACAACAATGTCATATCTCTATCACAGTCAGGGCATCATTTAGTACTGCTCAACTAACATAAATCGACATCGTGGAGTATTTCTGTGTTAGGAGATAAGGTTCCATCTTCAGTTTGGGGCCCATGGGAACACTTCTTCCACCTTTGGCTAAAAGTGGACGTGCGGTCCTTCGGTTTGATTTTATCAAATTTCAATTTGATTCTTTAGTTTTTGATTTTAGAAAAATGTGTACTATATTTCGAACTAAATTAATTCGGTTCGATTTGGTTTTTCTACTTCAATTCGATTTAATTCGGTATTTTTAAATTAATTTTTCGATATGAATGAAAAATAAAATGAGGAAAAATCAAAGTATAAGATAATTAAAAATTTAAAATTATGTTAATGAATGACGTGTCTCGTATATAACACTTATTGTGCTAACTAAAGACTATATTTATTTTTGTTAAGAACATTGTGCCTCCAACTACTTCTCTAATAAAATAAGGACAAAGACGGATTCATTTACATAATGTACATCGATAAAAACGTGTTTGGGTTCCTTTTGAAAAATCATATTTAAAGTTAATTATTGAATTGTACATTTATTGCTACTTTGATTTGTTCATGAATGATTTAATTGTTAGTTGACTTTTTATTTTTAGTTAAGAGAATGTATATATTATTTTTAAAAATTTTAATTTTTTTTTATAAAAGTTCGGTTCTTTGGTGCACCGAAGTTCTAAGACCCTTACACCGAGCACCAAATCAAAAAACTGTACTTTTAAAAAAATAACATCGACACCAAATCGAAGAATCGAATTAGTTTGATTCAATTCGATTTTTCCGTTTTTTGATATTTATGCCCACCCTACTTCTCACCAGGCTTTTAGGAGGTGTTTGGATTGGCTTGACTTATAAGTGAAAAGTTAAAAATCATAAATAGAGAATCCCAATTTTTGACTTTTGCCTTTCTTTTTTCTCAATCCAAACACCCCCTAAATCATCTTTCTCCCTCGTTTAGACGTAAGAAGTATGATTTCAAATTTCAATTCATCATTTTAAATTAAATTTATTTTTAAGTTAAACTTTTTTCACGAACATAATTTTTTTTTATATAATCTTACAAAATGACCATTATGAATATAAAAATTTTACACGTTCAAATTTTTTAATTTTTAATTTTTTATATAATCTTACAAAATGAGCAAATCATAGTTTATAAACAAAATATCAAAATATTTTATGACGATGTATAATCTATTGATACTTACATATCTTTGTATTTCTTTTACAAATAAATGTTTGAGATTATCTTCGTATTTCTTTTACAAATAAATGTTTGAGATTACAAATTTGTATTAATTTTATAATTAACCACTAGTCAATAATCGTATTAATTGATACAACCTCTTCAATTTTACAAAATATAAATATATGGAGCAAATGTTAGGAAAGGACAATTTTATATAATTGAAGATAAATATACAAATTTAATAAGTATTTATTAGTTGATCAATCTAATCGTTAAGTATATTCAAAGAATCGATAAATCAGATCACTAGGCAAATATTAAAAGATTATTTAAGAATCGCAACTTAATAAGTCAATATCAACAACATTTTTTCTAATTTGTTCTATCGATTAAATCAAATCTTATAGGAACCGAATTAGATCACTACTAATTCGGGCTTACTACTTGAAGAGGAAGATTACTCTTTGACACCATTAGAATACATATATATAATTTGATGATATCAAAGAGGAAAATTCGGTAAAAACATTACTCAATTATATATATATATATATATACACACACTCTAATGGTATCAAGAAGAAAAAATGGTGTTTTAGTGAAAAAAAATTGCTCAATTATTGTTTGATCAGAATATATAGATACCATCAAAATGAAAAAAACTTACATGCACCGTGTATACATCAAATTAATGCAATTTCCATTATTATGTGATTTGATGAAGTAAAACACATGTTAATTAATTAAGGTTAAGTAAAATAAACTATAAATTTAAACACATGACTTACATGTATTGAATTGGTGTGTACATCCGATGATATCCTATCAAAATATATAGATACCATCAAAGAATATAGATATACTTTGATGATATTATCAGTAATTCAGTGAATAGAATAAGGGACAGCCAATTAAATTGAATTGGGTCCAAGTTAATTAAATATTTTACCTAATAAGTCATATTTGTAGTAGCGCACTTGTTAAAAAACATTATCTTATATTCATGGTGGGACCAAAAATATTGGGAAAATCTGGAATTTAAAGGAGGGTGGTCGGTCCTAAACTCCAACGGCTATGAAAGGAAGGGTTTAGGGATTCATCAACACAATTTCAAATTTGAAAGAAGGCGCTCACGAAAACACCACCACAAGGAAGCAGGAAGAAGAAGAAGGAATGGAGAAGGTAGGAGATTACGTATTGGATCCAGAGACAGAGTTCTTAGCGTCGAAGCAAGAGACTGGTCACGAGTGGGAACTCTTCAAGGAAAATGTCAGACCTTTGAAGAGAGGACGCAACGTTAATCTTCTCAATGATGCTCTTAAGTCTAGTACCGATTATCAACTCAAGAAATCTCTTCTTGACAAACGAAGGTTCCTCTATTACTTTTTCTTCTTCTTCTTCTTCGCATTTTCATGACATTTACTCCTGAGGTTGATCGGAAATGAAACCACTCTGGCCATTGATCATTCCATCCCACACTAGATTTTGATTCAGATGTACACGCTAGTTGTAGAATAGTAGTAGTTGCTGCATTTTCAAAATCCCTTAATAATTTTTGAATTCAACTCTTTCTGATTAGGGCGTTGATTGGAGCAATTGACCAGTACAAAGGTGAAGATCCTCTTCTGCCATGGCTCCAGTGAGTGCTCTGCTTTTGGGATGCAAATAATTTTTCAACTCTTATATCTTCTAGTAGTATTTAATGAGTCAATCTCTGTTAATGAATAAGCTGCTGACATAAATTTTCATTAAAATTGTGAAGGTGCATCAAGTGGGTGCAAGAGGCTTTCCCTCCCGGTGGGGACAGTTCTGGACTTATAGTTATTTATGAGCAATGTGTCCGCACCTTTTGGCACGATGAACGATACAAGGATGACCTCCGTTACTTGAAAGTGTGGCTGGAATATGTGCGTTTGCTTTCTCAACATCCACTCTTTTGCCCCTAAATCTTCTCATCATGCAATTTGGTACATCAGTTTTCTTATTGATGGCTCTTTGCAGGCTGAAAATTGTATGGATGCTGAAGTCATTTATAGCTTTCTGGAGGCTAACAAAATTGGACTGACGCATTCTTCATTCTACATAGCCTATGCTTTGCACATGGAATCTCATAATAAAATTAAAACAGCAAACGAGATCTTCAATCGGGGGCTATCTATGTAAGTTGTGTTCCCATTGTGTTTCACCTGGCACTAGGCAAGTGAACATGGCTTGGTTCCAGAGATTATGCATATATGTTGTCTATGATGTGAGATGAATCATTCAAATGGGTTATTGAATTGCTGTCTGATATTTCCGTTTAAGTAGCTTTTGATATGTTAAGTCTAATTATGTCTATGGAAGTTGCATCAATTGTATGCTATCAAGTCTAATGATGTCTACGGAAATTGCATTAATTGTGAAATGATTGGTTCCTATATATGAGTAATATGATTATGAAGAACTCCTTATATCTTTTTGAATTATGAAATGATTGGTTCCTATATATGAAATATAAATCTAGGCATCAAAATATTGCTAGGATGTCACAGTGCAATTGAATCAGATAGTACCATGTCACACGATTATGTTAAGCATTTGTATATGCAAGACAGAGAAAAGAAATCAACATTTTCAACAACCTGGAAGTGTTTGAGATGTTATCATTGAGAAAGTTGTGCTCTGGATTTAATCATTTATTTAGCTAATATAGATATTTTAGGTATGGCAACATGGAAAATAGCCGCAGCCACTGTTGGGTTTTTTAAAGGTGTGAATGGAAAATGAAGAGTTGCGACTTTTATGAAGAGTTGTGACTTTAATGAAGAGTTGCGACTTTTATGAAGAGTTGTGACTTTGATGAAAAGTTGCGACTTTTATGAAGAGTTGTGACTTTTATGAAAAGTTGCGACTTTTATGAAAAGTTGTGACTTTTATGAAAGGTGGTGACCTTTCCGAAAGATTGTGACTTTTCCAAAGGTTTGTGACCTTTCCGGTAAGGCACATTAAGAACCTTTTCACACTACCCTTTGTTTTCTATAAATTGAGGGATTTCCTCTCATTTTATGAACGAATTTTCTGAACTTCTTCTTCTACTACTAAATCTAGTATTCTAAGTGTACTTTACTGCCGTTGAGTGGCTCCCTGACACCAGGGTTTTGGGTATCAATACACTGGTGATTGAGATCATTCTATCCTGGGAGGACATATTCCAAATCAAACCTCGGATACTAGAGGGGAATAATTTCCTTAAGGGGACACTGTGCATTTAGTGGGCTTGATCTTCTTTCTGCTTTTCCAGATTCTGGTATGTGTTACAGATTTTAGATTTGTGAATTAATTTATGTTCTTTTGTTCTTCACTGGTTCATTAAACTTTGGTAACTTCGTGTTTCTGTAAAGTTTGTTGGAATCAGTAAGATTCTTTAAACACAGATTGACAACAATTTTTCTTTAAGGAAAAAAAAAATATCGTATATTTTATCTAATTTGTTTCTGATTCTAGTTTCTCTACTAGTTTTAAATTTCTAGTTGTGAAAATGTTTTTAAAGGATATTGTGTCTTATCAAGTTCTTCAAAGTTTTGTTCTAAGTATCTTGGGAATACAAGACGAACAACATACACAACCTAATCATGTTAGTTTGTAACTTGTATAGCATGATTTTCTACTAAGTGCATTTCATGCCTTCAAAACAGCAAGTCTCTATGTGTTTCTAATAAAATGCTCTAGCTATCAACTGATGACATAAGAATATATTGACATCTTTTTTTCTTGTTGGCATTTACCTCATTCTTGAGGGACCTTTTATATTCTCTCTCTACTTGTTTTAACTTCTGATGGGATGTGAATGCTATGATACTGACCGAACTTGCTGGCAGAATAATGCTATAGCAAGGTGAAGAATTTAATATATTTGGCATGATATTATTGTGGATGCTCAATTGGTTTTAAAAATTACTTGACCCCCAATACCTTTAGGGGTAGTTTGGTTGTTGGATATAGAGTTATGCAGGTATTAGTTATGCAAAGATTTCAACCCTACATAAAATAATACATAGATTGACTCCTAACTTATACATGTTTTAGTTATGCGAGATTGTAAACCGGTAAGCAAAGCACCATACTTGATGTGCTGAGTTTTATACATAGCAACTAAAATGCTGCCAAAAATGGTACTAGTTATGCAGATTTTAATATGTGAATAATTCACTTCCTTACCAACAACTAAACGACCCCTTAGGCATTAGCTGCCTCAACAAGATTGTGTACGCTCTTTTTTCAAGCTTTCCTTAGCCACTACTGAGTCTTTTCCATTAAAGATACAGTTAATATAAGTACAAAACACTGGTTACACCAAGTAACCTTCCTCCTGCCTGTTCTCATCCATTTATATGCCTATTTACTGACACTCTCAGCTGATTTATGATTTAAATTTCCTCGTCTCCTCCTGAGTTTTGTATACGCTCTTTTTTCAAGCTTTCCTTTGCCACTACTGAGTCTTTTCCATTAAAGATACAGTTAATACAAGTACAAAACACTGGTTACACCAAGTAACCTTCCTCCTGCTTGTTCTCATCCATTTATAAGCCTATTTACTGACACTCTCAGCTAGTTTATGATTTAAATTTCCTTCTCCTATGAATCAGGAATGCAGAACCCGAAGAGAAATTGAAAGCATCCTACAAGAAGTTTCTCAGTCGTTCAATGGGTCGCCCCAAAGCAGCAGAGGTATCAATTATTTCAGACTGATCCTCTTCTAAAGTCCATTGTCGTTTGCTTTGATTTGAATTTGCGGCGACTTTCTTGTATTTCAGGAGGAGCTAACTGAACATCAGCTTCCAATGAGAAGCTTTGGCACACTGTTGGCTAGGGGGGAAGCTCGTAAGTGCATTTCTATATCGAAGCTTCAGGGTGTCTGCTGGCTTTGGCTAACATTGTTTTTGCCTTCGCAGGAAACCAAACAACAGGAACTTCTGAATTGTCCCGGAAGAAAATGAAACTAGATAGGTAAGTGTGAGTCACTATTCTTTTCTCCCAAGTTATGTTCTTGTGTCCCTGCATTTTTTCATAGTAACACTATGCGTTAACCAAATCTAAGTCGTTATTACTTATTCTTATCATCACATGGTTAAGCTGCTATGTCAGGCAAGAGATCAGATTCTGATGAGTTAAGGTTGCAGGAAATATTTTACTTTGTGCATGCCCAGTTCTAGTAGAAACACTGGCTCATTCTTATCCATTTTGCAGAGCTCAGGGGAGCCTATTTTCCATTTACAAAGATGCAAATGCCGGAATGTCATCAACTCTTCAATCAGAAATACCAAAGCTAGAGAACACATCATGGCACTGTCTTGGTGCCCGAGCAGATAGGAACAAGGAGAATCAGGCAATCCCTTCAAAGTGGACATCTAATAAGGTCCGTTTGAGTCCAGAGAGTTCTAAATAGAATATTTGATTTTTTGTCCAGACAGATAGGAACAAGAAAACTCATTAACAAAAATATTTCTTACAGATTCCTCAAAGACACGGGCTTAGAAATCGAGGAGCTACTACCACCACTCCGTGCCTAGAGATCTTTGTGGATGAGGAATGTGCCAAGTGAGTACATAGATACAATGGTATTTTCAGTGTGAACAACAAACACATGGTTAACAGTGTGTGTACATGCATCAAGCATATATAATAACGAGGAGATTTTCAGCTATTGTAGTAGTGTTAGTTTCTAAGATTTTCAGCACAATAGCAGGGATCCTGGATTGACTTTCTTTGTTGGCCCTTCATCTTTGGCAGAGCACAGGAGAAGGACTCTGCTGCTGGTGTAAAGGCTTCTAGTCTGCAGCTTAGACGAGGAGATGACAAAGACATAAAAAAGTAAGTATCAAGTTGGTTTCATTTTGTTTCTTCACTTCAATAAAAAGAATGCACTTTTTTGACAATGCACTTGTTTGCAGGGAGACTGAGTTGCTGAGGGAGAATCCCCTGCGTTATTTTCCACCAAGCTCATTACCAAGATGATCTCACAGAAGAAAGTCATCATTGTGTGCTGGGATTTCTCATCTCAAAGTTACTCAACTTGTATCTTAAAAAGTGTATGGAGACAATTCCTCTTTGCCAAGTGCAAGAACGTTACAGATGTTCTAAATATAGTTGAGTGGATAAAAGGAGACATTGTATATTTGGTTATGGCAGGCTTGAGCCAAATCCTCCAGTATTTTGTTATTTGGATGGAATGATTTTATATGATTGCAACAGTTATGGATGTAGTTTACAATTGTGCTTTATCATAATTAGCTCTTGGTTAAAGAGTTCTGCTTCACTTTGGTTTTTCTTTTTCTTATTTTTTATTTTGTTTTATGTTTATATAAGATGATTAATTGTGTTGTTAAAAATCCTTCTTAAATCACAGCCCCATCCAACAATTTAAAAGGGTTAAGGGTGTGTACACCGTGAATTATTTCCTTCTATTGAAAGAGTAATTTACTAGTTAGGGGTCGTTTGGTTTGAAAATGAGTTATGATGGGATAAGTTATGTTGGGATAAGTTATGTTGGGATTAGTTATGATGGGATAAGTTGTATTGGGATTATTTTTGGCATAATACATAAATTGGACCCTAAACTTGACTTCGAATGTTAAGTATGACCTCTAACTTTCAAAGTGCACAAGTAGGCACTTTAACTATCCAATTCTTAAACAAAAAAACACACGAATCCAACCTGGCATGACGCGTGGTTGAGACGCAATTCAGGCGCGTCAGGGGTATTTTTCGAGGCCCACAACAGTAAAAAAAAAGCGAAAATGACAATTTTACCCTTAATGAATCCTTTTTAAATATATCTTTATTTTTTTTCAAATCAAAATCCCATTTTTCTTCTTCTTCTTCCTAATTCTAGTACTCAAGCTTTTTTTCTCATTTTGTGCACAATTTCTGGTCGTTTTTTATGTAATGGCTTCTCATTTTTTTTTGTCATTGTGTAAAAAGAGCTATAATATGACCCTACCCTTTTGTATTTTAATTTTTTATTATTATTATAAAATACGTGTAATTTTTTAATTACGTGGCAGCCACTGAGTGGCTCAATAAGCCACGTAGGAGCGTTTGTATATCACACAATTTGGCTGTTGGATTCGCGTGTTTTTTTGTTTAAGAATTGGATAGTTAAAGTGCCTACTTGTGCACTATGAAAGTTAGAGGTCATACTTAAAATTTGAAGTCAAGTTTAGGGTCCAATTTATGTATTATGCCATTATTTTTTATTGAGTGTTTGGTTTGTTGTATTCAAAATAATAAATTTTAAGAACAATTTATTTGTTTACAAAAATGCCCTTCATTAATGTAAAAAGTGATATAACAAAAGGGTTGAAAGAGACATTTTTGTCATTTACCTATTTTATCCCGGGATTACTATACCACCCAAGGAGAGGGATAACTTATCCCGGTACTAATTATTAATCCCGGGATAAGTTATCCCGAACTTGCCAACCAAACAACAAAATAAGCGATACTATAATTTAATCCCGGGACTATTTGTTATTATACCTCACACCAAACGAGCCCTTAGAGTTTATGGACTTCAAAAGCCTGCCTTTAAAACCTTGTCATTTAATCACAAATTCCAAAAATCTTTTTATTTTTTAATTTTTTTATATCAAGGCAAATATTAATTGAACCACGGATGAAGTATATAATTTAAGAATCTTAAATAGGTACTACCTCTGTGTCTAATTACTTATCCACTTTTAAATTGATACATCTATTAAGAAAATAATTATTGGCATAGTGAATTTATTATTTTATCCCTATTAATTATGAAGTAGATGAATTAAAAACTTAAGATTTTCAAGAAGTTTTACTTTTTTTCAAAGTAATTAATTGGTATAATAGGTAAAAGTATTTTGTCCTATCTTGATTTGTCAAAATAGACAAATAATTAGGGACAACTAAAAAAGGAAAAGTGGATAAGTAATTAGGGACAAAGGGAGTAATACTTATTAGTTTAAGGATATATATTATTTTTTTCTAGAAAGAAAATCAATGAGGATTCCCATCAGTTGTTAATACTCCCTAATTACTTGATTGAAGGTATAACAGGATTTTTTTTGGTTATTTCTTGATTTATCAAAATGAATAAGTAATTAGTGATAACTAAAAAAAGGAAAAGTAGATAAGTATTCATTTATCATTTTTTTTAAAGGTCGTGTAAACGAAAATGTGGCATATTTTTAAATTTAAATTTATAATATTTATAGAAAAGGAAGGAGGTGTAATTTTCTTTTAATGGGAAAAGGGGTGCAAATAGTAATTAGTGAGGTGAGTTGTAGCGAAGTCGAATTCTTATTGGGTGGATGACGAAGTAATAAACTCGTAATTTCGTTGAAAGTGTTTGTTGCCTTAACCTCTAAGACACCTAACGTGATTATTAAATTGGGGACATCCAGAGGTCGGGTCCCAAATAGTAAGTCGGGCCCTAGTTTCTTCGCCCCCACAATCTCCGTCGAACTGGCGATGGTCGATAACTTCGATGATATCATCAACTGGGACGATGTAGATCACATCTTCCACAACGTTCTAGACAATCCCCACGATGATGATCAATTCACTCTTCATGATTCCTCCCCACAGACATTCCAGCAGATCGAGCAGCTTCTTATGAACGATGACGATGTCGGTCTTGTCTCTTTTGAAGACGCTGATCCTCAATTTGCTGCCGACTTTCTCTCGGACGTCCTCGTCGATTCCCCTCTTCACTCCGATCATTCTCACTCTCCTGCTGAGCAAGCCATTGGATTCACCGATTCCAAGGTTTCTAGTGGATCCGACGCCGATCAGGACAAACACAAGTCGCCTTCTGACGGGGACGACGAACTAAACAACCATGACCCTGTCGATAAGAAGCGCAAGAGGTATCTTTGCCCTTTTTACTTTTTAGTTTATTCAATTTAATTATTCTGCTTATTCAGATAAATAATACTACCTCTTCTGCGCTTCTCGTGCTGTATCTTGGTTGACGTACTAGCAGAAACAAATCCTAGTTTTGATAACTTATTTAGTTTAACTCATGCTTATTAAATTAAAAAATACGTCTGATACAGCTTGATCTAAATTATTGATAACCAGAAAAATCTTTGCAGTTTCTGTGTATGCAAAAACCAAATCCACATTGTGCCTTCTCAGCCAAATCGTGAATCAGTATTTCCAAGGAGTTCCTCTCTATAAGATTACCTTAATTTGACATCACACATTGACTGCATTAGCCATTCATTTCATGATTTGATTTGTGCTGTGTTAGAACATAATGTTCATTCTCTATTGATTATGAAACAAAAATATGATTCTTTTTTCCAAAGACATACAGATTTTATCAAAGCACATGATGGTGCAACTTTTCCATTAGTTTGCGATCATGAGACACCCCCCCGAAGTGGGGAACTTTCCTGAATAGAAAACTACTTCTGGACTTCTTCTTAGAAGAAGCAACCATTTTCTTAAAAGATTGCACTTATTCAATGTGTGATGTATATATTATGGAATGTGCGCATTTATCATACTTAAAATTGCATAACATCGTGTGCATTTATTTAGAGTAGTTTAATACAACCCTCTCCTCTTCTATTTCAAAATGGTGAGAGGATTGTATTTATCTAATCTGTATGTAAATAGCAGCTTAAAGAAAATCTTAGTCACAAACTTAATTTTTGGTCTCCAGGCAATTGAGGAACAGAGATGCAGCTGTGAGGTCACGAGAGAGGAAGAAGTTGTACGTTAGGGATCTTGAGTTGAAGAGTAGATACTTTGAATCAGAATGCAAAAGGCTGGGGTTTGTTCTCCAGTGTTGTCTTGCTGAAAATCAAGCTTTACGCTTCTCTTTGCAGAATAGCAGTGCTAATGGTGTTTCTATGACCAAGCAGGAGTCTGCCGTGCTCTTGTTGGGTAAGTGCATAAGAAACATTCTTGTCATTTGGCTAAAATACATTCTTTATACCACTTTTTGCTACTAAAATTTTCTGGACTTTGCTTTAGTTGATGTTTGAAGCAAGAAATAGATGGGGAATGTCTGACATTTTTCCAGTTTGCCATCTTTATGTTGAATAGAAAGATGCATTATGTTCTCTCAAATGCCTATATTAATAGATGCAATATGAATTTGCAGAATCCCTGCTGTTGGGTTCCCTGCTTTGGTTCCTGGGCATCACATGCCTGCTCATTCTACCCAGCCAAACCTGGTCAGTTCCAGAAGAAAATCAGGGAAGCAGAAACCACGGGCTTCTCCTTCCAATAAAGGAAGGAAAAAAGACTAGTCGGATTTTGTTGTTCCTGTCCTTCATGATGGGCAAAAGATGCAAAGCTTCAAGATCGAGGATGAGGTTCAACCCCCATTCCTTGGGAGTTGTGATGTGACTCGTTGTGATCAAATCCATTCCCTTAGGTGGATCATGGTTCCTTTTGAGTTCTTTAGTTTTGTGTCAGAGATTCTCTGTATGTGTCTTGCTTTGACATCTGAAGGATGTAGTTCACTGTTATTAGTTAATGACTTTTGAGCTATATATATTATCTATGCAACTTTTTAACAGTTCCAACCGAAATTCGGTTGTCTTTATTTTTGCTTTTCCTTATCTCAATATCCTTTTTGCCCATAGTGGTAGTTAGGAGCGGGACTACCAGGCCACCATTTCATCCTCCTTGCTGAATTTCCAGTACTATGAAATCATGTGAAAATGGATGATGGGATCTCTATTAATTTGGAATAACATTCAGCATCTTTAAATTATGTTCAAACTTTGATGGTGGATCAAACCACCAGCTCTATAAGGTTGCAGACAGTGATCTGTTTCTATTATTTTCCCTTCAAAGGGGGATTGAGCAATGCAAAAAGGAGGTTTGACGAGATAATAAAGACTAAGAAAGCGTATGTACTTGGGGGAGCATATTCCGCAAATGTCTGCACGCCCTCTTGTGCGTGGGCAGCATTGGAGAAAGAAGGAAATGTGCATTTTGCAATGTTTAAGATATTAAACTGGGGGCGCTGTTGGAAAATTAAAATAGAAACTGGCTCCTGATGCCATCAAAAAAGATCAAATTTTGTTGTCAAATAAGAAAAAAGCCCTGAGAAAGTTTTGTCATTGTCCCCACTCCCCATCGAGAAGTTAGGTGAGGGTATTCTAGGTGAACTCTGAATTTACGTAACTATCCTCAAGGGAATATTCCTATCTGGACTTTCAATACTCAAACCTCTTGGCTCTTTCACTAGGGTGCAAGAAACTAGAACTTCTTTTTGCAACAGAAATTGTTTATAAGTGTAAACACAACCGACAGAAGTAAAGGAAAAATCAAGTTTGACGTGGTAACATTTGTTAATACTTTTCAACACAACACAAAATATTGAAGGATTAAAAAGTAGAATATTGAGAGTAATCGATTTATGCATATTCCTTATGTTAAAACAAATTATGCTTTGGTTTATCTCTTTTTCTTTCCGCAACATACATATATATTTGCTTAATAACAGCATAAAGAGAAAGGGGGCATTTTGGTCATTGCGCAGTGGCTGTATGGTGATATAGTGGGAAATGGAAGGGCATTGATACAGAGAGTTAGAAAACTGGTTGCTGTGTTTGTTGGTTGTATCGCCCCCACTATTTATTTTTTTTATATATAAACGGAGGGAGGGACGGTCTTTTCAGAGTTAGAAACTGACAAAGAGTGAGTGTGTAGTACATTATATTGAAAACACCAAAAAGTGAGTGTGTACTGCGTAGGTGCCAAGCATCAACAATGGATGCAGATTACGGCATACCTCGAGAACTCTCTGATTTGCAGAAGCTTCGATCTCACTACCACCCTGAACTTCCTCCTTGTCTTCAGGTACAACTCTTCTATTTTTCCACTCCTTTTGCTAGATCTAACCTGCTAGATCACACTGTTTTCTATCGTCATACTACTATTTTCTTCATATCACATGTATTCTCCCATCAATCTAATTCATCTCTCTTATTACACCATTTGTTTGTTCAAGTTACTAGTAATTTGATCGATTATTTGGGAGAGTAAAAGACTATTTGAGAAAGTTGGCGTCACAGGACTTTCTACTTGTAACAAGTAATATAAATATCTTTTTCCATTTTATTCTGAAAGAGTTCACTACTGGACTTCACTCTGCTCCTGTTCCTGTTCCTGCTCCACCATATATATATATATATATATATATCCTTGCAGCCGGCTGAAAAATCATGTCTTTACATTTTCATCTGAAAAAAAGTCACCTCTTTACTTCAACTGAAGTAAACAACACATATAAACTGTCTCTGTTGCCCTTTTTGAAATAAATTATCAGCAAAAAACGCTGCTAAACTTTGACAAAATAAAACTTACAAGTTACTCAGATGTTTGCCTGACTGTCCCCAGACATTCATGGCTGTCCAACTTTTGTAGTTAAATGCATCACCACTTTGTTTGATTGTTTACATTTAGGAATTTTATCTATGATATTTAAGACCCTTAAGCAATTTGTCCTTCAGTGTTATTGTTTTAACATATTCAATCTTGACTGTATCCCGAATTGTTCTGACTTATACAGGGTACTACTGTCCGGGTAGAACTCCGTGATGCAACCACTGCAGCAGATCCCTCTGGTGAACACACAATTAAACGGTTCTTCCCACACACTTATGGTCAACCATTAGCCCATTTTCTTAGGGCAACTGCCAAGGTCCCTGATGCTCAGATAATTACTGAACATCCTGCAATTAGGTATTGCGTCAGACCATTGCTCTATAATTGTGCAGTTTACTCACAAACTAGATCAGGATTGTGATCACTGATCAGGAGATGTTTTCTAACATATTCTATGTTGATTTTATTTAGGTTTATGGATCTACCTCTGTTTTCTTGATAACATTCCTTTTGTTTTGTCTGTGATTGAAATCCTTTTCTATTTATATCCTCAAAATCTAAACCCAAGGGAAATAATAGAAAATATTGGTTTATGCATTAGAAGCTAATTCACATATAGGTTACAATAAAATGAGTGTTATCCCTAATCTCTTTGATAGGACTCAAAACTGTGCTCACTGATTATCCTCTTCTTTTCTTAGGGTTGGGGTGCTATTTTGTGGTAGACAATCTCCTGGAGGACACAATGTCATATGGGGTCTTCATGATGCTCTTAAGGTTCACAACCCCAAAAATATCTTGCTTGGGTTTTTAGGTAAGCATTTCCTTTACGTGACACATTTTCCATTTGAGAACTTTTTTATGACAATTGTTGGGACACTACAGTAATAGTTGACACAAGTGTCTATTTGCATATCTACTTTACCACCATTACCATGAGTGTCTCTTTGCATGTGTCATGTTCAATATTTCGAGGGTCATGCCCTAACGTCGAACAATATTTTTCCTTTCATACTCTAATGTTTTCAGTTTTTTAGAAACTTGATTCTCCGTAGAGAAGGCTAATGTGTTGAAGGTCTCTTTTCCAAATCTCAACAGGTGGTTCTGAAGGTTTATTTGCACAAAAAACTCTAGAGATCACCGATGATGTTCTTGCTACCTATAAGAATCAAGGTAATTCACATCTGAATGAAGTTTGCTCTTTATATTTTCGTTTGGCCTTTTTTGGCTTATTTTTGTTGCCTTTTTCCTTATTAAGGTGGATATGACATGCTGGGACGGACAAAAGATCAGATTAGAACGACTGAGCAAGTAAATGCTGCAATGGCTGCATGCAAAGCTTTGAAATTGGATGGCCTTGTCATCATTGGAGGTATTGATACTGCTACAGTTATTAATGGTATATGATGAATCTAAAAGTACATTATTCCACTTCATCTAAAGTCTAACAGTATGCATTGGCTTGAAGGAGTGACATCAAACACCGATGCTGCTCATCTGGCAGAAAAATTTGCAGAAACAAAATGCCTTACAAAAGTATGTGTTATTCCCCTTATGACATGTAAAGCAATGAATATTCTATTCTATTTTTTCTGATTTTTCCTGCTTCTAATCCAAACTTTGCATCTTATATCCGCCATATTGTCTTATTGCATTAGTATCACACCAAATTAATGTCTTTATCTTCTTTAGGTGGTTGGTGTTCCTGTTACATTAAATGGGGATCTCAAGAATCAGTTTGTTGAAGCGAACGTTGGTTTTGACACAATCTGCAAGGTATTAATACAATCACCACATAGAATTAGCTCGTAACTAACTTTCTTTTTTTCCTTGAAATGCATTGCCGTGGAGATTCTTCTTCTTCATGCTTCCCACTCCTTGGTTTAGGGTTGGTTTTTTGGTTTCTAGGTGGGCTGAGGGTTTGATTGGACCTCCTGCTTCAGTCTTCTTCTTCTTTCTTCTTGTTGTTCTTTGTAGTGGAATTGGTGGCATCATTCCTCGTTTAATGGTATATTCCCTTGGGTAGATGTAGGTTTTGCAGTGTTATATTGCACTTCAATGGACTTTTAGATGGGGAGTAGCTCTTCTTCTTCTCTTTGTGATGTTGTGGATGTTAATTGAGTTATACAAGCCTTGGACTAGCTGATGTGTCTTTTGACTTCTTGATTTCTGGAATTCTATCCAATTGTGATTTAGATCAGGGAAAAGCTAATTATATGTGGTTCCACCTCAGGTAAACTCCCAACTAATTAGCAATGTATGCACTGATGCACTCTCAGCTGAGAAGGTACCAACTCTATTCATATCCTGAAATGTTTTTCGTTGTTGCTTCTGATGTAGTAGGGTGCTGAAAATACAACATAGAATACTAATCTGGTTGTACGAAATCCTGATGGGGGATTGTCCTCACTAGTTGATTATGATTTACAGCACATGTTTCTTGTTACACCTTTGTTTTTGTCTTTCTATTAACGTACTGTGGGGATATTTCCTTTTCAGTATTACTATTTCGTTAGACTCATGGGGCGAAAGGCATCACATGTTGCATTAGAGTGCACTCTGCAGTCACATCCTAATATGGTTAGTTTTATCTCTGAGATGTTAAGCTGGTGCTGCACCTTGGACATGGTGCTTCTTATATATTGCGAGTGTTCTTGCTTAATAAATGTTGAGCGATCTTGCAGGTGATTCTTGGAGAGGAGGTAGCTGCATCAAAGCTTACTATTTTTGACATCACACAACAAATTTGTGATGCGGTTCAGGCTAGGGCTGAACATGGTATTGAAGCTACTAGGTTATCATTTTCCTTTAGAGTCATTTTTGAGTTTTCCGGTCAGCTGACTAAGGTTTTGCATTCAGATAAAAATCATGGTGTTATCCTGTTGCCTGAGGGGCTTATTGAAAGTATTCCTGAAGTATATGCTCTATTGCAGGTATGATGCAAAATAAATTGTTTAATAAGATATCTTAGCTGCTTTGTTGGAATGTGGATTTGTTATGACATTGCCTTTTCTGATTGACTATGAATTCCAGGAAATTCATGGTTTACTCAGGCAAGGTGTTTCTGCTGATAAGATTTCCTCTCAACTATCACCGTGGGCTTCTGCACTTTTCGAATTTTTGCCGCATTTTATCAGAAAGCAGGTGCAGTTTCTGTACGTGTATAAATTGACTGACTGAAGTTCCATAGGACAGAGCTTACACCCCTAGACTTGTGATTTTGCAGCTTCTCCTACACCCAGAATCAGATGACTCTGCTCAGCTATCACAGGTTACTACACTTGCTGTTTGGACGATGCTGCTTGATGATATATGAACTATCTATCAGTTGATTGTCTTTAATGTTTTCCTTACAGATTGAGACCGAGAAACTTATAGCTCATCTCGTGGAAACAGAAATGAACAAGCGATTGGTAGGTTAATGAAATCAATTAAGTATGTTGTATCTAATGATTCTTTGGGATTGCTAACAAGAGATTGAGTGTAAGTTAGAAGTACAATGTCCCGTAATGATTGAGGATGATGTTTGTGCAGATAAAGATATTTTGAACCCGAGAGTTCTAGGAAGTTACTCAAATTGTCTCTTTCTCCTATTCATGAAAAAAGATTACTTTTTTCCGTTCTGCTTGTTAACTTCAATGGGATGATGTATGATCTGCAAAGGCTCAAACATCAGGTGGATAAATTTCCCCATTGCACAAAATTTTCATATTCAGTAATTCTTTAGTTTTCCTCTGATGGAAGTCAGTCCCTGACGATCAATCATTCTTTTCTCTTTTTATTTTCATCAAGATGTTTCTTGTTACTTTGCTTTAACAGACTATTTGTAGGTGAGAGTTAAAAGGAAAAAGACTGCAGCTACATACTCTAAAGATACCTGCTCCCGATTTTTTATGTATGACTGCCCTTTTTCTTCTGTTCCTTTACAGAAAGAAGGAACTTACAAAGGAAAGAAATTTAATGCTATTTGCCATTTCTTTGGTTATCAAGCACGGGGATCATTGCCATCAAAGTTTGATTGTGACTATGCCTACGTAAGTTTTGCTGGAGTTTCTATATCTTCTTTCTAATCGTGATTTCAGATGCATAATTCCGACAAAACCAAATGCAGGTTCTTGGTCATGTTTGCTACCATATTTTAGCTGCTGGTCTTAATGGTTACATGGCTACTATTACCAACCTGAAGAATCCTGCCAACAAGTGGCATTGTGGTGCTGCCCCTATATCTGTAAGCAGCTTCTTTGAACTTTTCCGGAGATGCACCCTAAGCTTCCACTTTTTTGAAGTTGCGAATATCCAAAAATGATTTGCTCTGTTCACTGCTTCGTTACTGCAGGCAATGATGACTGTTAAGCGTTATGGTCGTGGTCCCGGTAAAGCATCAATTGGGGTACCTGCTTTGCATCCTGCTACTGTGGATTTGAGGGGCAAATCATATGAGTATGTCAAATTTCTGAATTGTTGTTTATATATATTTTCAGCTTAAAATGAATGGAACTTTTGAATTTCAAAAGGTAGGAAGTAGTAGACATCAAATAAAAAGGAGATGCTTTTAAGAAGTGGCACTCTAAACATGCATTTTGTAAGTAAACTGCTGAAGCAATACGTATCCTCTTGCAGCACCTAATTTCTCTCTTCATTCTGCGCAGGCTGTTGAGTCAAAATGCAACAAAGTTTTTGTTGGATGATGTTTATAGAAACCCAGGTCCCCTCCAGTTTGATGGCCCTGGTGCAGATGCCAAGGCCGTTAGCCTTTGTGTTGAAGACCAGGATTACATTGGCCGTATTAAGAAATTGCAGGAATACCTAGACAAGGTGCTGAATTTTGAAACATCATCTCTTTTTACCAACTTCTGTTGGCTATTCATTTAATGTCTCATTTCTGACTGTGTTATGACATGCTTTGTTATTTTATTTTCAGGTGCGTACAATTGTGAAGCCCGGTTGCTCACAAGACGTCCTGAAGGCTGCATTAAGTGCCATGGCATCTGTGACTGACATTCTTTCAGTGATATCGTCACCCTCAAGTGTGAGCACACCATTTTAGATGAGAACCTATCATCTTTTAACATTGAAAAGATTTGGAGGAACTCTTGCTTTTGCGGCTGTTTGCTTAGTTGTTTTTGTGCATTTTTCTTTTTTCAATCTTGTAAAAGCCAAATAATGTTGAGAAGATTATACTACTTTCTGAGAGTTTGTTGAGGGATCCAAATATTCCTGTGCGTTAATAAACTATTACAGTACGTACATATACTCCTTCAAATCATTTTTCTTGACGACTAAATAGTGTTTAGACAATACTTGATCGAACTTGACAGTAAAAAATACTTAGTATTAGTGTTTGGATATGAATTATATATTTAAAGTAAAAGCTGAAGATTTAGAAAACAATGGACACGAATTTTATGAGTGCAGTCAGTATTTCACTTAAAATACTCTTCAAGTACTTAAATATGCTAAGGCACTGGTCTGTTTATTCAATGGTTTTTTGAGTTTTCTTATGGTTGTTTATTTGATGAGCAAAGCCCAATTGACATATTCTTCCTGTGTTACATACCGTTAAAAAAATTGGTCAATAAATAAAGAAGATGATGTCCAACAAACCTATGTATGCCTTGTGGGAGTGTCTGCATTTGAAGTTAGAATAGGAGGAATGATACAGAAGTAGAAAAATAGTTGCCTCGAGAGCAAAATATTACTACTATTATTCTGGTGGTATTTGAATTTGCGGAGTGGGCAATTCTTGGTTGAACTCTCATCCTAGGCATCGTCGTCTTTCTCTTCAATTTCAAAAAATCCACTGCCAGGCTAGGTTCTCTTTGTTTTTCATTCCCTATATTTACCATGAAAAATGCCGTCAAAACATCTTTGCAGAACCAATCAGCCACGGGTTCCATTGCTAACTTCTACGCAGTCCAGCTCCAACTTCTTTGCCGAGAGCAAAAGCATGCCACCTCAGCGTCTGCTCTTCTTCGATCAATCCATGCCAACATGATCACCTCCGGATTCAGCCCGCGTAGCCACATCCTTAATAGCTTAATCAATTTCTATTGCAAAAATTCCGGTCTTGTTTATGCAAAGCACCTATTTGATAGAATTCCCCAACCAGATGTAGTGGCAAGAACAACTATGATTGCTGCATACTCTGCTTCCGGAGAACCCAAGCTTGCAAGAGAGGTTTTTGACAAAACCCCATTAAGTATCCGTGACACTGTTTGTTACAACGCTATGATTACAGGCTATTCACACAACAACGATGGCCATGCTGCTATAAAATTATTTCTTGATATGAGGTGGAAAAATTTTCAACCCGATGAGTATACCTACACCTCCGTACTTGCAGCCTTAGCCCTTATAGCTGATCATGAAATGCACTGCCGGCAGCTGCATTGTGCTGTTGCAAAGTCAGGCATGGCCAACTTTAAGTGTGTTGTCAATGCACTTATATCTGTTTATGTCAGATGTGCTTCGTCACCCCTAGCATCATCCTTGCTGTTGATGGACTCAGCTAGCAAGTTGTTTTATGAGATGCCAGAACGGGATGACTTGTCTTGGACTACGATTATCACAGGGTATGTGAAGAATGATGATCTTGATGCTGCTCGGAAGGTGTTTGATGGTATGGATGAGAAGTTGCTTGTGGCATGGAATGCCATGATCTCCGGATATGTGCATAAAGGTTTCATCTTTGAAGCATTAGATATGTTAAGGAAAATGTATTTAGCAGGGATGAAGCCAGATGAGTTTACCTGCACCAGTATCCTCAGTGCTTGTGCCGATGCTGGACTGTTTCTTCTAGGAAAGCAGGTGCATGCTTATGTTAGACGAACAGAAGAGAAAATTCATGTGTCTGTATATAATGCTTTAATAACATTATATTGGAAATGTGGTAGAGTTGATGATGCAAGAAAAGTTTTTGATAATCTAGTTTTTAAGGACCTTGTTTCATGGAATGCAGTTCTATCAGCATATGTGAGTGCAGGGCGGATTAATGAAGCTAAGTTATTTTTTGATGAGATGCCAGAGAAGAATTCCCTGGCATGGACAGTAATGATATCAGGATTAGCACAAAATGGACTTGGAGAAGATGGTCTCAAACTGTTCAACCAAATGAGAGTAAAGGGGATCGAGCTGTGTGACTATGCATTTGCTGGAGCTATTACATCTTGTGCAGTGCTTGGAGCACTAGAAACAGGATGCCAACTCCATGCTCAACTAATCCAGCGTGGTTATGATTCAAGCCTTTCAGCTGGAAATGCATTAGTCACATTTTATGGAAGATCTGGGGTCATTGAAGCTGCACGTAATGTGTTCCTCACTATGCCTTGTGTAGATTTGGTGTCTTGGAATGCATTGGTTGCTGCCTTGGGACAGCATGGATATGGTGTTCAAGCGGTTGAACTTTTTGAACAGATGTTAGATGAAAATATAATGCCTGATAGGATAAGCTTTCTCACGGTTATATCTGCTTGTAGTCATGCCGGATTGGTTGAAAAGGGACGACACTACTTTAATATAATGCACAGTGTTTATAAAATAAGCCCTGGAGAAGATCACTATGCCCGTTTAATTGATTTGTTGTCTCGAGCTGGAAGGTTATTAGAAGCAAAAGAAGTGATCCAGAATATGCCTTATAAACCTGGAGCACCCATTTGGGAAGCTCTTCTTGCTGGTTGCCGAACTCATAGGAACGTGGATTTGGGGGTTGAAGCAGCAGAACAACTCTTTGAGTTGACGCCACAACATGATGGAACCTACATACTTCTAGCTAACACATTCGCTGCTGCAGGCCGATGGGATGACGCTGCTAAGGTGAGAAAACTGATGAGAGACCAAGGGGTGAAAAAAGAGCCTGGATGTAGTTGGATAAAGGTTGAGAATACCGTTCATGTCTTTTTGGTGGGTGATACTGCACATCCTGAAATTCAAGTAGTGTACAACTACCTGGAGGAATTAAGGCTGAAGATGAGGAAAATGGGATATGTTCCAGACACGCAGTATGTGTTGCATGATATGGAGACTGAGCAAAAGGAGTATGCTCTTTCAACTCATAGTGAAAAGCTGGCGGTTGTATTTGGGCTCTTGAAGCTTCCTCGTGGAGCCACAATTAGGGTCTTCAAGAACCTTCGGATTTGTGGTGACTGCCACAATGCCTTCAAGTTCATGTCGAAGGTTGAGGCAAGAGAAATCATCGTCAGAGATGGAAATAGGTTTCATCATTTCAGGGATGGTGAATGCTCATGTGGGAATTACTGGTGAGATACCGGATAAGATTAGAGTCACCTATTGAGTGTCTTTGGTTCCGGAGGTTTGAATATGTCATTCTGGAACCGGTTGTATTGCCAGGGAAAAGTTGCAGCACCTTTGGACAGTAAATGTAAGTCTTCAAAGCCAGGAATGTGCTGCTATCTTGTTTGGCTGTGGCATTTTGAATACAGATCTTCACGGTGAATGTTTCTGGTTTGTGGTTTCCGGGTTGGTGAATGCTCATTGGTACCTTATTGATACTTAAATCAAGATGCATATGCCTTATAGTTATACACAACTGAGTAATTATCAAGGAAAATAAATTACCGCTCCAGAATGCTCCCACTTTGTGAATATTTGCCTTGATTAAAAACTTTGAGTGCCAAAGGGTGGAGAGACTCTCTGCTTGTTTAGTGGTAGAAGAATGATGCAGTTGCAATTTCTAGAATCCTCAAGCACAAAGGTACTAATATCAGAGAAATATGTTCCCATGAAACATGTTTCTGTGTTATGCACTTTATTGAGAGAACTGTTTTATGCACTATATATGAAATAAATTAGCTCTGTTCCTGGGGAATTCCCACCCCAGTTTTCTTACCTTAGGATTTAGATTGTAATTTGTTTTATTTAAAGTTGAATGAATTTAATTGAATGAGATTCTCTTTGTAAGGATTTGATACCTGGGTCTAATTCTACTCCAAAAAGCTAGCTCATGAGGGGAGGATTTGCCAAGTCCATATTAGCAGACCACCAGTCCATTCCCAACCAATGCCCACTCGTACACTCTTTAGGTTCAAGTTGTTATCTTTTTCGACTTTGATGAATTCATTGTTCTGCATTCTCTGTGTCATCTGGTCTTTAATTATAACCACTCACCCGATTTAGCTAGAATTTCATTTTACAAATGGTTTGTTGTGTTCCTTATCTACATGCTGAAAGTTACCTTATTTGCCTGCTTCCACTGACAGATGAGATACTTTTTCTTTTATTTCAGGAGTACAGCTTACAGTCCATGCAAAGAAGACATCTTCATGTCCTCCACTGATTCCATCTGACAACATCTACCAAATTTAATTGACTATCTTTCACGACCATTGCTTTAAATAAGCATAGGGCTGAAGGCAGACTTGGTTTGCTGCAATTGTCCTTGCGCTGGCACATCTGTCTCTTTAGCAAGTGAACTGCTTTTTCACGTGCCCTAATTGGACTTGTTGAACTCAAGAGTTGCTCTCTGCTTGTGACTGTTCTGATCAGCTGTATGCTTTGTTCAGGATGCTCTGTGCACCAGATATACTTGTATTTGAAGGAGTTTCCCCCCATTATCTGGTGCAGAGTGGCTGATCTTCTTGCTTAACTCAACTAGACCAGCCACACTTTAATCGGAGTTGTTTGAAATGGCTTTATCTAGGCTTGATCCCAGCCACTGAAAATTATTGTTTGTGGGATCACTGAAGTTTTCGTGAACAACAATTGATCTTAGCTAACTGTGAAATCAATCTCGCATTCAATTCACTCTTGAGAAGAACCAAAGGATTTGACAGAGGTTGTAGATACTAGAAGTTAAATCACTATAGTATAGATTCACTTGCCATAATTTTTCTTATCTGTTAGGGTTAGACACAGAAGTTTGTTTACTTAATCGTTGTACTTTACTCATCTCTCCTGGAATCTTACATTTGAATGCAAGCACATGTTGTAATTCTACAATTTTGTTTTATAATGGGTTCGCTAACTTTAAGCTTCTGATTGTTCTTCCTGCATCACCTGCACGTAATCCTATGTAATTGTTTTGCTTAAATGGACAACAAATATAACAACTGCCCTATTGATTACATTTTCAATAAGAAAAGACACGGACGGCTGTAGAAGATTCTTTTATTTCTAGTGTAATGGATATTGCATAGAAGGTCGTACTCGATGTTATCAATGTGAACACACATAATTTTGTTTGCTGGCTATGTTGATGTCATAGCAAAGATCATAACAGATGAAAAAGTCGTGACTTTTGGCCTCTTCTTTCCTTTCTGGTAGTAGTTATAGTCCTAACATAAATTTTCTTGCAAATTGGTTTGCAGTTGATAGACAATGGAGCAAGGAAGAGTTGAGAAAGCACATCATATTGTGGTGCTAGCAGATCAGGGACAGGGCCATATTAATCCGATGCTCCAATTCTCAAAACGCCTGGCTTCCAAAGGAATCAAAATCACTGTAGCCACCACACTCTCCAATGCAAAGTCCATGAAAACTACTTTATCTTACTCCATGATCACTTTTGAATCCATTTATGATGATTGCTCCCAAGGCGGGGTGGTAGGTCCTGGAGGTTTCAAAGGATTTCTAGACAGATTCCAGGCCAGTGGCTCAACAAACCTCACCAGATTCATCTTGGATCATGAACACCCTGTTAAGTGCCTTGTTTATGATGCTAACATTCCCTGGGCTTCCAAAATTACAACCCAATTGGGCATAGCCGGCGCGGCCTTTTTCACTCAATCATGTGCTACTGCTGCTACCTACTATCCTATGTACTGTGAGGTTTATGAAAAGACTCCTCTTTCCATGCCTAGTTTTCCGGTAATCACAGGATTGCCAAAGCTCAGGTTTCCGGATCTGCCATCTCTTGGTTGTAGCACTGGTCGGTATCCCCCAATAATCATTCACATACTTGACCAGTTTGACAACTTTGGAAAGGCAGACTGGGTCCTCTTTAACTCATTCAATAAGTTGGAAGAAGAGGTAGGTACACCATATCTCATGTGCTCTTTCAATCTTTTCTAGCTAGTCTTGATTATGTATGCACGCCAGACTTGGGGACAAGAAGTTAATAATACTTCAGGCTGGTAATGTATTGTTTTCTTGTCGAAGAACTGTAACTTTAAAGAACCTATAACTCACATTTGATTTGTTGTTCTCAAGCTTTAAAAGCTTATAACTTGCTGGAATTTTTCAGCGCCAAGTATAACTTGTTGGGACAGGTGGGGAAGAGGGACAAAGTGAAGACGGGGTTTACTCAAACGAGTTGAATAAGCAAGCCAATAAGATCAAATTGCTCTTGTTGAACCAGCTACTAATCACCAAGTCCTTTGTTTAGCCATGCTATTTATTTGATTTTAAGGAAGATGAATTGTTTGACTCACTCAGCTAATTAATCTGAATTTAGGTTGTCGAATGGATGAAGAAAGTTTGGAATGTAGTAACGATAGGTCCAACATTGCCATCATTTTATCTTGACAAACGAGTTGAAAATGATAACGAGTATGGCTTCAATATTCATAAGCCAAATTCTAGCAATTGCATGGAGTGGCTTGACAGTAAGAAAACTGGATCAGTCGTCTACGTCTCTTTTGGAAGTGCAGCAAATTTGTGTGCAGAACAAATAACAGAACTAGCTGATGCTCTCAGCCTCAGGCAAAGCAACATTATGTTCTTATGGGTGATGAAACCTGATGAACAGAGTAAGCTTCCCATCGATTTCAGCAAAGAGACATCAGGTAAGGGATTGGTTGTGACATGGTGCTCACAATTAGAGGTACTAGCACATCATGCAATCGGATGCTTCATATCACATTGTGGATGGAACTCAACCTTAGAAGCAATAAGCTTCGGTGTGCCTATAGTTGCAATGCCTCAAATATTAGACCAAATAATCAACGCGCATTTTCTAGAGAAAGTTTGGAGTGTGGGGTTGATAGCTAAAGCAATTGAGGATGAGAAAGGTGTCACTGCAAGTGAAGAGATATACAGGTGCATCAGGGAAGTTTTAGAAGGAGAGAGAGGACAAGAAATTAGAAAGAATATTACTAGCTTGAAAGAATTGGCTAAGGAGGCAATTGACACAAGTGGAAGTTCAGACAAGCATATTGATGAGTTCATTTCACAGCTTGATCCTGCCTTCTTGAGACACAGATCAAACTACAACTGAAATTGTACAATTTATCTGACTTGTCTTGTGAAGTATATTTTATGTTTGATTAAATGCTCCTGGTGTTGCTTCACATTATATCGCACACATAAATTCATACATTACTTGTGTATGTATATACTCGAGGAAAACGAAATGGAGCAATCAAACATTGTACTTATTAAACTACTACAATATTGATTTCTATGCAAACATTAAGTAGGTTTTTGAAGTTTGAACATATGCAATCAAACCTTCTTGTTTGTCTCGATATTTTTTGGCTGCTGTAACAAAACGTTGTTATAGAGAAGGCTAGTAACTCAAACGAGTTCCTCGATGGTTGTACAGACTCCCTTATACCCTCTTCCTTTTGTATCTACTCCCTAGTGACTTAGTAACTATTGTAACCATGCACAATGCTCCAAGTTTAATCTCATGTTTTACCCGGAAAATAGAAGTTTAAAATAAACAAGGAAAATAATTTTATAAAAAAACTGGTGTATCAGATAATAATATGGTATTTGATGATTAATAATTGTTTCATTCCATATGAGAAAAAAAATCCTAATTTGCTACAGTCGCATACTCTCTATTTTCTGTACAAAATTAAAAAAAAATTATGTTAAATGTAAATATAATTTAGTAAAGAGTGTGGAAAAAGTCCAAAAATTTCTGATCCCTAAACAGTAATAAAGCTCAAAATTTTGAGGAAAAAAGAAGGTCGCCATTTTTGCTGAGATTACTGAGCTTGGAGGAGGTTGCCATGCCCAAGAAAATGCCCGCGCTGTACAATTGGTCTCTCTCTTCCTGTGTGTTAGTCAATAATTTATTTTCTCTACTAACCAAATTTCTCTCTAACAAAACTTTTCGATAGTACGTTTCTGTTTCTTTTCTGCGCATTATGGAATCTGAACCCTTAAATTTGGAAAACGATGCAATGGAGTTCGATATGGGTTCTGCCGAAGAAGAAGAAGAAGATAACCTCAATGCTTCTGGTGTGGATTTAGGACAACAGTGTTCTTCTTCCGACTTAGAACCCTACGAGGGCATGGAATTCGAATCTGAGCAGGCTGCTAGGATTTTCTACAACTCCTATGCCCGCAGAGTTGGGTTTGGCACTCGGGTCAGCGCTTATCGACGTTCACGTCGTGATAACTCTATTAGTACCCGCCAATTGGTATGTTCCAAAGAGGGTTTTAACCCTAGGCCTGATAATGGTGCTCAACACAAACCCAAGCGACAGCGGATTGTCTCTAGGGTCGGCTGTAAGGCTCACTTGACTGTAAAGAAACAGACATCTGGTAAGTGGGCTATTACTAAATTCATCAAGGACCATAATCATGAGCTTGTACCCCCTGATCAAGTCCACTTGATTCGATCACATAGGCATGTTTCTGGTCCTGCCCGCAGCTTGATTGATACGCTCCAAGCTGCTGGTTTGGGCGCTACTGGTGTTATGTCTGTCCTAATAAAGCAATCTGGTGGGGTTAATAACGTTGGTTTCACAAAAGTTGATTGCCAGAATTATATGAACCAAAGCAGGCAAAGGACTCTAGGGAGTGGTGCTCACTATATTTTTGAGTATTTGAAGCAGAAGCAGGCTGAGGATCCTGATTTCTTTTATGCTGTTCAAGATGGTTCATCGGGAAACATCTTTTGGGCCGACTCAACCTCTAGAAAGAATTACTCTTATTTTGGAGATACAGTTACATTTGATACCACCTATAGGACTCACCGATACCGGGTGCCCTTTGCACCATTTATAGGAGTAAACCATCATTGTCAACCTGTTTTATTTGGCTGTGCCCTGCTTCTCAATGAATCAGAGTCATCATTCATTTGGCTATTCGAAAATTGGCTTGCTGCAATGTCTGGTTGCCATCCTATTTCTATAACTTCAGATCATGATAGGATCATCAGGTCAGCCATATTAGACGTATTTCCAGGCACTCGTCACCGCTTCTGCAAATCCAATATTTTTAGAGAAGCACAGGAGAGGCTCTCACACTCACTCCAGTCATTCCCCACTTTTGAAGCAGAATTCCAGAAATGTGTCAACTTGACTGAGACAATTGCGGAGTTTGAATTATGTTGGGGATCCCTACTTGGAAGATACAATCTGATAGATGATGAATGGCTTCAGTCAATGTACGATGCTCGACAACACTGGGTTCCAGTTTACCTTCGAGATACATTCTTTGGAGATACATCTAGTGATAGTACAAGCTCATTCTTCGATGGATATATAGATGCATCGACTAACATTCACATCCTAATGAGTCAGTATGAAAAAGCTACTGCAAGCAGGCATGAGAAGGAGGTGAAGGCGGAGTATGATACCATAAATATTGCTCCTATTTTGAAGACCCCATCTCCCATGGAAAAACAAGCAGCTAGCATTTATACTAGGGAAATATTTTTGATGTTCCAACAAGAACTAATGGAAACTTTGGCTTATCCTGCAACTGTAATTAATGATGCAGGATCAGATGTAATATATCAAGTGGTAAAATTTGGAGAGGACCATAAAGTACATTATGTCCAATATAATGTCGTTGAGAAGAAAGCTAGCTGTAGTTGCCAATTGTTTGACTTTTCAGGTATTCTTTGTAGGCACATTTTAGCTGTTTTTAGAGTGAAAAATGTTCTGAGGCTTCTATCACATAATGTACTAAAACGTTGGACAAGAAAAGCCAAGAGTGAGGTTGTATTGGATGAAGACAAACTTGGATTGCCAAGTAGCCATAACGACTCCTTCACTGATCGCTTTGAAAAGTTAAGCCTAGAAGCAACTAACTACATCAAAGAAGGAGTGGATTCGAAAAGTGTGTACCTAGTTGCTATGGATGCTTTATGTGAAGCTTCCAAGAAGGTTGCTGCTGCTATGTGCGGTACTCCAGCACAGCCACTGAGTCAAGACATGAACAAAGAAAAGGAATTCAACTTGAATGGAAATCAAACTGATTGTGATGATCCCAGCTTGCTGGTAATTTTTTTTCTTTGAACTCTTTCGTCTCCACCCAGAAATTAGTGGGAGGTTCTTTCTGCTGGTGTAATATCATGCATTTTGTTTTACCACAAGTTTGTATTAATTTTTTTGTCTTCCTTCTTGGTGATTAAGCATTGGTATGGAAGTGGAAGTAAATCAGAGAGATCGCCTATCCCTAAATCTTTTACCTATATTGTATGTTGTGGCTTTGTAGTGTTGCTAAATTGTACATTGTAACTTCTAAACATTAGTTACTGCATCAAGAATTTATGGCATTCACTGCACCCAAAGGCATGACCTAGTGGTCAATGAAGATGGAACTAAAATCATAGGAGAATAAGGTATGAATCCCAAGAGTAAAAAATGTTGGCTACTTGCGGAAGGAATTACCCTGTACTTGTACTAGTGGAAAGGTTCTGGTACCGCATGAAATAGTCAAGATGCTCTCAAATTGGTCCGTCACCATTGCTATACAAAAAAGAAAAGAAACAGGAACAGCAGCAGCGGCATTCACAAGATTTATTGCAAAGAGGAGGAGAGGACAGGGGGGTGGGGGGAACACAGGGGACCTAAATCTGTCTGTATTGAGAATTTAAAGAGGTCAAAATGCTCTATGTTTGTCGGACTCCTCAAAAATGACATCAGGTGCATGTCAGACCCTTCAAAAGTAGTGCAGTTTTGGAGGATTCAACACGGGTGTGGCAACATTTTTGGAGAGTCCGAGCAACTTAGAAAATACTCATTAGGAAAACAGAAGTGTTGGCTCTACATTTTTTCCTTTTTATTAGGATAGCCAACTTTTGCTATTGCTAAACTTAACCATTCATCGCTCAAATCATTGCTCGCCTTAAGGTTCTGATCATAAGTCATCTGCTTGCGCTTTGGTCTCTGATTTTTCATTGTTTGTGTTATTTATCTGTTTTTCTTTTTTTTTAAATATAACAAATTCAACAGTTGCAGTTTGCAACTAAGAGATGTTGAATCTGTGATAGCTGCTGAACAAGGGACTCTAAGTGAATTGTTTCTTTCTCGTCTCCAGAAGCCCATACCAAATGATTAATGAATTTTGCTTCTTGCATCTTGACACCTTGTAGATATTCACTGGTCACATCTTCACATGTGTTACTTTTATTTGGTGTCAGTAGACCTTGAGAGTATTATGAAATTTATATTTCTTAGATTGTGAATTAGTCTAATGAATTAGCATTGTCAGTGTTTGAAGGTCAGATGAAGTTCCGTTGCTACTTATGAGTTAAAATTGTGAATTAGTCTAATGAATTAAAATTCCTATGATTTTATGAGTTCAATAAGAAACATTGACCTTCGCATTAGCAATTCTGACTTGTGGTTTTATAAAGTAAATCCTGACAACTAGATTTCCCTAATAGTTTTCTGATGCTCTTTGTACCATTCATGCATTACTAATTTGAGTGTGCAACTGACACTATGCATTTCTTTTACCTTTTGTAGAGTCAAGATGAGAAAATTAAGGAATTAACGACTGCTATGGTATATGCAACTGAGACCTGTGAAGCTTATCGAGCAAAACTGTTGAGTATCTTGAGAGAAATGGAGGAGCAGAGGCTGAGAATATCTTTGAAGGTGCAGAGTATGAGGCTTAATCGAATAACTTGAGCTATAGAAGGCACTTCAAATTCTTTGTATATATACATAACCAGTGGAGAAACTTGTGACTCCCAAAGTATCTCGAGCACTTTTTGCCTCTCGGGATTGCATTTGTTATCGTCTTGCTTGTAATGTAAGAGTTTCCATCTATAGGGTTGAATTAGATCTGACCCGAGAGCTGTATTTAGGTAAAGGAGGTAACTAGGTGTTGTACGTGTATGAACTGATTTTGCATCTGCCAAGCGGCCTTTTAGGTATTGATTTATGTCGAGGAGTACTTGTATAGGCAGCAACCTGTATTTTGTAAATCCTTGTGCAAGGAATGACAAAAAAGAAGGGTTCTTTGAACAAATATGTGAAGGATCGGTCGAGAAACATGAAATAATTGCATTCTCTTGTCCACTGTCTCTGTTAGTACAAGTACGGGTTGCTCTTCATTATTAATACACACTTGTATTTTAATTATGTTCAATTAATCGATCATCTAATCATGATATATATAAACGTCACTTAATCTTTACATAACTCAAACCTTCAATCCATAACCACTTGTGTTTCAGCATCCTTCTTTATAGAAAACCTACTTCCCAATGTATTCATTCACTCACCATAAAATTATAATTTTCTTCAAATCGAAACTCTTTCAAGATAAGGTTAAAAATTATGATGTGGGTTCTTAAATCAAATTGAAGTACCTCCTTAATTTTGTAGTTTGATAGCTGGTGTACACATGCCGAGGACTAAACTGATTATTTTTTTAAAATAATTGGAAACTATTTTCATCATATTTATTCATGAAGGACCAAATGAAATCAAACTCCATACAATTAAGGACCATTTTGATAATTTTCTAACGTGGTAAAGAAAGGAAAAAAGAAACTACGTATAGGAAATTCGAAAAGTAGAGGGGTAGTTCTGGAATTAGGAAATCACAGTGAATCTCATTTGAAATTCAAAAATGGTGCCGTTGTGCAAGATGTAGGCGGTTCAGTATATAAAACGGGTCACTGAGACGCTCCATAAGAGAAATCCCCAGAAGCACACACACAAACACAGCGAGAGAGAAGAAATGGAGGCTGCTAAAAATGTTGGTAAGAGTGTATCGGCGATGGAGGCATTCGAGAAGCTGGAGAAAGTTGGGGAGGGTACCTATGGAAAGGTGTACAGAGCGAGAGATAGGGTTACTGGCAAGATTGTTGCGCTGAAGAAGACGAGGCTTCATGAGGACGAAGAAGGTGTTCCTCCAACCACTCTCCGTGAGATCTCACTCCTCAGAATGCTCTCAAGGGATCCCCACATTGTTAGGTATCCTCCTTACTCAATTTCTCGCATTTCTAGGGTTTTTCTTTTTTTTTTTTACACTTTCAATTGAGATTTCATTTCTATCTGATTGGGGCGGGTTATATCTATTTCATTTAGTTTTGTATATTTCACTCTTTAGGTTTGTCATTTGTTATTGATATCTGTATCTTGCGTTTTTATATGATGCCCTATAATTGTACAATCAGGCTGATGGATGTTAAACAAGGGCAGAACAAAGAAGGAAAGACTGTTCTTTACTTGGTCTTTGAGTACATGGATACTGATGTCAAGAAATTTATTCGTACTTTCCGTGCAAAAGGAGAAACTATGCCCCTTAAAATTGTCAAGGTTTGTAGTCTAAATGATCGGAGTTGTATGCTACTTTCTCACACATTTGTTACTCTGCAGTTTAATGTTTAATAAATTTGTGCTCTTTGAAACAGAGCTTGATGTACCAGCTCTGCAAAGGGGTTGCTTTCTGCCATGGTCATGGTGTGTTGCACAGGTAAAACCACACTTGTGCCTTTTGGTTATACACAAACTCATAAAGATGTGCTTTTCATGGTTCGTTTTGTCACTTTTTCAATTTGTTGCTGCAGGGATCTGAAACCACACAATCTTCTGATGGACCGTAAGACGAATGTGCTCAAATTAGCAGATTTTGGACTTGGCAGAGCTTATACTCTACCCATTAAGAAGTACACGCACGAGGTAATTTTACTGTTCTGCTGCAGCAGCTATCCTGATTTATCTCTGCTCTTTAGATGCCCCTGTGTGAAAATATTCCCTTTTTACTTCAGATATTAACCCTGTGGTATAGAGCCCCTGAGGTTCTTCTTGGAGCTACTCATTACTCCACAGCAGTTGACATGTGGTCTGTTGGTTGTATATTTGGTAAAACTCTTATTCATCCTTCCTCTTCCGAATGATCTTGTCCTCCTTATAGGTTGTGTAATATACTAAGCATGGTGTTATAATTGTTCTTTCTTTTGTGGTTTGTATTCAACCTCAGCTGAACTAGTGACAAACCAGGCCCTCTTCCCAGGAGACTCTGAGCTGCAACAACTGCTTCACATTTTCAGGTTTAGAGCTAAAAATCACCAGATTTGAGCTTTGTTCCTTCTTACCTTTTCCACTATTCTAATCTTAACAGAATTGCGGTGCAGATTGCTAGGTACTCCTAACGAAGAACTCTGGCCTGGGGTGAGCAAGTTAGTTAACTGGCATGAATATCCCCAATGGAAACCACAGCCACTCTCAACTGTTGTCCCTGGTCTTGATGAAGATGGGATTCACCTTCTCAGTGTAGGTTTTTCTTTTTCTCTTTTACGATTGTCTGACTTTATTAGCCTGTTCGAATGTGTGGATGATTTATGGTGTGAACAATTTGTGTTTGCAGGAGATGTTGCATTATGAGCCGTCTAGGAGGATTTCAGCTAAGAAAGCTATGGAACATCCCTATTTTGATGATCTCGACAAAACTCCTCTCTGAAAGTCAGCACAGGACCCATGTGTTGATCAACAAAACTCGTCTAACCTTGTCGCAAGCTTTTATTGCTTTTCTCAAGCATCTTTTATTAGTAGTATCAATTAGTATGATGATGCGTTTCATCTTTAAACATAGTCTTTTAATATCAACTGGACCAATGTAAGCACAACTATGTGCAATGATACATTTTGCCATCACATTACTTGGGGTGTTTAGCTGCAAATTGTCTTCAAAGTTTAATAATCGCTGTGCCTACTTTATTTTTCTTTGCTTATTATCTCTAAATGCCTTGAACAGCTGAGTACAACATGTCTTCTCCGCTTCACTACTCCAAGAATGCCTTGCTTTAGAGAAAGCAACTGTGTTTGTGTGGGTCATGTTATTAATAATTTCCTTGCGAAATGAGCATTGCTTGAAGAAACGACACTATCTTTATTTGCACTTAAATCCCCAACAAGCCTTGGAGCTTTTTTGCTGTTGATATCACTGGTTATATTAATGATTACATCTAACAGGGTTAAACTTTTAGATCCTGATTTTCGTTATCATAGTAGACTGGTGGAGTCAACTTGTTTATGTCTGATATTAAAAAAATGAAGTTAAGATACAAGCCACATGAAGAATGTTGTCCACAGAGTAAGCGCTATTGAAGCCAATGCATAAGCCCAAAACATAATCACTGAACACTCACTCTCACCAGCTCCAAATAACTGTGTTATGGTGCCTGCCAAGTGAAACAAGAATTGTGTCATCTCATCTAAGACTTTGTATTGCAACAGACACATTTACATTAATGCCACAAGTGGTTACTGTCAAGAATTGTCTTGTCCATTTAATGCAGAGCAAACATAGGGATCTTTGGGGTTTTGAAATTGTGGTCCGGCCAAAAAAAAACACGAAAAGAACAGGACAGATGATAACTAGTTGAATGTCATACCAATGTTCATTGCTGGTGGAAGTGCAAATTGAAGTAAAAGCACAAATTGATATAATGGATCATGTTGCACCAAGCCCAAGCGAATAGCTCCTTTGACTACAACGATACCAATAAGAGGAAGGGCAATGTATCTGACAACAATAATGCCAAGAAGTAGGGATTTCTGAATCCCTGAACCGGTCAAACCCTTCAAAAGGTTACCTCCCATGATCAGCGTTAGAAGTGGAATGGCTCCATCCCTGCAATCATTTCAACAAGTCAAAGATGCTTTATGGATTACATTCAGTGACGCGACCAAGTAGTACAAGTTTTGATTTTGTGACATTATCTCCAGATTGATCTACAGCTAGAAAGCATATCATATATGGCTGCAAAATGGCATTCTAAAGCGATTGCATTTTATGCAGGCACTCTCAAGGTATAACAGTTTTATTTTTTGATTGATTCTCAAAATATGAACCAATTGTTATAGTCTATTCACACAGACTAGTAGTTGTGTCATACCCTAGTAAAATAGCTGAATTTTCGATTACACGTAAAGGAGCTACATCACCAATCATCAACTTCCTTATCTGAGGTACAAGTCCAACTATAAAACCTGCAATCTGTAAAAAAAAAATTAAAAAAATAAACTGACCACTTGTTAGTGCGCTAGTGCAACTTGTGTATTTATTCAGCATGTAGATACTGGTGACTGCTAATGTCTAGAGGATCTATAAAATGCTAACATAGAATAGTCTTTTTTATCGCCAAAGAAGAATTCCTAACCTAAGTCATGTGTCTCATTGTTTTTGAAACCACATAATGACAGATGATATCAATGAACTACTCCAATGGGTGTAAGTGTGCTCATGCAGGTACAGATGCCTATAATAATCAAGGATTTACAGAATTTAGTACACATTGAAAACCACCCTACAAATTACAAACAAGGAGCTTGTACATTGATGGTTGCCAAAAGACAACCCTTCGTAAGAAGAATTCTTTGAGAACAGAAATAAAAAGAAATTTTTCCAGGGTGGATAGGTCTAAAACATGTTTTGCTATTACTCCTTAAAAAATAGGTTTGAGGTTTTATGTGATTGATTAGTTGCAACTGCATGACCAAAAAGCTTCAACGTGTCTTCCTTTTAGACACAGTATATTAGAAGCACTAAACTAGAATTAGGACAATTGTGCAATATAAACAAGTTCAGAAAAAGGAACAGCAATAGAACAATACCGCTCCAGTGGTAGAAGGGGCCAATAATCTCTTCAGGTTGATCTTCCTTGAAACATTTTCCATGAACTGCTTTAGTCCAGTACCAAGGTGGGCCTGTTACAAAAATACAAGCATCAATATCAAAAATTGATACATAATTGTGTTTATTATGATACGTAAATAACTTATGGAAAAAAAAAATATGCTTAAACAGAGAGCATCTTCATATTTGTGCAGATCCAACATTGAGCAAATTAATTGATGTGAAAACGTCAATATAAAATAAGTGAAATCTGGTATGGATGAGTGAAAATGAAATCCTGTTCGAATCGGATTCTTAGAATCCTCAAACAATCAATAATGAGACCAGAGTGCATCATTTAAACTCAAAACTGTAGTGCACCATCTCAACTATCTAATATGGCGTAATCTCAGCAGAATTGCTGAACATTAATGTTGCATAGCATTATGTGTCATAGCTCATGTGATGAATCCTTTACAACAACTTCTGGCTATAAGGTTAACCCTACTTCACCATCTCCATTTAGTCATCTACCAGTTCTAGAGGGCCTCTCTAGATCATGTTATTCAAATGCAAGTTTTCCTATCTAGCATCTTTTTCCCTAATTAGTATTTTTTCTGTCTGTGGGGTAAGGAGTGGGAGAAGACTCTGGTTGTTGCATAGCCTGTAATATCCAAGATTGAGATGTGGAGCAATAATCAACCTGAGTTTTGTGATCAAATCTAGTGGAAGGAAGCCCAAGTTGTTCTGGTGGGGCCTTCGCCGGAAGTAGTGATTCTGTTGATATAGAGCCTTCTCTCGAAGATATACTGGCGGAGGAATCATTGATCTCAACTTCCTTTGAGCTCCTACTTGATGATATTCTCACAATATTATAAACATAAGACCATAGATAAATTGCCCCTACCTGAAGTAGAACAGTCACCGGGAAAGTATCAGATTTCCTTAGCATCAAAAGTCATCGATTTTGCCAGAAAGGTATTCATGTTTATACAAGTATACTATGGCCATAAAGTTAATGTTGGAGACCAATAAAATCCTGAAACCAACTAAAGTAGTTAAGAGACACATACTGCCATCGAAAGTGAAGCATAGCTCATTCCATATGTGTGACAAACACCAGGATCCCCAAAAGGGCTCCCTTTCTCTTTACAAACGGCTGGAATAATAATGAGAAGCATGTTGCCCAAGTTTCCTGTCCATGCAAAGTAAAATTGTAATTTTATATAACTTGAATACTACGGAAGCAACTCATCTCATTGTACAAGAGAGCTCTTTCGCATCCTTGTTCATCCTATTTCTTCATGAATTATTTGAAATAAGTTAGTTGATTTATTCCCATCTGTCTAAGAATTGGTGGACAAAGTTAACGGTTACATCCACCGCTGGTAGGCGGCAGCAGGTACGAGGTGAACTAGTCAAGGTGGTGCGCAAACGGCACCTTTGTATAAAAAGAAAACAGTAGGCTTTTTTTTTCCTTTGGCTAATTTTATTTCTTGGATACTGGAAATTTCTTATGCATGTCTTAAATAATCCATTAACAATATTTTCCACACCTCCATGGCTATTAACTTTTTGGTTGAATACTCATAATGTGATTTGACCAGAAGAAAGCAGACATGCACCAAGGGTCAACACAGTGACCAGGAACATTTTTCTAAATTCTTTTGTTCAATTTTTCTCATTTCCATGACCCAAAATGTACTTGTACCTAATGAAACAAACTGCCTACATTAAAGATTACACAGTAACAAGGTATGCTACTGTCTCATTCCGAGGTAAAGTTATTTTGCCTATCACATTGGTTCTAAAAGTGTGAAAAATAAACAATTTGCTTTGCTTTCCATCTCCAACACCTTTATGGTGAAACTTGAATGATCTCACGATTCGTTTCTCTGTTTAATTAAAGTAAAATAGTATCATATCTGGAGAAAATACTCCAACCAACAAGCATTTTAAACAGAATCCATACAAAATCTTGAGAGACTCATTCCACACAGAATTGCAGAGCAGCAAAATAATTAGGCTAGTCATACTATGTTGTATATCTACTTTAACCTTGATAAGGAAATTGTTATCAATTGAGTTGATAAGGTGCAAAAAAGATTCTCATAACTCGGAATGGATTTGAAATCTCAAGATCATAGTTTAGCAGAATAAGGAAGGTTAGCTAGTAAAACAGCCTGTATCTCTCAGTTGGTTCAACCTAATTAAATATACAGAGTCAACAGTAAGATTCTCTGATCACGACTATCTTTATTTTCCAATTAATTTTTGTCCAAAACTTGGGTATTACTAGTGTTTTCGACATAGTTGCTGAGTCTATAAATTCTATTTCAGGACAGAACAACTTGTGCTAAGCTGGTCAGGTCCCTCATAAATGAAAACAAATGTGCTCATAGTTAGCATCAACTATATCATCAGAGTTACAGTTATCTTCATCAGCGAGGTTTTACGTACATACCTGCAGCACAACAGCCAACAACCAGTCCACGTAGATGTTGGGGAGGCCTTGTAATTTGAAGGACTACCCAACCAAGAATTGAACCAACAATAAAAGTGAAGAGTATATTGAAAGGCATGAACCACCTACAATTGCAACTGAGTGAATAGGAGATACATGTAAGGTTTTAGTAAATAAAATGGATATGCGAAACTCACAATTTTTTCAAGCTTTCATATGTGATTGTTTTGGCTAAGTTGCTGGAGACAAGGGCTGGATTCAATACAAAAAATACTATCTGTTCGCAGGAGAAGTATCAGCATTGAACAACAAATTAGGGCAACGTTACCTCTTTAGGAAAAGAGAAAAAGTAATAAAAGGCTAAGGTTTCACTTAAGAGTAATTCTAGATTCCCCCAAAATGTATTAAACTTGCCTTATGTCCAACAAATCATACTTACTGATCTATCTATGTGATGTGGTACAGATTAACATGAAGATATCCAACAACACAAAATTATTAACCAACTAGAGTTTCAGCGAGTTATAATTTTGATAGCAGCAACAAATTAAATCTGGAATGATATGCATGGTGCAACCAGAGAACTGAAAAGGGAGTAAATTAATTAGTTTAAAAAAGAAATACTCCATATACTGACATTATTCAAATGTTTTCTTGCATCTTGTCCCAATAAGTCGATACGATCGAGAGCAAGTAGTAATCCAAGTGCGGTAATCAAAAGGACTTTGAGGACGGGCATTGATGCAGTGATGAAGAGATCCAACAGCCCCATCTTATCTTATGTGCAATCCCAATTCTACCACATGCGAATCTACATAAAACAGTAAAGTTGTTGTCTTTCCATAATTATTATTTATATAGACAGATAGATAATAAAATAATAATAATCGGCTAGTGGAAAGAAACGATTATGAAATACATAACCTTTGTCAAATTTCGTGAATCAAGGAGTAGTTTTGAGAGAACAAATAAATTAAATCAGAGGAGAAGAAGACGAAGGCAAGTCCAGGTAGGTTCGTACTAGAAAGAAAGAGAGATGCAGAAACGTACACATGCATTAAACATACACACGCCGACGAATTTGAGATTTGGGAATGAATGCATGACAAGTGAAATTAGAATAGTGACGGGCGTTAGAATAGGAAACAGACAAACCTTTTAAATAGTCGTTCTCTCTTTTGCTTCTACCACCTACCCGCCCCCACACACACAACTTTTGGCTGCCGCCTCCCCTTACAATTTAATATGACGGAATTTATTAAATAATATTTAAAATTTATCAATCATTAAAACTAAAATGTTATATTATCTTACATACAAGATTGCATAATAATGAATATTAATAATGTAAAGAAAAAAATGATAATATAACATCTTATCATTCCTCCTTCAATCAATCTTTTTAATTTGATTTTATAATTTATCCTTTTACTTCCAGGAGGTGTTACTATTTGATATTTTTGGGAAATCAAATGAACATCAATCTGAAATATACAAATATTCTAAGTCTAACGTGTAGAAAAGCTCAGCCCTACTTTTTGCTTTACATATATCATTTTAAAGTTCCTTATTTAAATGTGTCATAAGTAATTATTAAAATGAAAAATTAAAGGGAGAATGTATCATATTGGACAACAATTCAACTTATTATATATACTTGAAAGGGAAAAATATAAGACAAAACTATTTAGTTTGTTTGGGTGTTTTTTTTTTTAAATCAGCATACTAGAGTAGTGGAGTTCAATTTGAAACTACATTTTTATTTCAATCACAGTGTCGATAAACACATATATTACTTCAAAAAAAGTATTTTCAACTTGCAGTAAATTTGAGAATATGTTCATACTTCATATTGAATATGAACAATTAATTTATTGTGTAGTTATTTATGTCTCTCGGTTAAAAAAGGCTCAAGTCTAGTCATATTTCTCTATAGGTCATCCGACACACCCTTAAACCCATGTCAAAATTTTATTATTTTTTATCTTTTTTTCCTGGTTCACTTCGAACATCAAGGTGCGATAATGTTTTTAAGGTTTTTATGTCTTACAATGGCATACCAAAGGAAACTATTCCCCTCTAGTACCCAAGGTTTAAAGGAATAGATCCTCTCAGGACATAACGATTCTATTCACGGTATTTTGATACAAAAACAATTGTGTCAGTGAGTCGCTCAACAGGAGTAAAATACATGAATATTTAATTTTGCAAAAGAATAAAAAGTTCAAAATTTGAGAAAATTCCTCTATTTATAGACAATAAAGTATAGTGTGAACAAATATTATTGTGCCTTATCGAAAATGTCACATCTTTTTGGAAAAGTTACAACCCTTCAGATAGGTCATAACCTTGCATAAAAGTCACAATTTTTCATAAAAGACGCAACTCTTCTTAAAAGTCACAATTTTTCATAAAAGTCGCAACTTTTCATAAAAGTTACAACTTTTCTTGAAAGTCACAACTTTTCATGAAACGGGAAGACTAGTTTGGAAAATAAATAAATTAAAAGGAAATCCCGATTTGTGATGGCGCCACGTAGACGGGCCTAGGATTCTCTTATATATATATATATGATAGGTTAGAAATTTTTAATTTTTAATTTTCGGTTAATTTTATTATTTTTACTTTAAAATATGTGTTTATAAGCATTTTTTTTATTTTATCCAAACATTTTAAAATTGTTTAAAAGTTATTTTAATTTAAAGTACACATAAAATAAGTCAATTAACACATGCTCTAAATAACTAAGCTTTCATAGGATCATTATTTCAAATTGACATCTCATTTAGGATTATCATTTGAGATTCCAAATTCATTCGCAATAGTTTGTCCCTAAGGGTGTTCACGGGTCGGTTTGGATCGGTTATTGGTTAAAATAAAAATTAAATCAACTTAATCGGTTTTAAAATTATCAAAATCAAATATAATATACATCTATCGATTTGGTGATTATCGGTTTCAGTTTGGTTTGGTTTGGTTATTCGGTTATTAACCATACACAAAAATAAAAGAAACAATTCATTCAAAATGTGAAAAAAGTGACAACAATCCATTCAAAACTAAAAATAGTTAGAATGACTTAAATTACTGAACTTTCGATCACTAAATTTACTATCAATAAAACTTTAAAATTTACTATATTGGCCTAGAATGAAGAGACAATAACATTTTCAGTCCCACAAAGAATTGTCACAGACACTCATATACATGAAATCAATAAGATAAATGTTTTTATCTTCGACATTTTTGCTTTCAATAAGTAAATTATAAAGAAATTTTAATGAAAATATATGTAAGATCTTTAAAGTTGTTTATAAAAACAATATATTAAGTATGTCTATTAATAAAATATATGCATATAATTCATCGGTTCGGTTCGATTATTTCTTCAAATAAAATCATAACCAAACCAAATACTATCGGTTTTCAAAAATCTAAAATCAAACCAAATCAAACCCAAATAAAATTGGTTTTATTTTATCGATTTGGTTCGATTTTTCGGTTTGGATCGATTTTTATCCAAACCGTGAACATCCCTATTTGTCCCTATCATTTATAATAATTATATTAAACAATAATTATTATTGACTAATAGATCTTTATAAATTATATTTAATTGAAAAAATTGCAATTATTGAGTATGAAGATATGCAATTCTTTTAATATGATGTCTTAAGATATTTTGATATTTTATAAATGAACTATAATTTATTCATTTGATAAAATTGTATAAGAATTGAAGAAACTTTAATTGTTTTTACAATTTCTGAAGTTTTTATAATTTATGAAAAAATAAATAACTTAAAAAATCAAATTATTTGTCCAAATACATGAAACTTCAATTTCAAATTAATTTAATTTTAAACTATATCCTAACGGAAATTTCGACTTCAACATTACAATGTACTAAAAGAGTGTTATCATAACTAGAGTTGTCAATATGGGCTAACCCACCCCATCCGGGCTAACCTATACAAACTTTGAAATTTAACGGGTCAGGCTGGGCAAGCCTATTTTTTGTGTGGGCCAGAAAATGGTTGTCCCAGCCCTCAAGTACGTGGGCTACAGGCTTTGACAGGCCAACTCTCTTTTTTTAAAAATATATTTTTTATAATTTTTTAAATTAAATTATAATTTAAAATATATTATCATAAATATTGACAAGACAATATTATATGGTGTTACTACTTGTTAATCAAATCCACAAATAAAATTATCTTTATAATATTTATTAAGTTCCAAGTAAAAACATAAATAACTAAATAGAAATATTAAGCTAGTTATTTTCCAATAATCATAATAAAACACAAAAATCATGACAATATTCCATAGGCTATGGCCAATATAGTGATTCCCTAGAAGTTTTAAGGAATTTTAATTTTATGTAGTACATATTTTATAAACATAATTTGTATTTAAATTGTAATATTTTAAACTTTAAACAGATTTTGAGTTTAGACTCTTGTTATTTATAATACTCTATTTTATTTTTATTTTTTAATTAATTTTTATTTGATCCATGGGACGGCCCTATTCATATTTCATAAGCCCAAAAAATTGGCAGGCTTATTCAGATCGGGCTAAATTTTTTTTTTCTTAAATGGGCTCAAAAAATAATAGTCTAATCCTATCAAATTACGAATTAAATCAAACCGGTCTAATAGGCCTAGCCCATATTGACGGTTCTAATGATAACATACAAAAGGGTATTTTACGATCATGATGAAAAAAACCAGACATCCTGGTCTCACTGCCTGTCACCATCTTCTTCTTCTTTATTGGCCATGAGAAAATTAATGACCGTCTTTTTTGGTTCAATTATTTTTAAAATCATTTATGTGTACATTGCCTTTTGCAGATCCACGCTAGTATTTTTTTAATTATTTATGTGTCTAATTTATTTTGTTTTACTTTTCTCGTATGGTTAGTTCATTATTTATCGAAAAAGAAAAATTACATGTATAAATAAATATACACTAGTTATTTAGTTAATATATCTGTAGTTTACCTTAATTACAATTTGTGATCTATTTTTAATTATAATTATGCGGCTTAATTTTTTAGTTTTGTATAATTCGCACGTTTGTATAATTTAGAATTTGTATAATATAATTTGTATAACTGTTTACACTTCAGATGTTTGTAATTGTATAAATTCGTTATTTTAAGTTTATACAAAAATAACTGAATTATACAAATGTACCCGTGAATTATACAAACGAGACAACTTAAACTATAGCTACAACCCGTAAATATGCAAACTATAGCTATAAAACATAATTAAATTTATTATAATGGCTATTTGCAAAAATTCTCCTATTGAAAATATTATTGATGGGCTCTATATTGACCAAAAGAAATTTTGAATCATCCGTAATAACTTACTGGATCATACCTATAGCCTGTACATTTTCCACAACATTTTGTATAGCATTTAGGAATTACAAAACAAAAATTCACAGTTTTTCTCTATTTTTTGTATGTGTTATTTCATGAATTTATTAGAATATAATATACTAAGTGGTTTTTTTTGTCCAAATTTTCTTAGAATAATTTGTAATGACCTGGTTAATGATATTCACATCCTCTACATCATTCACTCCAATTTTTCTAGCATTTAGGTGTTGGAAAACAAAAATTCAGGATTTTCTCAAATTTTTATGTGTGTATATCCATGAACTTTTGAAAATATTATTGTCGACTCTTTTTGGTTCAATTTTTTTTGAACCATCGACCTGTTGAACCATATTCCTCTAAAAGATCTAAGCCTTTTTTTTCTTCAATATTTTAGGGCCACTGAATAAGAATTCAAAATTTTATTAATTTTTTGTATGTCAGTTCCTTAATTTTTGAAAATATACTGGCCGATTTTATTTGACCCAATTTTTTTTAAAGATAATCCATAATAACTTAGTAAAGGGTGGTTGAGTATAAGTAGGCGTTTGGCCATGCAATACCATGCGATATCATATCACGATATGGTATCGTGAGATGGAATCTACGTTTGGACATGCGATTTTACGTTGATTTCATCTCATGATCCCATATCATGAGAAGTGATACCATATTCTCCAAAAACCATGATATGGAATTATATGGTGATTCTATATCATGATTTGAGATATTTTAATACAATAATTGATCTATAAGTTTATATTTTGTTAAAACAATCTCACATTTATATCTACTAACCATTTGTTTCATATGTAAATAAAATTTATAATCACATAATTACTTTTTAAAATGTATTATTCTCACCAACATAAAATTTATTATTTTCACCAATATATAGTCACTTTAACTCACACCTCACGATTGTGAAACTTTTCAATATTCACTTGAAATAATTAACCGGCATGTTAAAATAGTTGCCGAGACAATTAGCAAGATGGCACCAACATTTATACAACCAAAAGATATGACTGGTGTACATTCCAAATTTCGACATAATCCTCAATTTTGGCCTTGGTTTAAGGTAAAATTTCAATCACATTAATAAATTTATTTTATGGCCTTAATAAGTGAACATTTATATTTTATGTGTAAGTTATTAGTATTTAGTTACATATTTCCTATTAACTTTGTTTAAAGAGATAATATTTATTTTATGACTTTGCATTGTCTTGGAAGTACTATTTTTATGTTGTTGATGCTGGTTTCCGAAACACAAAAGGATTTTTAGCTCCATACAAAGGACTACGCTATCATTTGCAAGATTACCGAGGAAGTGAAAGAAAGCCTTAAAATGCCAAAGAACTATTTAATTATAGGCATTCATCTCTGCGCAATGTGATTGAATGGACTTTCGGAGCTTGAAAAAATAGATTTAGAATACTGAAACAATGCATGAACCATTATGATATTGATACACAAGTGAAAATTGTCATAACTTGTGCAGTGTTACATAATTATTTGCGAGAATACCAAAGTAGTGATGAAATATTTATGGTCTATAAACATGAAGATATAGTTACAGAGGATATTGACCAACAAATGAATAAAAGTAACAATGTTGGTTCGTCTTCTCGGTCACATGATCGAGAAATGCAAGTTCAACGTGAGGAAATTGTACGTACTATGTGGGAGTATTATATTAAAGACCAATACACTTCAATTTATGTTCAGTTTTTTTTATTAAATTAAAGTTAGATGAAACAATTACTTAAGTGGAGAACAAATAACTTTGTAATAATTTATTATGCGATTTTATAATTTTTTGTTTATTTGATAAGATTGAATAAACAATTGGGACTATTTTAATAGTTTTACAATTTATGTGATTTTTATGTTTATGAGAAAATATACAACACAAAAATTTCATATCGCATGTCCAAACAAACCTTCAATTTCATCTCATGATTCCATATCATAATACCATATCATGATACCATATCGCATGACCCACCTTAATCCCCCATTCTTTTGCCATTTGAAAAAGTTGTAATAAAATGATTATTTTACCCTTGGGCTTCGAAAATCAGTAATTTATATTTATGGTAAATAAATTTGTACTTTGGTGGAATCGAGAGGGAAAATTGGAATTTTAAATTGGATTTCGCCCGCTTCAGTTGAACCCTAATCCGAAGGTGGTGATTTCCAAAACAAGAGAGTGAAATGTCGAGATTTGATTACCCAACACTCCCTCGACAAGACATCATCGCTGTATTAGCGGAAGCTCAAATAGCGTGTGTCTCCGACGAAGATCTCATCAAACCCACCCCCGACTTTGTCACCAAACTCTACTCCAGCATTCTTCTCCATATCGACACTCTACAGTATTTAATAACCCAACCTTTACTTGTCTCAATCAATCAATCAATCAATTTTATTTCTAATTACTTTCTCTTGTCTTTAGGGATGATCATGACCAGCTGGATTTCTCCGCTCTGGAGCACCTTGAGAACCCGGATCTTCATGTCGACTCTTTTCGGACCATTAATTTGTTTCATAAGATAAGGGACATGTTGGCTGCTTTGGATTGTCCAGAGATATTTACTCTAAGGGATTTGATCAAGCCTGACCCTGATCGCACCCGCTTCTTTGTCGGAGCCATCCTCAACTTTTGTCTTCACAGGTCAGTAGATACTTTTGTGTTTTCAAAGGGCCGTCTTTGTTAACTCAGGCAAACATATCTCTCTAGTTAACTAATGGATGAACATTCATTGTTCACTATCTCATTCATCAACCTGCAACAGATCAAAAGCTTACACAAACTTTGTCTTTCCAAGTTTGGCACACATATATGCTTCTCTGTTTGTTTTGAAAGGGCTAGCTAATGGACCAGTTGCTGTCTTTGTTTACTGAGGCAAAGATATATGTGTTTTATCTTGCTTAATTTGACAAACAATCATTGTTCACCATCTCATTCATCAACCTGCAAAGAGATTAAAAAATTCGGACAAACTTTGTCTTTCTAGTTTACATAAGTTTGGCAAGCAAATATGCTTCTCTGTTTGTTTATGATAAATGAAAATACTTTGCAGAAAAAATGCTTCCAATTAATAGCTGGAATGGAGAAGTTTACTAGCTTTTGCCTGAGATTTTCTTTTCTTTTGTCCTTCAACTGAATTATCACCCCGTCTCACCCCAAAACAAAGTGTTGCTCAATTTTTCTCTTTAATGTGTTGTTGAAAAGTTTAGGGACACTAAATTAAATGCTATAAGGCCGATTGTGGAAGATCTGACTCTCATTGATGAACAACGGCTTGCTCTGGAGGCTAGAATATCTCAGGTATCTGAAGTAGTAGAAAACATTTTTACAGGAAGCTTCTTTCTCAAAGTTTCTCTCAAGTTACTTACACTGTGCCTCACAGTTAAATGAAGAGATTGCAGTACAAAATGAATCAAGAGAAAGGGAGATGCCTTTGGTTCAAGAAATAGATTCTAATGTTAAGGAACTGAGGCAAACAATTTCTGGTCTTAACAATCACCAAATGTCCTTGAAGGCCTCAATAAGAAAACTTAAGGAGAGGGCTAAAGAGATAGATGAAAAGGTCAGTTGTTTGGCTTTTTTCTCCTTTTAATGTCATATTTATTATTTCATGAATTACTAATAGCCTAACACTGGATTATCTGTCTGATGAAGAATATTTGCCATATGTTTGGTGTTGGCTTACTTTAGGTCCTATGTTTCTAGGGATCTTTTTAGCCCAGTCAAAGATTTGTATGATAGAGATTTACATCAGTGGAAAATATAGAGAATTGTTGAGTATTCTTGAGCATAATTGGTTGCTCACAACTTGAATTTATTATTACAAAGTGAGGACTAATTTTTTTCTTTCACTCACATTCTTGCAACTTTGTTTATTGCTTTCTCTTATTTCTCACTTGCTCCTCACACTTCTCACTTGATGACTCACTTCATGCTTGCCTTCTTGCTTACTTAAGCACACATACATCTCAAATGACCATCCTTATTTATAGGTGGTGATGGAAAAATTTAGTTGAGTATTCTAGAATAGCCCCCAAGGCCTAGCTCAAGTGGCAAAAGGTGGAGGATTTGTGGTTTAGGTCGCAGGTTCAAGCCCCACACCATGCAAAGCGAAGCCCGGTATTTAAGTGGAGAAGGGTAGAGGGGCGGGCCCATTATCCACCGAGTTTAGAAGGCTGTGATTGGTCCAAAGGGCGGGTCACATACATATTTCTCGGTTATAAAAAAAAAAAGTATTCTAGAATAAACCCTTCCACTTATTTAAGGAATTGCCCTTCCTAGAATATTTCTAGACTTCTCTCTCTAGAATTTTCATTCTAGAGCTCTTATTTCAAAAAAATAAGTCTCGAATATTTTAGATTCTTCTTTGAAATATCCTGGATATTAAGTTGGTGATGATTGTTCAACAAAAACTTTTAGTACTTCTATATTTTGTAAAATATTGGCTTGAGATGAGTATAAATGGAGCAACATTGTCAATGAGGATTCATATGACCGATGTCAACTTGCTTGGAATTTAAGTGCAATTGCTGTATAATGGTAGTGTTTGAGCCATCTTGTGCACACCTCGACTATATCTCATGTACTTGCCATCTCCTACCAACAAAAGGACAGAGTAACTTTACCTATCAAGGTTTAGACATATGGGAAGAAATCACCTAGTGTTTTGTTGGGTTTGGACCCTGGTCTCCATGAGTTTCACCCACTTTATTAACGCTAGGCCACACCATTGGGCGTAGTTATTGTTTATCGCATATTATTGAATACAAGCTAGATCATAGTTTCTTTGATCACTGTATTATAGAATTTAGTATTTTTGTTTCCTCTCATCTACATCTTTCCTCTATGCAATTTAAATTCAATTTTACATTGTTACTTATTTTAATACTCATCTAGGAGTCATGCCGGTTTCAAAAAGATATCTGTGTTATGAACTAATATTCCATTTGCATTTGGTCTCCTTCCAGATTTCTAATGCAGACTTTGCATTGGTACAAGCTGTTCATGACAATGCCAATTTGCGTTCTAAGATTGTCCAATCACCGGATAAGCTACAGGTATGAGTTATTACTGACTGTTGAGCTGGTTTTAAAAGAGTATGCATCAACTATGTCTTCTGGATATCTTGTGCAAGTGATGTGGTTTGTTATTTGTCAAGGGTGCTATGACATTGAGCATGCTGGTATATTAATATTGTACATAATTGCAAATATGACTGATTTACATGCTGTAACTAAAGTATCTAATCTGGATTTCTTACATTTCTCTTGCTTTGACAAACCTATGACATATCTACCTCCTGTTCTGAGGCATGGTTCCAGTTTCTCTAAGTTGAGATTCTTTCTTTTAGCTAGATCATTTCAGATTCTGTTTGTGAAATTAATTGCAAGTTTTCTGCACTTGCTCCTCTAACATCAAGTTGCTGCAGCCTTTTCGTTTCATGTGTTAATTTTTTGACTATTGAATTTTGTAGAGAGCACTGGAGGAAAAGAAATCATTTCAAGCTGAGATAAGGAATGCTGAAAGAGCAGCAATGCAGTCTTTTCAAAATAAAACTGCAATTCTTGAGGTTTATACAAAGGTACTGTTCATCCAATACAACCTTTATACTATATTTTCAACTCATAAATTGCATCTATTCACTTTTTTATGCTCAATAAATGAGAAACGGCATAGTTATTAGTATGTAAAAGAGAAGTTGCAGGAGATTTATAAAAAGTGGAATGTTGTGCTAGCCTCTCATTGTCATGACATGCCCCTTTGAAAAAATGCAGTACGTGGCCAGGAACAAACAGCCTGTTTGGCGAAATCACCCTTTTTCTACATTAGCATGAGCAAAAGGCCATAAGTATTTAGTTATGTGTCCAATTGATTGGATAATTATTTATTAGGTCTTAGCAACTTATCAAATGAGGTAAGAATATTTGATTGACATGTGTGGACAGTTTGCAGCTGGACATCTCATAAGTTATTTCTTGAATAGGAAATTGTGGAAGAAAGAATTTGAGTGAATCTACCTCCTAAAATCAAATTTTCTCGTTATGGAGAAGAGTTGGCTGGGGTGATTGGAACTAAAATTTTGCAAGCATGCTTGCATGTAAAAGCTATACCTTCATAGCAATTGTACTGAAATTGTTAATATATACAACTTTGAGTGGAAGTGCTTGATGACATTCTCTCATTTTGTTTTTCTTAATTATTGTTAAATTTTGTCTCTTTGTCAGGCTTACAAGAAAATGTCCAAGAACTTCAATCAGATGCAGGCTATACAGGAGCAGGTTATCATGCATGTCTTGTTTTGGGATAAAATTTGTCATTACTGCATTTTCAGTGCATACTTCTTAATTTCTCATAATAAATTATTTTACCTGAATGCATTTACTATTGTAAAGAAGACAAGTGAAAGTTAGATAATCAGAATAAGGAAAAGAAATAATTTATGAATACCTAACATATTTGCTTATTTAGATAACAAGGAACCAAATTACTTTGATCTACTAGATGAAGAAACAGTCATTTGAAGTGGAAGGAAAATAAATATATAGATCTATCTATGATGTAAACAATTTAAGATGAATGCACGGACATCTTATATATAAGATGTCCGTGCATTCATCTTAAATTGTGTGAAAATATATTCTGAATCTCGGTTGATGACAGGGAGCTATCCAAATTTCACATCAACACGTGCCACTTGTAAGTGTTTTATAGCAGTCGTGAGGAAAATAACAACTGAGTCCAAGAATCATAAAAGTGCCCTTTAAAGTTGTGAGACGTCACTTTCTATAGACTATTAGAACAGAAATAAGTATATTATATATACATTCCTACCTAGAATAGGAATAAGAATAGGAATAGGAATCCTAGTTGGAAAAGGATTCCAATGTGGTGTCTATAAATAGGGTCTCAATGTAACAATTTAGATACACAATTCAATAATATTTTTCCCATATATTTCTCACATGGTATCAGAGCGTTGGTGAGAAACTTCAAGTCACCGTGTCAAATTCCGGCGACGACGGTTGGGACTGATTTGTGTCATCTTTCGTTCTGAAAGTGTTGTGCGAAAGACAACACCATTACGAGGCTCGGGAAGCTCAAGAGACCAAACCCTAGTTAGATCCATCGGAAAAAAACCCCTCACGCACCGTTCGAAGGCAGAAGTTTTCCGGCGAGATCCGGGTCATGCGTTGGCGCGTAAGTGCTGCTCCGGTCAATTTTTTTCGAGCTGTTTTCTTCTGTTGGGGTTGTCCAGTATTTTCGATCATAACCCATTCAGTTTTCTCCAGATCCGATCACTGGAATTAGGGTTCCGGCGATTTTCAGGCAGTTTCCGGCAAGTTCCCGGCGAAAACAGAATTTTCAGACCACTGTAGTGCAGTTTCAGGCAAGTTCCCGGTGAAATCAGAATTTTCTGACCACTGTAGGCAGATTCCAGCAGCTTCCAAAATTTTCAGACCACTGTAGGTAGTTTCCAGCGAGTTCCTTACTATTTTCAAGTCAAATTTCGAAATATGTCTTTCGGGTGTGATGTTTTTGGCTCCAAAAATATGTGGATTGGAAGGAAATTCAAGCCATATAATCACTTCAGAACTATTAATGGGAAGTTCAAACGATTTAGCTTGGGATTCTTCAGTTGAATTATGGTGCAAGGGTCAAGGTGTTCAAGATCACTTAAATAACAATGCTTGCGTGGTAGATGAAAAGACAAAAGGCTAATGACGAAGGTGCAAAAGCCAAAGCACAATGGGAGAAAGTGGATGCCCAATTATGTAGTTTCCTATGGCGCTCTATTGATTCTAAGTTGATGCCCTTGTTTTGCCCATTTCAGACATGTTATTTAGTTTGGGAAAAGGCACTTACTTTATACACTAATGACATATCTCTATTCTATGATGTGATATCTCGGTTGACCAACTTAAAAAAAAAGAATCCGATATATCTATTTACTTGGGACAAGTACAGATAGTCATGGAGGAATTTGAAACGTTGATGCCTAACACTACAACAACAACAACAACATGCCCAGTGAAATCCCACTAGGTGGGGTTTGGGGAGGGTAAAGTGTACGCAGACTTGCCACTACCTCATGGAGGTAGAGAGGCTGTTTCCGGGAGACACTACAAATGTGGAAAAGCAACAAGAGCAAAGGCACACATTGTTTCTAGTTCTTACACTTGCTGGACTTCCTACTAACCATAACTCTGTGCGTGACCAGATTCTAGCCAGTTCTACGGTTCCCTTAATTGATGAATTATTCTCTCGTCTACTTCGTCACCTTCCAGTCACAAAGAAGTTTCATCACCTACTGTTGACTCCTCTATTCTCGCATCTCAAACCATATAAAAGCATTCATACCAGTCTATGGAGAATCGGTGAGGGGGAGGGCGTTTTGAGTCTCTGCCTTACTATACATCTTCTGATCATCCTGATGTATCTATGGTCTTACCCATACCTCAAGTTTTACCTGTACCAACTTTTGAAGAATCTACGGTTACTTCTACATCTCCTATTGTAGTGCCACCACTCCTAATTTATCATCGCCGTCCGCGTCCAGCCCTAGTCCCAAATGATTCATGTCATGCGCCAACTCTTACTGCAGACTTGCCTCCTCCTAGCCAATCGCTTGCACTTCAAAAAGGTATACGATCCACTCGAAATACTAACCCTCGATATACCTTCTTGAGTTATCATTGTCTATCATCACCCCATCATGTCTTTGTATCGTCTTTGTCCTTTATTTCTATTCCTAAGACTACAGGTGAAACACTTTCTCATTCTAAATGGAGGAAGGCTATGGTTGATGAGATGTCTGCTTTGCATAAGTGGAGCTTGTCTCCCTTGCAGGTAAATCTATTGTTGGTTGTCATTGGGTTTATGCAGTCAAAATTGGTCCAGATGGTCAGGTTGATCGGCTTAAGGCTCACCTTGTTGCCAAAGAGTATACTCAGATATTTGGGCTAGATTATAGTGACACTTTCGCTCTTGTGGCTAAAATAACATATGTCCGTCTTTTTCTATCTATGGTTGTCGTTCGTCATTGGCCTTTTCATTAGTTGGACATTACGAATGCTTTTCTACATGGTGATCTTGAGGAAGAAGTCTATATGGAGCAACCACCTGATTTTGTTGCTCACGGGGAGTCTAGTAACCTTGTATGTCAATTGCGTAGGTCAGACCATATAGTAGTCATCCAGCAAGAAAGGGAAAGATCACTTAGCGCAGTGGAATAGGAAATAGAGTGTCGAGCACAACTTTCGTGTCACCAAAAATCCTTTTTCGTTTATTGGGAGACTGAATGAAAAAGGGTCGCGACCAGTCTCTTTGTAGTAGTAATAGCGGGAAAGAAGAAACGATTTGGTCTCAATAAAAAAGCCTATGAAAAGAAAAGAAAATGGAATTGAAAGTACCTTGCCTTAGACTTCGAGTTGACAGAGAGGAATGACTGAACTCTGAAACACTCCTAGAGCTTGGTTTGGGAAGTTCAGCACAATAATTCAACAGTTTGGCATGACTTGTAGTGGTGCTGATCACTCTGTGTTTTATCTACATTCTACACCAAATCAGTATATCTATTTGGTTGTTTACGTTGATGATATTGTTATCACTGGTAATGATCAAGATGGTATCATCAAATTGAAGCAACATCTCTTTAAGCACTTTCAGACTAAAGACCTTGGCATATTGAAGTATTTTCTAGGTATTGAGGTTGCTTAGTCTAGATCAGGTATTGTTATTTCTCAACGCAAGTATGCCTTGAACATTTTTGAGGAGACAAGATTGATGGGATGTAGACCTATTGACACTCCTATGGATTCAAAATTTAAACTCCTTCCAGGACAAGGGGAGCCACTTAGTAATCCTGAAAGGTATAGACAGCTCATTGGAAAGTTGAATTATCTCACAGTGACTAGACCTGACATCTCTTTTTTTGTGAGTGTTGTAAGTCAGTTTATGACTTCCTCTTGTGATAGTCATTGGGAAGCAGTTGTTCGTATCATGCGATATATAAAGTCAGTTCACGGTAAAGGACTACTCTATGAGGATCAAGGCCATGAGCATATCACTGGATATATAGACGCTGATTGGGCAGGATCACCCTCTGATAGACGTTCGATATCCGGATATTGTATTTTAGTAGAAGGTAATTTGGTGTCGTTGAAGAGTAAGAAATAGAGTGTGGTTGCTCGATCTAATGCATAATCAGAATATCGAGCAATGGCGGCAGCAACTTGTGAGCTAGTTTGGATCAAACAATTGCTGGGAGAACTAAAATTTGGCGAAATTGATTAGATGGAACTTGTGTGTGATAATCAAGCAACTCTTCATATCGCATCAAATCCAGTGTTTCATGAAAGGACTAAGCACATTGAAATTGACTGTCACTTTGTCAAAGAAAAGCTACTCTCAAGAGATATTGTTACGAAATTTGTGAAGTCAAATGATCAGCTTGCAGATATCTTCACCAAGTCCCTCACAGGTCCTCGTATTAATTACATCTGTAACAAGCTAGGTACATATGATTTATATGCACCAGCGGGGAGCGTTAGAACAAAAATTAGTATATACATTCCTACCTAGAATAGGAATCCTAGTTGAAAAAGGATTCCAATGTAGTGTCTATAAATACGGTTTCAATGTAACAATTTAGATGCACAATTCAATAATATTTTTCCCATATATTTCTCACATAGACCATGGTTGTCATGAGTTCTACACTAATTTTCCCCTGGATAGTTGTCATTCTAAGCAAAGCAGTCATGAATGCCTTTAAATTTTGCCTAAATCATATGAATGATACTCGCAGGTTAATTCAACTAAATCTATTGAGAAAGATGTTAAGGTTCTCAAACTAAAGCTGAGTGATGAAGAAGTACAAGAAAAGTCCCTTGAAGCTAAACTAGTTGAAAGGCAAGGAAAAGGTAGCCGTAGCTGTTTTTATTACGTTCATTTGTAGTTTCCTCTTAAGTCCGATGCTAATATCATATATTATCCAGCGGACCAATTGGAAGAATTAAGAAAGCAATTAGAGAAAGAAAGAAATCTTAGTTTTGAGGAGGCTGCCAAAGAATTGAAAAATGTAAAGTTGGAAGTGGAATCAAAGAGGCATGGTCTTGAAGCTAGGCAAAATGACTTGGAAGGTGTACTTGCAGAGGTACTGTTATCATGTCTTGATTTTCTAAAACAGTATATCTTGTTTGAGCTTGCTCCTTACCAAAATCACCTCTTCCATTAGGCGGATGCAATAACTGAAAAAATTAACTCAGTAAGGGAGTCTGGAGCATCAAAATGCCAAGAATTGGACCGTAATTGCGAAGAAGTCATAGCAGAGGTACAACTATCTCAACATCTATGTTCTACATATCTATTTTGGTGAATAAAACAGGGATTCGAACAATGGGGAGCTAATATAATTGAGGCCTAGTTTGCCAATGGCTATTTTAATCTTTGTTTACTATTATTTGGATCAGTCTCTCTCTCTCTCTCACGCACTTGTTTTTTCCCCTCTTGATGCTCTCCCTCTGGGTTATTAATAGACACACGATAAGCAGATCGCAGGAGGGTTAACTATGCAAAAGTGCTTATTTTGTTGGAATGAATTGGACTTGTAACTCCAAGCCTACTTTTCTATGCGTATTTGTGTAAATTTTTTCTTCTTACTTTTCCTCTGATATTATTGTTTTACGTTGCTACACTGCAACTTCTCGTCGCCTAACTCAGAAAGCAAATATAAGTGTTTTTTTTTGCCACAGTAACATATATGTAGAAGCAATAGAATTACATTATATCGCCTTCTTAGTATTGTCTGATTGCTTTAACGTGTTCTAATGTCAGTTTTATCGCCACTCAAACTCAATCAAAGACTTGCTACCGGACATTGAAGTGGACGAGACAAGTGTTGAGAAAAGGAGTTGATCTTTAACTATATCTTACTCTTATATATATATATCTTCTTATCTTATCTTCTTATTTATTAGAATTATTATTATTGTTAGAATTAGAAGTGGGAGTTTAAGAGGAGGAACAATGCATTCACTAATTGTAAAAAAGGTAGAGGAGTTGTACTCTTTTGTTGAATTGTTTTGGACCTATTTGGTGCAATTGAATTGTTGTGTTTCTCTTATTGACATGTGTGTTTCACTTTACTACATATAGATGAATCCCATCATGTTCTTATGAGTTTATTCATGTTATTCTCTGTTATATAATTTGAAAAAAATTAAAGCTGTTGGGTTCTTTATTTTCAATTAGTACAACAAAATTCATAGAAGTGGAGAAAGTATTTTGAAAGTAAATGGTTCTTTGCATGAAATTAAACTGTTGGGAGTGAAATTGGTCCCAAGTCCTGGTGAATTCTTTGAACATTGTTGGTAGAAATTTTGTTCGTATCTTTATGTTTCTTCTCTGTGTATATATTTTTGTGAAAAAAATAGTATGATAATTGATAGCTAATGAAAGTTGTAATTGTTAAAATGATTGGGAAAATTTCAAAAGGTGAAAAAAAGCAAACAAACCTAGAGTTAGAGTTAAATGGGTGTTCAATTGTTGCATACTAATCACACCTACATAGTTGCAGATTTAAGCACATATCTATATTAGCAATACTCATATATTCCTTTGTCCAATAATACTTGTTCATTATTTACTTTGAATACTTTTTAAGAAATTATAAATAAAAGGTTAATTTTACTGTCATCTTTTGAATATAATAAATACAATTTCTTAAAAAATGTAATAGAGAAATAACTATAATTAATGATAAGGGTAAATTAGGAACTAAGTGTAAAATTATCCATTGATTTTATAAAGTGAACAACTACTGTTGGACGGAGGAAGTACCATTTTACCCAATAAAATTATGAAAATTCGTGAACTAATTCATTCTATCTATGATATACAACTTCCATTGTGTAGGGTACAATTCATATAGCAGTGTTTCCATAAAGTCAAAGCAAACTTAATCCTCCTTCATTTTGACAAATGTATTTTAGGTCTCTTTTCATTTTGAGGTCTAAGAAGCTGGACATTGCACAACCTTGAGAAAAAAAAAAAAAGGATGGTACTATATGGTGAGGTGAGTAAAAAATGTAGCAACAAACATGGTGATAAGAGCGATGATGATTTTGATATTGGTACATTGGCCTTAAGCAGAAGAAACTTGCATCAAAATCATCTTCATATAGTTCTGGGAGAAGTTTTAACTTTAAGGGTGTATATCGTAGGACTGAATTAAGTTTTATTGTGCCTTTTATGCCCATGGTTGTTGAGGAAGTAGAAATCATGAAAATTGTTGACTTAAATTGTTCATCCATTAATCTAATAATGTACATTAATATTCCTCACTTTTTTTTTTTTTGGGAAGTGACTACTTCAGATTTGATGGGGAAAAATTTAACTGAAAAACGTGATATACTCTCTATTTGGTGAAGGTTTTTGAATACTTTGACAGCATACCTTTTTTAAGTGAATTCTAGAAATTTACACTTCAAATTTAATCATTCTCTACTATATTCACGCCTAAAATCACTCTATGGCATCACCAATTATCCCCATAACTTTATTTTTGAATTTCAAACCTTTTCTATTTTTTGATTTATCAATTGCAAGTTATTGAAGAGAAGGTATTTCTTCATCTTCTTCTTCTTTCATTTTTTTCTTTCCACTTCATCAAGTATCAAATTTTTTAATTTTTTTTTTTTAGCTTTTTCATCTACAAATTTAGTTGAAGAAAGATGCATCTTCAACTTCAAAATCGATTGTGGAAAAAGGCCCAAAAAAGGGGGCAAAAGGTCGAGTTGCCGGTGGCTTCGGTACGTAAGGATTTCTGAGTCGAGATCCATGGGTGACGCCATTGTTGAAAGTGAAAAAAATCTACGGAAGCTGAAACAAAGCAAAAGAGAAAGTGTAGAGGATTTCTTCATTTTTTTTTTCAGCAGATCAGATTGTTGATTTTTTTTTCTCGATTTTTTGTTGTTCATCATTTTCTGATACATACGGTTTTAGTTTTTTTAATGTATCTAGTTGTTTTTCTTTCTTAGATTAATGTATAATGCATTCGTTTAATGTATCTACTTGATTTTGATTATTAAATTAATGTATAATTTGTTCGTTTCACATTTATAATATATTACAATTTTATCATGTACAATATATCGTGTTCAAAAATTAATTTTGATACATAACCCTAATTTATTGAAACACAATTTGGTATGTATCACGATGATAGTTATGTATTGGATACACAACTATTACAAATTTCATTATCTTTTACCGTCGATACGTACACCTTGCCTTATTCTACTAGTAGAAGGTTATGTATCTGTAGACACTATCAAATATTACTGTTGATACATAAACACTAATATTTATAACAAAATCTATTTATATCATATTCATAGACCATAGTTATGTATATGATACATAACTTTGTTATGTATAACATAGTTATGTATCAAATGTTGCGATGAATCACATGTTGTTAAGTATTTTTGAAATACTGTTTTATAAATAAATCAATGTATATTATATTCATAGGTTTTTTATATGATACATAACTATATTAAATTGTCGACTTTTTTTTTAATATATCATGATTACTTGGATGAGATTTGAGAGAAGAAAATTTGAAATTTGAATTGTTTGGAGTTGACATTTGGGAGAGATTGATATCAATTAAATTTGCATGATTTGAAAAACTGACATTTAATTTTATAATTAATTTCCTTTTTAATCTCTACAAACTAGTTGTATAATGTAATCAAATGTGATGTAGCGGAATGTATCCGAATGACAACAATTTTAGAAGATTTTTGTATGTTGAATAAGAATAGAAATAAAAGATAATTTACTTTTTACACTATCAATTCTTAAAAAATTTACATATATTTATTTATTTACAAATAAAAGATGTGTATCGATATAAAAGGAAAAGTTAAATAGTGAAAAGAATAATTATAGTCGGATTGTCCAGGTGTTTAGCAGTTGGAGGCTGGAGGCAAAGGTTACGGTGGGCGCGCGTTCTCTTTGGGTCACACAGAGTGAGAGTCCGGCGGTCTGACGTTAGAGAGTTGAGAAGAGATAAACATGCAGCAATATAGCTAAGCTCATACAAATTCAAAAAAAAAAAAAAAATGTACTTTCCTTGTTTAATTCAATAACTCCAGCATTTACATTATTATTATTATTTCTTTTTTTGTTCATTCCGATTTATTCGCCTCCCATAACTTATACCTTCTCCTTAATCTCCGACTGTAACCAAACCCTACACGCCTATTCACAATCAACGCTCTCACCTTCATCCAGGTATATCTCTCTCACCTACATTGTAATTTCTTTTCTGTTTATTTATGCAACCAAGTTCTCACCTTTTCCCTTTCTGTTGATCGGTGAAACTTGTTTCTTCTCTTCTCTTGCTGGTTACAACTATGCTCGAAAAAGCCAACAAAATTCCTTTTTTTTTTTTTTTTTTTTTTTTTTGCTTTTTAAAAATTTTGGGTTATTTTTTTTTTTTGAGAATCTTATTAGACGAAACTAGGGTTCTGTTGTGGAACCCAATGCGATTCGTTTGAGTTTTCCTTTCTTCTCTTCGATGTATTTGTTTGTTTTTGTTTGAGTTTTCAATTCCCAATATTTAATTTCAGCTTGTCTTTTGAGCTGTATGTTAGAATTTGAATTTTAATACATATGATCATCTGCTGCATGCCAATTAGTTATCAGAATGGATAAGACTGACGTGGAGATGGAGGATGCTGAAAACAAGGTCCATGATGTCCAAAACAGTGTGGTAGAGTCGATTGATTCCAGTTTGAAACCTGAAGGGCCTGCTGTTGCTGGCCAACAGTCCACTGAGTCACTGGTGGAGTGCCAAGAAAATGCTAAAACAGGGACAGAAGACCAAAATAACCACCCCGAGAGTGGGGATAAGAGCCCAATTCCTGCTGAAAATGGGAACGGAGAGCAGAACAGTAATGTCGTGGAAGGTGAAGGCAATGCTAACGATGATACAATGAACCAGAATGATTCAAAGGCTGTGGTAGAGGACCAGAGGAATGCTGCAAGTGAGACAGCGACTATAGGCCAGCCGGAGACTCAAGGCAATACAGCAGTTGATGACCAAAATAATGCTACAGGTGGAACAGAAGGAGAAACCATAATTGAGGAGAAAAAAGAAGGGGTTCCTGATGCAGATGTGGCATTGAAGAAGGAAGAACCTATTGGAAATGTTGCACACCATGATACTAGAGGTGTAGATATGCAGGTACATGAGGAGCTACCTGCTAATGAAGTAGGTGACAGTGGAAAAGAGGTGAAGGAAGCTCATCAGGCTGAGAACTCAATCAAAGATGTTCATCAAAATGGGATTGATATGATGGTCGATGAACAGAAGAAAGTGGAACATAAAACTAATACTGCAAGTGTTATCTCTGATCGTGATGATAGATCAAATGAGTTGTCAGAGACAAAAGATGATGTTAAGAATACTGCTACTGCAAAGATGCCTGAGCCAGCCACTCCGAATTTGTCGGTGAAATGTGACACTGCAAACACTGGACAGCATACTGGGGAAGCATCAAATAAGATCTTTGATGAATCAAAGGTATCTTGTGCTGATACTCTCTGTGGAAGGGTTTGATGTGTAGATTTTGTGGCAACTAATTTAATGTTTCTAAATTGATCAATTATCTGCTCAAATTATAGATGGCTGACGACGAGGATGAAGATGAGGATTGGAATGATGATGGATCACCAGAGGATCAAGCAGCTTTTATGAGAGACCTTGAAATTTTTTACCGGGAGAGAGCAATTGAATTTAAACCACCCAAGTTTTATGGCATTCCTCTTAATTGCCTGAAGTAAGTGTCTGATGTTTTCCGATTGCGCAGATCTTTCATTTTGCTTCAGGTACATATATGATTCTTACCATGAAATTGGCTGATAGGTTGTGGAGATCTGTGATCAGATTGGGTGGCTATGATCGGGTAGGTCTTTGTCTTCTTAACTTGTATGTGACAATATTTTACTTGTGTTATACAAGTTTATCGAGTCCCTTACTTGACAATTTAAGCATTTTTTCACTTCAAAAACAATTCCACATACCAAAATAAATAAATTCCCGGGGTGCTGTAAAGGTCAAGGTCAAACAATTCCACTTTTTTGACAGTTTGGCATCAGGATGCGCTGTAAACCTAAAATAAATGAACAAAAATGTCCCCTTTTGTCAAAAGAAAGATTGTGTGAATCTCCTCATTTTTAATTTTTTTTTTCTATTTCAAAAACATGAGGTGATTCACACGATCTTAAAGAATATACTGTTCATACTTTGTTTGTTTCAGTGAAACTATTGCGGCTGCTAGGTTAATGATTTGTGTGCATATCTTGTACTGCTGAGAGATGAATATCATGTTATTGACTTATCGTCATGCTATTTGTGACGATCTAGTATTAAATCGATTTAATTATCTAGGTTACTGGCTCCAAGTTGTGGAGGCAAGTTGGCGAATCGTTTAATCCCCCCAAGTAAGCATCTTAATCTAATGAATCCTTTTTCTTTATGAGTGTTGAACTTAAAGCATGAACTTCCACCAATACAATAAAAAACGTAGCTCTACCTTTTCAAATGACAAGTTCTCCCATGTATGTTATGGAGATAAGGCATTGACAATTGCAGACATTTTATTTATATTTGCATGTGAGATACATATTGTGCATCCAAAATTAAGGTAATTGGCTGAAGATTATGTATGAGGTATAATTCTGGAAGGCGACGGAAATAGAGGCTAAATTTAATAATCAAGAATAATGATTTACAATTTATAAAGAAAGGTCTTGTATGCAAGGATATAGAACTCGGGTCAAGAATTGGGACCAAAAGGGCCCTTTTGTTTGTTTATTTTGGAGAGCAGGGTGGTGCAGTTCACTCAGAATTGTGTAGTCACCGTTGATGCTGCTTTTGTAGTGTCAGTGTAGCTGAAGTCCTCTAGCATTCTATTGAGGGGACTGGGTTATTCGTTAGGACTTACTTTAGGTAGCTATTTTTGTTATTTGTTTGTTCGGACTTATTTTATTTTATTTATTCCCTTTTATTTTAATATATACAAGTATTAGGAGTAACAGATTATATAAAATCAGAATGCTTAGATTCTTTTTCTTATAAATAGAACTAGAGTCATCTTTTAAATTATTCAACCTTTATTTTTCTTTTTGATAAGTAGGGGTCAAAATATGAATGTAAGGGTGGGGAATGATTCTAGTTGTCAGAAGGAGGGAGCAAGACTGCTCTGAACTAATCCAGGTCCTACGACGAAAGAGACATTGACTGGAACATCAAAAAATAACCCCATTTCAAAGTTAAATCAACAACTGAGTGAGTTGAGTTTTGTGGGGGGCTTGGGGCAGATGTGCGGGTGCTAATGCGAGGAGTGATATAGTTGAGTGGTTTGAGTGGGGATGGGGAAGATAAACCTCAACCACTAGTAATCATGTAAGGAGGGAGGAAGATGTATTAATGGACGGGGGATAAATTTCTCATGTTTGGGGAATTTCTAGGAGTAAGATATTGCAACGGACGTTCTTGGTTAAATGTCAGTCTTAAGACTTGATAGTACAGTCATAGCCCAAATATGGACGGGATGGAGGATAAAGTCATGGAATTATTGAATGAAATTGGAAAAGAATTTAGGGGTGTTCGGTTAGGTTATTGGAGAGTGGGAGAGGAACGAGGGATGATATCTCAAACAGGGGTGGGTGATATTGTGGTGTATGAGGAGGCACAAGAGGATTGGGATGGGTTGTAAGGAGGGCGAGTTAGAGGGAGCGGGAAAGGGTAAATTTTTTGTCGATAAATAGTAAGATCATTACGTGGAACATGAGGGGGATGAATGACCCAAACAAAAGGACCATCATCAAGGTGGGGATTAAGAAATGGGGAGCAGACTTGGTATGTTTCCAAGATACTAAGATGGAAGCAGTGACCAAGAGAGATGGGTAAAACATGATTTTATCCCGACAAGAGAGAGTGCAGGGGTATTTTATTACTATGAGATGAGAAAAAATTGGAGGTCACGGAAACAAAGAAAGGGGAGTTTATGATAGCAGCTCATGTTAGGGATATAGAAACCTGGAAGGTGTGGGAATTTGGAGGAGTGTATGGTCTGATGTGGGTAGGAACAAAAAGGGTTTTTTGGGAGGAGATGGCTCTTTCTTTAGTGGAATGGGAAATTCCATAGGTTCTTGGAGGGATTTTAATACTATTAAGTTCCAGGAAGAAAGGTTGGAGTGTAGATCGGTGACTAGGGCTATGGATGAATTCTCGAAGTTTATTGACAACTATTTTCTTATTGATCTTCCTTTGACAGGAACATTATTTACATGTTTTAAAGTGGGGGATTCAACATCACTCTCTATACTTGATAGATTCTTAGTGTCCAATTCATGAGGAGTTAGTTCAAAATGTGACACAAGTTCCTTTGCCTAGACTAATTTTGGATCATTCTCCAATTATGTTAGATGAAAGTAGAAGCAGACACATGAAACCCCCTTTTATATTATAGAACACGTAGCTGAAAACAATAAATTTTGGAGATAGAGTGACATGATGGTGGAACAGTTACTCGATCACAGGAAAACCTTCATTTTGCCTAGCAAAACCAAGAACCGAACCGAACTTTAGAAAATAGAACCGTTACAGAATCGAAGAACTGTATCCATAGAACTGAAGAATTCAGTCTTTTTTTTTTTTTATATTTATGCCCAGCCTTAGCACGCACTATGAAGAGAGGTGATAGGGAAAAATATGGAATTATGGAAGGGTGGTGGAGAGTTAAAACATTACTACTCCTTTTGGTGTGGGCTTTGCGGAAATATCTTGCAGGGGTGTGAGGAATTTAGTGGTAACAAATTCAGAAGATACCAGAAGGAAATGTTCGTTGGGATCTTCAGTTGAGGAGAAATTTTCAAGACTGAGAGAAGGAGAAATTGTGAGAATTGCTTGAGATGCTGTACAAACAAACTCCTTCCTTAGATATTCATGTTTCTTGGAGATGAGAGTTGGGGAATGGTGTTTGCTTTGCAGTAAAGTCTCTTTATGCCAAGATGCCTCACTAGAGATGAGACAATTATCCCACACGATGCAATATGGATTCCCAGGGCACTAAGAAAGGTATTTTTTTTTGTATGGTTGGCAACCAGAGGAGTGATTTTGGCAGCCGAGAATATGAGGAAATGGAGGATTAGATATGTTAGTTGGTGCTTTATGTGCAAAAACTCGAGAGAGGATATGGATCTCCTTCTACTACATTGTCAGGTTGCTTCAAGGTTATAGTGAGTGATTCTGAGATTGTTTGGACTACTGTGGACTATGTTGGGGACGATACATGATGCTTTATTACACTGACGTATTAAAAGGCAGAAGAGAAGGTACAGAGCATGAGACATCACTCCATTAACTCTTATCTAGGTAGTGTGGAGAGAAAGAAATAAGTGAGTTTTTGTGTAGGTTCTTTTTTCTGGTATATACTACTTGTATACAGGAATTTTCCCCCTATTATTAATGAAATTATTGCTTCCTTGATTAATAAAAACAACACCAAGTTGACTGTCAATCAAGTAACTTCTTATGTTATTGATATGGCACTTTTCCCGTTAATAAGACAAACAAACTTTGATTGTTTGTTCCCATGCCAAAAAGATCTCTTCTAAGTTTATCCATTTGCTTTGGGACGGAAGCTGGGCAGGAGAAAGGCATAGTGCTCCTTCTCTATAAAATGAATATTACTTTTGAAACATGTGGTACATGAGGATACCAACCAAACACATATATAATATATCAAAAGGGAAAAGCACAGAAGCACAAAATACAATGAATTGTTCTCTTTTTGATAAAATACAGGACGACGTGTTCTAGTTAGACAGAAAAAGGTGTGGTCTAATCAAGAGAATAACAGCTCTATATACGTGCCTCTTCAGTGTTACCTGATCGATATCAGTCTTGCAGCCTAATATTTGGTAAGCATGTATTGGTTCTCAACAATTAGAGATGTTGGGGTGTTACTATGTAAGAACGCCATGTAGTTAGACCCATGAAAGTCAGATGTCTCCAAAAGGAAGAGTGAGAGCTAATAAGGATAAAATGAAAGGTGGCAATGACCAGAACCTATTCCGATACTCAAACAAGATAAGAAGTTACTTGACTAACAGTCAACTTAAGAGAACAAAACAGAAGCTTCTATCAGTTCTTATTGTAGTATCTTTAATTTTGATTTTTTCCCTTTTAGGATAATCATTCTTCTCTTTCAGGACTTGCACAACTGTGTCCTGGACATTCCGCATTTTTTATGAGAAGGTAATAAACCCAAGACCCCTTTTGTAGCTATTAGTATATTTTTGCCATTGTTGTCCATTAAGTGTAGCTTGTAAAATGATATCTTTGCACCTTAAATAATCTTTCCAATGTGGATTGTTGTGAAGAGCTTGGTAAAATTACACAGCGGCAGTAATGATATTTTTTTTCCTGTTGATGGTCTATAAATGTCGCTCCCTCCCTAATATTGTTTTGCTTCTCGGGCCTTCTTTAAATGGAAACCTTTACTATTGACTCGTAATATTTTTAATATTGCTCTGCATCAAGAGTTACCCAGAATCCAATTTCATTCTTATATAATTTTTTTTTTTAAATTAGTAATGTTAATTTCATTCTTATATAATTTCTAACCTGTTTACAACCTTTTCATTCCCGTTTGGACTCACTTATCTTTAGTCTATTATACAACTTAAAACTAATGATAAGATGCATGCCTACTCAAAGTAATAGAGGCAAAATGGAGAAATAATGTGGTATTATTCCTATTTCTATTTATGTGGTTCTTTCACTTCTTAATTAATACATTTCTGATATTCATACACTTCTTAATTCTACTGTCTTGCCATTTTAAACCAAAATCAGATTTTTAAGTCTGATTTAACAACACCTTTGCTTGTCTCTGCATATTTGGTTGTTTTTCTTCTCATTGTTATATTATCTGGAAAACCTATTCATTTCTTACTTTTGACTTTATATACCTTCTTTTGTTATCCAATGTTTTCTGCATTATAGGCTCTTTTAGAATATGAAAGGCATAAGACGCAAAGCGGCAAGCTTCAACTTCCTATTGCTGCTCTTCCTGAAGCAGGTGTTGACAATGAGGTATGCTTGTGTTTGCATTCAGCTCCTCATTTGTACTAACTGTGTATCTTCTAATTGAAACACTAGTCGAGTCAACTGGCAATTGACTCTATTGCAAAAAAAAAAAAAACAGCACCACTTAAGCGCTAATCTGTACAAAGATTGAATGACTACAGATTCTATCTATTGGAAGGACATACGGTTCAACAATGTATTAAAATGATACATTTTTTTAAATTTCACCACAAAGCCCAAAAGCTCTAGCCTTTTGAACTTTATGCAAGAAATGCCGTTTTTCCTTCAATACATCCAGAATTTGCTTTTCTCACATTGTCCTCCGTCCGGCCTGGAGCTGCTTTTCATTCTTTGTCCTTGCAAACTGCTAATGGCCTCTTTTAAGCTGCTTGGCCCTACCCATTTTACTCCAAAAGGGCAAGTAAATATGAACCAAGTCATAGGGGATACAAAAATTTTAAGTTAGGTATATTGGGACTTCTTCCCTTGAAGATTCACACATGTAACATTACTACAGATTGCTAATGGAGCCTCTCTTTTTTTTTCTCCTTCTACTCTAAAGATAAATCTGGTTGATTTTTAGTTGATAGCTGAGAATAATAGTTGTAGTATCAGAGTGAATACGTGTTGGCTTGTGATCAACAGGGGAAGTAGAAAGCACATTCTTTGGAGTGACATTAATGTCTAGGCGTTAGATAGACATACCATACTGAGATGTTTACTTGTTTTATTTTATTAAATCTTGCTTTGAATGAGCCAAATAGAAAATGCAATATTTTGGAATGTATTAGTTACAATTTATGAAGTATTAAGATATTAAATCCTTTGCCCCAGCAACATCATGCCCCACAGCTTAATGTCAAACTCACAAGAAAGATCACAGGACCTCTATGAAAACAAATATTTTTCCTTTTATTATCCTAACTTAAATATTAAGTAATTGTTTTCCAATTCTTAGAAAGAGCATCTTGCCCAAGCTATTCATTTTCCCATCCATAGTTTTTTTAAAGGTCTTACTCTTGGTATAACTATCTAATTTATTCTCTACCAATTTATTACATGTATTTGTGACTGAAGAAGTTTTTGAAGTTTTGATGTCTTTAGTTCTCTGCAGCTTTTGATAAAGTCTGCTTCACCCCTACCCCCCAAAAACGCTTCGGTGAGTCTTATAAATAGATTTGTTTCTGCTTTCATAGAGATAGGCTCATGTAGAATATCTTTCCTTCATATCAATCAACCAGTTGGCCGTCTCGAGTTCTCTATACCTTTTATTAAGTCTGCTTCACCCTTACCCCCCAAAAACGCTTCGATGAGTCTTATAAATAGAGTTGTGTCTGATTTGATAGACATAGGTTCATGTAGATCATCTTTCCTTCATATTAATCAACTAGTTGGCCTCTTAGGCATATATGGATGTATAAAATAAACCATCTTGAAATAATTCTGCAGGGAAATGGTAATCAAACTCCTGGATCAGGCAGGGCGAGAAGAGATGCTGCTGCTCGTGCTATGCAAGGATGGCATGAGCAACGTCTTCTTGGTTGTGGCGAGGTTGGGGAGCCAATTGTAAAGGTCTGCTGAAATTATAGAACTCAAGAAACATTTATTGGTCGTGTTTACCTTTGACCACGTCTCTTGACATGTATTACTATTTTTGTTATGAATCTCTTGATAGGACAAGAATGCCAACAATACACCAAAGCGTGAGAAGAATTTCAAAAGCATTGGTAATTGCTATTTCTGTTTTTTCTTTTACCAACCTTATGAAGATATCTCAATTTGAAGTATCATATCCAGCAAATCGCTGGTTGGTTGTGGGCCTAGTGGCTATCAAGGAGATGATAGTATGATACATGGACACGACAAAACGGATGATATCTGTTTCCTTAAGAAGTCAGATAATTCTGATCTTGTACTTGCATTCAGGTTCTATAAAACACAAGAGACCAAATGAAGTGGAACACCCTTCGAAAGTGGCACGAACAGAAACATCTAAGCAGTTAAGTTGTTCTTTGTGTTGATTGTCTCATGTAACAGTTTTCTTTATCAAAATTAGTTCATCTTGTCGGAAGGCGCTTGGTTTAAAAATCTTAGTTCAATGTAGCTACTCAAACTCCACAATTTGCAAATGTTGGTTTCATCTCCATGCATGTTTTTTATTTATTTTTGTTCATTTGTAAAAGATTTCAATTTTCAACTTTGTCCTTGCAGCATCCATACATGTTGATTTGCTGAGTAGTCATATCATTTCACCTGATGTGTTGATCCCACATAGTTTTTCTTTTCTGGAAAAACTAATTATCATAGGCTTCTGAGATTTGATCTTTTAGTTTGAGATATATAAGCCTTTACTGTTACTTTGGAGCCTGGGTTGTAAATGGATGTTGCTGTATGATTGCGCAGTATTGCTCTGCCATTTCTTTTCTTCTTTCCTCTTGCCCAGTTGTGAAACTAAATTAATTTTATTTGCCAGGTTGGTTACAACAGTTGTTGATTTGGGACCTCCAGCTGATTGGGTAAAGATCAACGTGCGAGAAACAGTAAGTTCCTCTCTGATTTCCAAGTATTTCTACTTTATGTTTACTCGCTTTTCCATTGACTCGTAATGTTTCTTCACAAACAGAGAGATTGTTTTGAGATCTATGCTCTGGTGCCTGGGCTTTTGAGAGAGGAGGTATGTACCTCTCGCACCACGTGTTTCAAGTTTTCACTTTGTTGTCATGTTTTATTGTATACAAATTCCCCCCCCCCAAGGTAAAAGTGGAAGTGTACAAATGTCATCTTTATGATAGTTTTCTAAAACATATGATTTCAATATTAGACTACATTCCGTCTGTGCTATGTAAAGCACATATCATTTGGAACCACTTTGAAGGAATCCATGCGAGAATTGTGCTTCTGTTTCATATGGGTGCTTGACCTTCACCGCAAGCTTCGTCTAGGTAAACGGGCAAAGCGGCCTCCTTAAAATGATAAAACTCAGAGGAGGAGAATTGTTTATTTTGGAAAGGAATGAGGTTCTGAACAAAGATGGTAGTCTATGAACTTCGACCTATGCTATACACAAAATGAGGACGTATTTGTGAACCATATCTTTTCATATCCTACGGACATCATACTTGAGCCCTTTTCACAGTATATCCCATCTGCGTCTTTTACTTCCTTTTTGGGCATTGGTTTTTTCGTACATGTGAATAGATCTGTTTTTGTTGTTGCTATTTATTGGCATAGAACTGTTTCCATTTTATCTGATTGCTTCAAGGGATGGATTAAGTTAGTGAGCGGGATAGACATGTGCATATCATCGGTTGATAAAACCCTCGTTTCATATTTTGCAGTTGTAAAGTAGTGAAAGAAAATAATTTCAAGGTTCATTGAAGCTGATCACCTTTTTTTTTTTTTTTGAAATTGGTAACTTTGAAGCTGATCACCTTTTTAAAAGAGATTTTCCGTGATGCACCAGTGGTTTTGTAGAATATGATATATGGCTGATGCAATTCTTAGTGCTTACTATTCAAACTCTGACAAGTATAAGATGTTTATTTTTCGTTAAACCATCCATGTTATATTTCCGAGGACAAAAATATAGTGGCTATTGATTGATCTGAATCATTATTATTTATTAGCATATTCTTGCAGTGAATTATGGTTTATATTGATCCAAACGTTTTCATTCCTTATTTCTTGGGTGACCAGGTGCGAGTTCAATCTGATCCTGCTGGCCGTCTGGTCATAACTGGTCAGCCGGAGCAACTTGACAACCCTTGGGGTATTACCGCCTTCAAAAAGGTAAGTTTTGCTATTTTATTGATCTACTTCAATATGAATTCTCGTTCTACAACTATCATGATTTTCCATCATCTGTGCCTTTTGCTGGAAGTCTAAGACTGATGATATCTAGGAAAAGAGAAACTAGTGCGTGTTTGTGCCAAGAGAAGTCGGAAAAAAAAAAATTCTTTGTTCAAGTTCCTCCATAATTATTTATTTGAATGGAGTCCAATTTTTTTCAGAAAAAGAGAGCTATTTACTTTTCTGAGATAACGGATATAAGCTAAATGCGGTTCCAATTTATAAATGGCTCCCCATCTTTCTTACTGGTGTGAATGTCATGTTCACAGAAAGAATGGTCCTTTTCAATTTTAGTATCCCTTTTATTGGCATGGGAGAAATATTAAAGGTAAGTATAACCAACAAGTGCCTATGAGGTTTCCGGTTGTTCAGTTGCTATCTGTTTGATCAAACCAAATGATATAATCTTGGTCTTGTGATATCCAAACTATACATTGAGATGTAAATACTCGTGTTATTTTTCAATTCTGATGAAACAAGGAGTATCCATTTATGACTTGCATTGGTTTTCTCAGGTAGTAAGCCTGCCAGCTAGAATCGATCCTCTTCAGACTTCTGCTGTTGTTAGCCTCCATGGACGGCTCTTTGTTCGTGTACCATTTGCATAGTGAAAGCGGGATTTTTGAACATTTGGCTAAACTTGATTGACAAAGCATGGATGCTGATAGTTGAACAACATTGATAGTCAGATTGTGAATGCTAGGGCCTTAGATTGTTGAATCTGTGTATGATGATTAGTTTGATCAAATTAGTTGTTGACGTTCTGTGGGTCAAAATTTGACAGTAAAAGGAGGCATGTCCAGCTACAGCCCCCGCTGCGACACATTTTTTTACTCTGGGAATTGAGGGAATTTGCTAGAACCTTTTTGTTCTGAGATTAATATTGATACTTATTTATTTCTAGTTAGCATTTGACTGTACATCCGATGTCCAGCTTGACCTGAGGTCACTTATTTGCAAAGGTGTGTGTGAGAGAGAGATATGGGGAGAAAACTAGCGTTTTTTGTTGAAAAATCAGTTCATTATACGTAAGATGAGTTAATAGTGTATAGACAAGTGAGGCTTGCTTTCGTGATTGATCACTCCACCATCAAGTGATAAGTTGAGGATTCTAGTCATGATACAATTGGTCATCCTTCGAAAAAAAAGAAAAAAAGAGTAAATTGTGGAGGGGTTCAAATGGGTTAACAATGTCCAAGTAAATAGTTAATTAGTGGTTGATTGTGGAGGTGCTAAAGTGTTTGTCCTGTGTCGTGTGAAATCAGTAAAAACAAAAAGGAGTGGAGTATTGGTGAATTGTGAGTATGTGTTGAATTTCCATTGCAGATGTAGTCAGAGCATCTTATCAGAAAATTGCAGATATCCTTATCACTTTCTCTTTCTCAATAATATCCAACCCAAATGTTGTTTTCGTTTTCCCTCGTTATTCTCTAAACAAAGGTCCACCGCTCTACACATTGTATATAAACCAGGAATTCCATAAATTTAGTGTTTTAAAAAAAATGACCTACTTTGACTTGAAACGAAATTTAAGAAAAGAAATAAGACTTTTTAATCTTGTGATTTTAACTTAAAATTATGTTAAATGTATCAAAATGTCCTTTAATCTTGTGATTTTAAACATGTCACGTGAAAAGTTAAAGTGTATCCAAAAAAGGAAAGAAGACATTCTTTTTAAAATAGACTAAAAAGAAAATTGGGCATTCTTTCTCAAATAGAGGGAGTATAATAACTTCTTGTCTACCAAATCATAAACTAATACCTTTTTTTAATTGGAATATTATTATTTCATGCACAACTTTAATTTTGCAAACTTCAAAACTCATGAAGAAATTGAAGTTGCGTTGTGTAGCAGACACTGCAATTTATGTGCTTATGTGTCATAATTAAATAGATGATATATACATACAATGCATGCAGTCAATATTGATTCCTCGATGCCTGGTTTCCTCTTAACTTCTTTGTGATCTCAGTTTGTTTTTCAGTTTCTCCAACATATTGGAGAACGCAACTCTCTTTAATTAATTAATTATTAATATCACAACGAGTAGATCTACTCTTTATGCTTGCCAGCCGTTAGCTTCCACTTAACAATACATATCATAATGCACATATATATCTAATCAAGAACTCAAAAAATCAATCAACGTAACCTCTACTATCATACAAACATATATAGATTGTACATTCTTCAACAAAAATTACGTATTGTTTGGTCTTTATGGTATCTCAGTTAAACCAAGACCAAAATCAAAGTAAGTATGTTATGGCCCATACCAAACTCCAGTGACAAAAGAAAAAGGGAGGAGCAACAAACAACACATATAATGAAGATTTTCTTCAGCAATATGATAAAAAAACAGATGAGAAAGACAGTATGTCAATAAAAGATCAAGTTCAAGTCCAAACAAGGGATCGGTCAATATCTGAAAACTCACCCTCAAAGCTCTAGTTTATCTTTTAATGCTAAGTAATTTGCACCATTACATACGTAAATCTAAGATTACAATAAAACAAATTCTAATTAATAATAGATACATGAAAAAATCAATGGAAAACGGCACATGAAGTTTAGACAATCAAGATGAGCTAGCATTGTTAGGTGTGATATATAGTACTTGTACAAACACTATATATTTATTCATTTATATAGACATGAAATGCAAGGTAGCTACTCACTCACCTTTGGAATAATGCTCTCAATGCTTTGCCCTTGAATTGCAAATTTCTTCCTCATAGTAAATTATGATTGCCTCTCGCTTCAATACCGTTAGTGGAATTGAAAAAAATGTAGTGTTTGCTAACCACAACTGGCTATGCAAATATTCCTATTATTTTCTGCACCAGCTACTCCATCGACTCTATCTTTGATCCAAACTATTATAATCATATGAAAGCTAATTGAGTGGTAGTAATTATTAACACTCACGAAAATCATGCAACTGGTTCACTCTAACTTGCAATGCAATGTATATACTAAAATGGGGGCCTTTCATTTGCAGCATTGCCACCCCATCCAAGCAACTCAGCTGAGAATGAGTAATTATTCCCAAAAGCCATATTTCCACCTTCGCCAGTTCCAGCCTCTCCACCACCGGTTACTCCTGATGACTGTGAGGCAGCTGGCTGTACCTATTCAAATTCATACTAAGGCACTTTGGTAAAATATATACTGTATTACTATAAGGCACAATGAGAAATTTATTGAAAATATTAAGCACACGAATAATTTACAAAGCTGGATCCACTCTTATTATATAATAACAACATTACATTACAAGAGGCGTTTTAAAGGGAGTAAATTCAATTTGGTAACAGTGTTCGATTATGGATATTAATTGAAAAATCAGATATGTGAAATTCCTATATAGAAAGAGGGGGGTTTATATTTTGAACCAATTGTTTATATGAAAAAACAAGTGAAACTAGTATAGTAATAATAATATTTACAATGTGCTAGTAATTAATTAATTAATTATACCTGTGTAGTAGGGGTACCAACACCAACACCAACACCAACACCAGAAGCATTAGCATTAGCAGCAGCAGCAGCATCTTCTTCCTCCAACGGAAGTCGTTCAAATACAGCATTAGCAAAAGAGGCAGCCATTAAAACGACCGGACCTGATGCCATCAAAGGCCCTACAACGGATCCTCCAACAACTTGTCCTTGTCCACCTGACAAAAATATAGAGATTCCGCTGGAGCCAGGCGGTGCAGGCGGAGGAAGCACCGTACCTGAGAGGGATAGTATCTCGAAACGTCCGTGAAGAGTGACTACAGTTGCAGCAGGGGAAGCAGGCTGACGGATGTTGACGTTGGCAACAGTGCCGCTACCACTAAGAATACAAACACCTCTCCCTCTCCGCCTTGCGTAATTGGAGATACTTTCCATGATATCAACATCAGTAGAAACTTCAAGCACGTGAGATCGGAGTGCATTAGGCGTATCTCTGGTGACGATTATTGGAGGCTTGGGCTTATTTTTAGATCCAGGCGGACGGCCTCTAGGCCGGCGATTTGAAGAAGTTCCTGGAGCTCCGCCTCCGGAACTTGCACCAGCATCACTGTCAGATTCACCGCGGCTCAATCCCAAACTATAATTAAAATCCATCTATTCTAAATTGCAACAGATTAAAATGGTTCGACTAACAATAGTTGAGCGTCAATCTATAAATCAATCGGATCTAGTAAGTTGCAGTATTTGGCGGATCGGAAAAAAACAACCTTAGAAAATGAGTAGGGAAGCTAAATAGAAAATTAATTAGAACACGGAGTACTAGTGTAGAACGTAACTATAGCCATCATCAGGATTGATTTACAAGTAAACCAAAATGGAAAAACAGCAGCTAGCTAGCACTAGTGGTCTTTTGCCGTTTTAAGACTTGAGACAACTGGAAGTGGGTAAAAGATGCTAAATGTTGAAGAAGAAGTAAACAAGAGCAAGTTGCAAAAGAGAAAAGCAGTAGGAGGCCGAGTATTGAATAGAAACAAAAGGAGAGGAGATTTTTGAGGGCAAGTGGAGTGGGTAAATATATATATATTGGAATGGAATGGGATGTGCGGCTGCAGTCAAATCAGTCGCTGATGATGAGGTTCAACCCATTACACACCATCTTCCATCCCTAGCTAGCTAACTTTTCACCTAAGCAATGCTTCTTTTAATATCATAATAGTATTTACCTAATTAGTATTATTATTTTATATAAAATGAAGGAGGAAGTCACGATGTATCAAAACTATTTGAGTTATTAGTATATAAAATGATTAAACGTGAAATATTTTTCTTCGATCGGTTAATAATAAGTACATATGTTCGATTGATTGAAAGAGGTTAGTCATTTTGTAATTAAACAATATAATAATTAATTCAACAACCCTATCAGATGGTCATCGTCAAATCAATAAACAAATAGGAGTAATACTAATAATATTCTTTTCTATAGTAGAGTGAGTATACCACAATTCATGTGTGTGCTTTTTTCTTCTTTTAATTTTGGCTTTTATCATGTGATGCGACTTGCGAGTGAGTATTAATTCTTCCCGGCCGTAGCTATAAATCTCACTATTTGATTAATAGTAATGAGTAATAAAATAAAAGAAGAGAAGAAATGAAGTTGGCAGTTTGTTTGTGCAATGGGCTCTGTGTGTGTGTGGTGGCAGCATGACACGTATGAAGCAGACAGACAGAAGCCACGTGCGGTCAAAGTAGGCGACCGTGTGACGTGGTGTCAGCTTAACGTTATACCCACGTGGATTTTGTCGGTACTTGTTCTTTACTCGAAACTATACATACAACCCCGCACCCTTTCCTTTTTCTTTGTTTTTTTATTACTCCACTTATTATAAATAAAAAACGTTAATGGTTTCATATAACTTAACTGAAAATACATCATATCTATACACAAAGAAAGAAAGAAAGAAAGAATGTGTTGAAAATTGTAACATTTTAGTTAGTTATTCAATCTTCAGTTAATAATTAATGAGATGGAGTAGTCGGATTCTTCTATAACAAAAAAAGGAAAGGTACTAAGTACTAACTAAATGGGAAAATTAATGTCCCAGGGCCAGGGGGGATCAAATGAATGGATAGGGTCTTCTCTTACATCTCCAAAAAAAGGCAATAACATATAAACCAGAAAAGAAGTATATTAGTACTACGTACTTGAGGATGGGGATGGGAGTGGGGGTCCCTTATTATTATTATTATTTAGGTAAACATGAAATGGGAATGATGCATGCACATAATTTGAAACATATCGGGTGCCCTCCATTCCCATTATATATACTAGGTCCCTCTCTTACCATTTACCTCGCTTTTTCAGGTTTAAACTAACAAATTTTCATTTCTATAATTTTTAAATATTTAAATTTATTTTTATTAAAAAAAAATTATATTGGAACTAAGAGGGTATTACAGTCAACATACATGCAATAAAAGAAGACACAAGTAAACACGCCAACCCCAAGAGGTATGGGTTTGACAGTGACTTTCCTTTCAACCCAAAATCATAATAAGAGGTTTTTCCTTTTTTTTAATTATATCTCCAACATGTTCTTTTTATATATATAAAAATCTAATCAGCCAAACATATAAAATTACTTTTAATATTGAATAATAGTGAAAGTCAAACAAAAAACCTTTATCTATGCTATAAAATAATACTGCATGTAATCATCTTATTTAAAATTTTAAAGGATTAAGATGATACATTTTTATTTATTTTATTATATATTTTTTTATTGCCAATTATTTTTTTTAAAAAAAAACATGTAACTCTGCTCGTCTTTGGAGATTCAATTCGTGGCTTTGTAGGCCAACCAGAAATTATGACAAACGTCTTTATATATGTCACAAAGCATATTGGCTTAGGTAATATGATATAAAATTCTCAAACTTTTTATATGCGTTTTGAACATTTATTTGAGTTGAAGTGAGAAAAAATAATATTTGAAGTTGAAATTACGAAAGTTGATATGCTCCTCATGAAACGAATTGTACGGTTTATTTTATTTTGTTTTCAGGAGAATAAAAGGATATTATTATTAATGATTATAAAAGAATAAATCAGAAGTAACAATTACAATATTATTAATGCATATATAGAAAGACGACAAGTAGTCTTTTAATAAAGTATATACTAAATAATAGAGTGATGATATATGTTTGGTATATATCCACTTTAGTTAGATTATATATTTAAACAAAAAAAGTTGGGAGTAGGATATGCTTATATATATGTGTAGTGACTAGTGCCTCTTGTTTATAAAATGGACTTATTTGAGTTCCAAGCCAATCACGAAACACTCAAACTTGTTCTTTTCTCACTTAGAAAATGCCTATAAAATAAAGTAATGTTACTACTAATAAGAAATGTATATTAGGCCTTCACCAACTATAATAGCTTAGGCAATCACAGATTGCCATTTCACTCAATATAGTATAATATATAGTTATAATAATGTTAATTATATTAAACTGTGGAATCGCCGCACACTTTTGATTTATCTGGATATTTTTTTAAAGCTTATCTTATTTAATTATTTCTTCAAGCAATCACGTCCACCTCTTTTTTTTCAGACCTCTGTAAAAGTAATAGAAGCTCTTTTTTTATTTGTTAAAAGCGTATTAGGAAGGAAGCCACTAATGTCAAATATATATATATATATACCTTAAAAAGATAGTATATATTACATGCTAAATGGTATAATCGTTAAGAATAGTATGTTCTTTTTCAAAAACTTGACCAAATAAGCTATAATTAATTCTTGTCACAAACAAAAGGTATTGTTTATTACATGCTATAATTAAACATTAAAGTACATTGATTTTTTTAATTTTTTAAAAAATAAACACCTATATATGGAGTAAATAATATACTATATATTCTCGATCAACCAAATAAATCCTTATTCTGGGGCGTAAAGAAAATCTATAGTATGGCACTGTTGGGAAATTACCAAATAAGATGATATGACAGCAATATATATTATGTAATTGGGAAGTGACGTTAGCTAGCTAAGAAGAAAAGAATTAATGCCCTTAAACATTCTCAATATAAAATTTAAAAAGGATAAAGCAAGTTGCACTTAATAATTTAATAAATATCGTAGAAGTTAGATGCTCCTCTCCTGTATAATTTTGCTTCTTTGTCGGCTTGTTTTCTCAAATATTTATTCCTCTCCTTTTACCTTTTTCTCCATCATAGTAAAGTAATTAGTAGTAAAATTTAGGTTATTCTTCTTTCCTATAGAAGCATGTTTTAGGTGATATATATATTTCCATTAGCATAATACTATTGAACATCAGCTTCCATTATTATTTGCTTTACATCTACACAACTTATTCTTTCAATTGTTATTATGGGTTTAAGTTTAAGATCGATCCCTATGACCTAAGATTCCATTTTATCATCAATTCAATCTCCAATCTCTATATATACTTATATGTCTCGTTATTTCATCCGTTGAAATAGTCATGTCAATCTCACAAGTCCTCCAAGAAAACTTTAAATCAAACTAGTTTGCAGTTTCTAGATCATACGGACTTGGCTAAACTAGCATTGATCCAAGAAATTATACATTTTGTCTTTATATTACATCCAACTATCCATCTCATTTTGTAAACTTCAATCATTACGTACAACTATGGATATAAATTAAATGTTTAGAAACAAACATAACTAAATTAACCATTTAAAATGATATATCACACACAACCATCCTAGCTTTGAACAAAATTTGTGACTTCTTGTATGGATTTCTTTCATACAAAGATCTGGTGCGTCAACATATACTGAGAGAGAGAGAGAGAGAGAGAGAGAGAGAGAGTTACTCGCTCTTTTCTTGTGGCACGCCTTACTTAGCATGAGCTCAATGCACTAGGCATCCCTTTCTTTTTTTTGGACTGTTTAATTAGGACGATGGGACCATGCACAAGTCAAGATGTAACCCAAATTAGAGATGTGATAATGGCACAAGCATTAATCAGATGCACAAAAGGTCAAAGTTAGATATATATATATATAATGCGAATCTACTCATTCACTCACCTAACTGCATCAAAATTCAAAATGATTATTATCTGTTTCTTCACCCTTTTTTTCTCCAGTGTAGCTCACCTTAATTAATTGTGGTTAGGTAATTCCAGTTGTCTAATCATTCTCTCTGCATTTCCTTCAAAACTAACCATTCTGGCATAACCAGGTAATTATTGTTTACCTTTGTAACTTCTTGACCAACAACGGCTTTATGCAAAATGTGAGAGGAGACATTAATAGAACAAACTAAACATGTATTAAGCTGACATTTCCCAATCTAGCTACTAATCAGAAACAATTTTAAGCTCAAACAGTGAAACACGAAAATATAACAAATAGAAACTCAGAACAAAAAGAGCATGAAATTCCAATCTCCATAAACAAAAGGTCCATGCTTCCTCGTACAACAGGGAGTATTATAGTTCCCACGAAAGTACTTTTGTCCTAAATGGAGAATTGGACCAGATAGAACATTCAAATCAAGTTCTAGCAGAGACTGAATCATAATATACTAATCTAACATATCATCAAAAAATAAGGTCCCAACATCCAAATTCTAAGGAAAGATTATTGGGTTAAGAGAGAACAAGGAAAACCAAAGAGCAGATGTCCAAAATTTAGAGAGTCTAAAGGAAGCTATGACCAACAATTCGGGAAAACACAGAGAGCATGATTTGGCTCAAAGACAATAAACCCAATCTATCACCACCATAAACACAACATATAAGCATGTTCTTCTATCTTTGACTTCAGATATCTTCTGCAGGATTGCAAAGGAGTTCCCACCAAAAACGGCCAACAATTTCATATCAGCAAAGTGCAGGACCAGCATTCAGCAAGAATGGCCTGTCCATTATATATCTATTGTTCTCTATGACTATTAGTGATAAGCTATTTGAAGCAAGCAGAAAGAACTATGCAATTAAGAAAATCACTGAGATTCTCATTACCATAAAGTTTTTCTTTAAAAAAAAACAAACAAAAGTATACAGGCTTTCGCTCTTTGTTGAGTGTAGATTTCAAGACTCTATAAAAGCTTTTTGCAATATGGACAAGCTTTATGAAGCAACTCTATGCCAACAAAGATGGTAAACTCTAGCTCAATATTAAGAAACACACAACCACCTAACATTCATACTTCACAGGAATGATTCATTATGGAGAATCCAGAACAATACCTCGTCAGTATCACAATCGATATGGATGGTGAACTGGCAGAAATCAGATAAGTTTAAGCAAAATTATAATAATGCCACCATCGTACGCTGTCCTTTCTTCTCCATTGCACATTTTCCTATTTCTTGCTTTGTCTTAGACAGTGTGACAACATCATGGTTTCGAAAATTTAGTCAAACATCAAATTTGATTTACTGTCAATGGCAGAACTAATTGGCTAAGTAGGCATAAATGACGTGTAGCTCTCTTTTCAGCCAAGTCTGGCTACCTCGGTATCTAAAGAGTACTTGTCCTCTCTCCATTCCTTTAACTTGGGAGTTTAAGACATTCCTTTTTCACCATGATTTTATCATCTTCTTTTTCTCATATTTTAAATGCCAACTTATATGATTGCAATATCTTTTATTCTCCATCTATCCCAATTTATGCAGCACACATTCCTTTTTAGTTTCTCCAACAAGAATAACATCTTTCTATATTTAAAACAATTTAACTTTAGATTTACTATTTTACCTTAACGAAATGATTTATAGCCACTTGTTTTAGATCACAAGTTTCAAAACGCTCTAATTTTTGTTATACTCCATGCCAGGTCAAACAATGTCACATGGAGGGAATAATTCTCTAGCTTTATATTTGGAAAAAGAAAACTAATCAATTACTGCCTAACCTAGACCAACTTAATCAGTTTTACCCACAACACCGAATTAGGTGATTCTTTTTTCCAATGAAGGTAGTATTACTCTATGTAATAGAATCACTGGGTATGATTACACAATTTCCGGTTGAAAGAAGCACTCATGCACATAAATCCAATCTTATAAGATAATAAAGGAAACTTATTATGAAAATGTTTGGATGGATTCGACTTAACATAAATGGCTGAGCACAGCCCCAGAGCTTCAAAGAGAATGATACAAAAATTTGTTAAGTATAGCATTCAAGTCATTCATGTTGATAAAATAACAAAGTATAAGCAGAGAATGAAGGAGTAAATGTACGCAAAGAAATTCTAAGATAAATACATACAGAACCAGCCTGCACTCCATTAAAGTCATGTAGGATCAAAAAGGGTACATAATTTTCCAGCATCAAACCAGTCAACACTTTGAAATAAATAAGTTGGGATAGTTTCCTAAACCAGTCAAAACTTTGAAATATATCAGAAGTAAAACATTAAATCAAAACCTAAACATCTCAATACTAAGGTTATATCAAGATAAACTAAGAACGTTGAGGTCTAAGGTTGACATACCTCAGAAGTAACTAGAGGAAAATATTACAGGTACCCTTTATTGAAGTGTGTGATCGTCTCTCCAAAAGTTTAAGTTGTTAGAAAGAACCCAAATCTATTTACATAATTATGTCTCAACATACCCTTTCACGTGCAGTCGGAGTATTTTTCATGGGCCAAGCACATGGAATTTATTTTTGATAATGGGTGATGATGAGATTGAACATACGACCTCTACTTGCCTCTAATAACATGTTGAAGTGTCTAGCCATCTCATTTAAAAGTTCAAAATGTTATGACACCGTCCACCTTTATTTACTTAAATAATTATATCCCAACATCCTTCATAATTTATCTACATAAGATGTCAAATTTTAAGCATATGTATGGTAGAAGCAGAAGTGATACACTTCTAGCACTAGTTCAATAAAATGAACATGAATCCTACTACTAATAATACTTCTTAAGCAAATAAAACGTAGATATTTATTTAGATTTTTACCCTACAAGTATACGGTTCATTATCCATCAAATATAATTGGCTGTTAATGGGAACTCTTGAAGAGAAAAGGCATTGACTTCACTAAATCTCAACTAAAGCTGGCCCTCCCTACATTATGGGAAATTGAAATTGGAAATTCAAAATAGCAAGATTCTTGAAATTTGATGACCGTTAATACAAAATCCTTATGGAGTAATTAACATAAGAATAGAAGCTAGTCGAACCAATACATATAAACTTTGAACAATGAACAAAAATGTTCATGTAGCTAAGATAAAAGGAAATAAAACATCATGTTGATAAACCAGTATAATGCTATTCAAGAACCTCACCTTGAAAACAAAAAACAAAATACATGCTACATTATATCCACAAAAACTTAAAGCTTACATGATTTTCTTTTCTAGGTATAGATAATTATTTGCCCCCATAAAAAAAAAATGAGTTCAGAAGTATAATTATATAAGCTCCCTATACGCCAATGAGCAGCAGTAACTCCATAAGGATTTACAATTCCCTGAGCATTCATTATGCAAGCTAACTTACAGAATGGCATGGAATTCTCTATTCTTCAGCTCTTTTAGCTTTGTTCTTGTTACCGTATATCAATCCAGTTTCCTGCCAAAATTCATGAAATGGATAAGACCAATACTGAATACAGCACAGACAACCGTTGATGGAAATCAAAAGGGCACAGTACCTGCGGATCAGGAATGGGTTTTCGCTTTTCAACATAACGATAAGCATCTGATGCAGCCGCCTTTTCCTGTCACCCAAAAATTAAAGAAAAAAATACTACTTGTAAATTGCCCGAATTAAAGTAGACAGAGTATTCATAAAACTTGACTTATCAATTGATTGACTTGTAAATACACAAAAAAGAAATTGATAATTGAGAAATACCTGTTGCTGTCTCTTGAGTTCCTGAGATGGCTTGACCCAGAGAAAGTAAGCTAAAGTACCGGCGACAACCCAAGATGCCAAATTGCTTCCACCCCTTAAACCTCCGGTTAAGTTTCCGACAAAGGATCTAACATTACCTGCCGATTTCCTCCAACTGGCCATTCCAATTCCAATTCCAATTCCTTAACAAAAATCAGTTTGGAGCAGCAGCTCATGCAGAAATTTATGGAATCAATCCACAGTTGAATGTCTCTGGTGAATTGGGTTTAACTTAACGGCCCATCGAGTAACGGGCTCAATTGGTTTGGATTTCTACCTAGCCTGCTCCATCATCATAAATAACCAAGTTATACTTCAGCTTCAGCCCAAATTAAATCAACCTGAAAGCCCATTCCATCAGGTGCACTTTTGGTCCTCTCCCAAACTTTTGTCTATTTATTAACATCGATTTTGTCTACAATTTTAAGTATGGAATGCTCAATCGTCTTTTTATATATTTAATAGAGATAATAACTTCATGTGAGAAGAAGAGCACCTTGTTTTGTTTGGTAGAAATATTATGACATCTAAACTAAGAACACATTATAACATATGACGTTGCAAGAAAAAAAAATTATATTATTGCATGTGAAAACGACGTAATGAACCTCTCGATTTTAATTGCAATAATATTTCTACCAAACAGAACAAGGTGGTCATTCTTTACTTTTTCTCCATGTGAGAAATGGAGAATAAGACGTGAAAATAAAAAGGATCAAATTAGTGAGGGATAAGTGGTAAATATAAAACGATAATAAGAATATTTTATCTTTAAAACGTAATTTTCTGCTTCTGTTTTTTGAAAGAAAATAAAAAACTTTCTCCCAAACAAGCCATAATAATAATTATAATAGATATTCCAGTTGCCTAACAAAAGTTAGTAGGCTGTATTTTCACGTTACTAATTCATCTAATGTCCTTTTCCTTTTTCTAAAATAAGGTGGAGGGATTCAAGCAAATTGTTATTTGTATGAAAATATGATGATTAATCCGCGGCTCCGTCCAGAGATTATTGTTAATTAATTAAGAGAACTAATTAGATTTAACAACTATCTACAACAGTCTAAAGGACACGTAATTAATTAATTGTAATCCATGAACTTTGAATTTAAATTATACAACTGTACAAAAAGGTGTGTGTCACGTTGGCCCCATAAGGGACAATGATATGTTCAAAAGATTTAGTAGTTACTAGTATGTTGTATACGAGTAATCAAATCTTAAAATAAAAATTATTGGGTAGAGCACAATATTTTGTACTTAATCACGATACTCTTGGACGGATTTAAACCACCGTAGTAGATTTGGTCGTACCTGCTAATTTCAATAGCTCTAATTTTATTATTATATCTTAGATGACTATGCTGATGAATATACAGCACAACATGAGCAGTTGGAATTGGTAAAAACGAAAAACTTTGGTTCCACCAATGAATGTTCACTCCAACAAAGCAACATTGGGTCCAACACCACATGTTTGTATTATTGTCAATTATTCTTTTTCGTTTTAATTTATTTGTCATTGTTTCGATTTAATAAAAAATTTAAGAAAGAAAAATAATAATTGAATTGTAGTTTTAAATATATCACGTAAAAAATTAAACGAAAAAAAATATTTTTTTTTGAAATAGACTAAAAAGGATGATAAAATAGAAAAAAATATTAATTGAAAATGATGACAGACTAACAGATCAGAAAAGGGGCCATAGTGCTTGAACCTTCGTAGTGACACTATGATACAATGATCTATGAATTAATTTGATATAAATATTGAGTCTTTCGAATAAATCATTAACAAAGTGGAAAGAAGCAAATATCATTACGTGCATTGAACGTAGATAATGTTGGACCACTCATTTTTAGTGGGTCGGGTCCCCCTCAGGTAGGCCTTTTGCCAAACCAATGTTTAGTCAGTTGGCACTTTGTTTCCCAAATGAATATAGTTCCACTTGCCTAATCACATATAGTACCAAATCAAAACTTAGCGCTCCCATTAACACAAAATATGTTCGTAAATTACAAATTTTTAGCAGTACGTTCACGCTCTAAATTACATCAAGCACCACTCATTTGATGTCTATTCACAAGGATCAGAATAGACTACGAATACTTTTCACTTGGTACTTACACATAACAAAACTGTACAATGAAATAATAACAAATACCAAAACTTCAGAACATCCCAAAAACAACAATACACCAATGCTGGAAATTTAGACTAAATACAGACCAAAGGGGTGACAAGCAAGATTGGGGTAACAAAATGCAACTTGAATAATGCTTTAGCGGGGACGTTGAAGTAGAGTCAAACCATGTTAGCTTTGTCTACCCTGACCTCACATGGCTTGCAAAAAGTTACAGCGAAGCAGATGTGCACTGCTTGCTCCATCCCCTCCCTACCTCAGTTTCAACTTTAACTTCTTGTCTCCTACCACATATTTCAAGTTGATTTGCAAGGAACTTGCTAATAGTTTCAAGATTTTATGAGGTAACTGTGCTCATATCCCTGATTGATCTGTTATATTTCATGTGGCTTTTAACAAGTTGGCCAGATGCAATGGCAGACATCAGTGACAGCTCCCCAGCCAATACAGAACCGGCCACTATGGCTGCCAGGAGCCTTGAGTTGGATGCAGGGGATTCTCTGCATGCACCCTTAACACCGAGCAGATTCAGGCATGCCGATTGAGAAGCAAGTTGAGTCCCACCACCAACAGTACCAACCTAGACAAACCATGCTTGTTTGTCAGAATAAATATTGCATCCCAAGTAACAAAGAAATTTTTGCAGTACACAGATTTATCACATATAAAGTGTGACTTGTCACCATATTATAGCTATCAAAGTCAAATATAAACTATAGAATGAAAATTACCTCAATGCACGGCATGGTGACGGATATGTGAAGATCCTTCCCATCATTGATAGCCTCCATCATGGTAATGCAATGAGAACTCTCTATATTTTGTGCTGGATCCTGCCCAGTGGCTATGAAAATGGCAGAGACGATATTGGCAGCATGGGCATTAAACCCACCGAGAGCTCCAGCAATAGCAGAGCCGGTAAGATTCTTGATCATGTTCAGCTCTACAAGAGCAGATACAGAAGTTTTCAATACTTTCTCTACTACTTCACCAGAAATCATTGCTTCACATACAACTGACTTTCCACGCCCTTGAATCCAGTTCACAGCAGCAGGCTTCTTATCAGAACAGAAATTCCCTGCAACATGAGACAAGTAGCAGTCAGTAGAGATGCAAGAGCTTCATGAATGATTACGACAAATACAACGGCTGGCAAATAACCTTCTGTCAGAGTTCACCTAGATACATCTAGGAGCTTAATTTAGAAGCACTTGTTAAATTTTGGCACCTCAAAGCAAGAAATTTGACTTTTTGGGTTTGTGTTAATTTAGAAGCACTTGTTAAATTAGTATTAATTGCAACAAGCCATCATTGGATAAAAGTTACAATAGCTCACCTGATATACCACCTACTTCCATGTCTGGGAACTCATCCTGAAGAAACTCGAGAACGTTCTGAACACCCTTTGATACCATGTTCATTCCCATGGCATCCCCTGTGCCACAGCTGAACCTGATGTAAAGATTTCTCCCTGCAAGTGAGCACTGGATCTTCTGGAGCCTGGCAAATCTGCTCGATCTGCATCCAAATAGGAAGAATATGGAAAGTCAAGAATCTAAAAGATGAACAAGAGAATATTATAACTACTACTAACCCTCAATCTTACAGGGATCTGTATATGAACCATCATTATCCCTGCTGCTCCATTTAGACTCATTTCATTTCAATATTGATTAGATTAGGGGTTTTCTAACTCTAGAGGTTCTCTACATTTCATTCAAATCGCTGAACATACTAAGACTCCAAGTAAATACTGGATATTAGTGCAAGTATGCTAAGCATACCAACTCTTGGCCATTTTCAAAATGGATAAAATATTGCTCCCTACTAGTTGGTTTTGCTCATATGAATCTCTTGCTTTTATTGAATTCTATTTTTTGCCAAGTTTGGCATATATTCTAACAACTTATTGAGCAGTGAAGATCTAAAAAATCAAGTTCATGAAAAAAAAAATGCAGAATTAATGAACTGAAGAGTGTATACAGTAAAGCCAATATCTCATTTCTGAATAAAAAAAGTCATATTTGCCTAACAGTTATCTGATGTTGATTTAACACCAACATAATCAATAATTATAAAGATTGTATTTTTTTTTAACAGCAAGCTGCCAGGAATCTGAAGCTAATGGGGGTAAATACAGCAGTTTTCAGATAAGAAGAACAAAAAATACAACATTTTTATGGACTAAGAAAGTGACAAGATAAATTTAAAATCTGATATAGAAAGTAACGTTGGAGGAATTAAAATTTTCTGTGGAAAAGGACTTACTTGTTGAAAACCACGGCTAAGGTATCAAAATTAGCAGGTTCCTCCAAGAAGAAGAGTAATTCCGACGCCCTGCTGGCCGTCGGGAACTTCACAACGGGGGCCCTGGTCATGCCGTCCCTGAAAAGAACGCTAGTAGCTCCGCCAGAGGCATAGATAGCTTTACAACCTCTGTTAGTACTGGCAACTAAACACCCTTCTGTAGTTGCCATGGGGACGGAATATTCACATCCGTTAAGCAACAAAGGTCCAGCAATCCCGACTGGAATTTGAACGTACCCTATGGGCATCTCACAGCACTGGCCTAAAATGGACTCGTAATCAAAACCATCAAGAGGCAAACCAGCTAGAGACCTACCCGTTAGCCTCTGAACCGCTTCGCGCCGAATGGAAGCAGCTCGGTGACAATCCCCGAGCCGAGATTCGAGGGAATAAGAAGGAATATCACCAGAAACAACAGATTTGACAAGGTCTTCATCGTCTTGAGAGGGAAGAGGTGTGGGAGTATCCATGAATCTAGATACAGAAGTGGAAATGGATGAATTGAGACAAGGAGCAGGGCGGCGATCTTGGTTAAGAAGGAAGCGAGTTTCGTCTTCGTCTTCAATATCCCAGGCGTCGTGAGATGCACGTGCAATAAATGACTGTACGAAATCAATGCCAAAAAAACCGAGGAGGTAAATGAAAGAGGCAATGAGAGAGAGAATGGCAGCGAGTTCGGAGAGAGTGACGACGTGGAGAGGGGTGGAGCTGCGGATCTTATCACGCCAGCGATGGAGAAGGTAATAAGCAACGGAGAAGAAGAGAGTGAAGAAAATGGCGTTGGTTAGGTAGAGAGGGAGAGGAAGAGCATCGGAAGCTTTAGGGGCAGGGGAAGGAGATCGACGAATGGCGGCGGAAGAAGATTTTTGAGGTTGTTTTAGAAGATGGTGATTCCGGTGAGAGGGCTTGGGAGGTCTCCGACGGAGATCCATTCCGGCAGAAAAGAGAAGAAAAGCAAAAAGAAAATTGAAAAGTGGGGAACGGAGGAGCGATGTATTCGGGGAAATTGGAGAGAAGTTATAGTAATGGAGGGAGGGAGGGAGAGTAGGGACAGGTAACAGCTGAGTATATGCCTGGCACTTCGTTGGGCGCTTTTTTCTACTCTAAACTTTCTCCTAATTACTTTATTAGTAATTTAATCAAATTATATTTATGTCTATCAATATTTGTAGTAATATTTTATAGTATTGGGATGGCAATTCGAAATAAATTAATTAGAGACCATGATATTGTATACTTATTTCCTTACTTAACTAAACAAGTTTTGTCAGAATTAGAATGTGGCTGTTGTCTTTTGCGTTGGTAAATACAGTACCTAATTTGACATTACATATTATTTCATTTACCTCATTATATTCGATCGGATATGTATAATATATACAAGAATAATTTGAATTTCTCTTTCTTAAATAGTTACGGTACATTAAATTTACTTTGTTGTTACAAAATTGGGTTATATATATTTATTTATCTTTGTTGACTAATACTCACCATTTTTAACATGAATACGAAGAAAAATGAGACGTAATTTTGACTTTAACTATGCAAAATAATTTAGATTTACTGTTATTTTGCTCACCTATGCCACATGTCTATATGAGTCATCATCATAGTAATAAGTTATTTGTTGGATATTTTATAATATATAGAGATCTAAAATTGAATAGACACATCTGTTTGAGAAAGAACATTACTCTTATGAAAAGTCATATGTTCATAAAAGAACATGAACTTTATGAAAAGTCATCTGTTCATGAAAAAACATGACTCTTATAAAGAGTGATCTCTTAAGTTCTATAAATATAAAGATTCTCTAGAAGTAGTCTCAGGAAAATCTGTATGTATACCCAAGGGCTTTGCTTTATCCTTGAAGAGAAAGAGAATTGTTTGTATTTGCCCAAATATGTATATGGGCAATATCTCTTTAAAAAAAGTGATTACATGTCACAAAGCTATCGTCTTCTTCAAATTATATTTCCTACTATTTTTTTTCCTAACAATTTTAAAGAGATATTGGTTTGAAGTAGGTAAACAAGACAAGATCCTTGAATTCTTGAGGAAGTGGGGCAGTAAGAAAAAATTTATTTGAGTGATTTAAAGTATGATTCTAAGGCAGCAAGTCATGTGACAAAAGTGAGTCAACAATGAATCACGAAGGAAATGACATATATCGGGTTCTGCTTTCTTAACTTCTCTTATTATTTATTTTTGAAATTTTTTATAAATAATTTTTCATAAACGTTAGGATAAATAATTCACTTGTTATGATCTTGAAATGCATTTTAAATAAGTCTAGGAATAACATATTTGGTATGCTTATTATAAATTTGTTATTTGGGACAAAAAAAATCTATTATGGCATAATTGTGTTGCATAAAGATCATGTGAATTTTATTCTCGAGTTATGAGATTATATATGAATTCTTTATTTTGATGGATAATATCTATACTTGAAAGTTATAAAAATAATTTGAAATTAAGAGAAATGATAATTTTATTAGATTATTTTGTGTTCATTAAAGGTTGAAGACTTTGTCTTCTTATTAAATGCTCATGTGTTATGGTATTGGAATGTTATAAACTTGACAACAAGGTGATCTACTAATGTTAATTATATGTGCACACAAGTTATGAAAAGAACATTTGAAACATTTAGGGATCGTTTAGTAGGCCGCATTAGAAGAAATAGTTCATGTATTATGTATGATATTGTTTAGTACTGTGTTTGATAGAAATTTGGGCCTATATATAACTAATTCATGTATTAGTTATATATCCTATATGGTATTATATGATGTATTACTAATACTTCAATACTATATGAAGTATATTGTTACGCCCCGAGCTACCCCCCGAGACGCGGACACGGGACCTAGGACCACAAGTGACCCCAAGCTAACCCTGCTGGCATGATCATGAGCATACTAAATATAATCTGCATAATAGAAACTGTGCGGAAGCTAAATCATAAATAAATCTGAAAAATGGGGAATGCCCATATACTATAACTGAGATATATGAAAACTGATGAGTTTAATACAAAGAAGTTATTAACTCAATACTAAGCTGAATCTATCTATGTCTGAAATAAGCCTCTAAACTGACTAGAAATGTTGGGACATGCCCCAACTAGATCTAGCAAAACTGAAACTAAAGACTAAAAGCGATAAAGATAAACATGTCACTAGTCCTCGAAGAATGAGGACTCACCACTGATGCTGCTGAACTGAAGATCGAGAATCGATCTAAGCGTGATCTGGATACTGAGAACCTGAACCGACATCACGAGAAGATGTAGCGCACGTATGCGTCAGTACTTGAAAGGTACTGAGCATGCAAGATGGAGTAAAGCTGAAATAACATATAACTGAACAAAGCAATAAAACAATGAAATAATCTGGACATGATATAGATACTGAAAATACTGAATACTGAGCTAACTAATGCAATGACCAAATTTATAACATGCTGAGACTGAATACTGACTGTACTGAAATATGGTCAATGCAATAGAGTCTGACTGAACTGTGGGAGCTACTAATAACCGACATAAAACCACATGAGCTAAATGTGGAGTCCGATGTATACGCCCCATCGAGAGGACCCAATATACCCTGCCAGAGGTATAGAGGCATGCTGGCGTGATCACTAAACTGATGTTGCCCACAGAGGGGACTTACACCTACGTGGCTCGTAGTTCTGGACTATATGGGTACGCTGAAACCCTAGTCCAACTCGGTATTATGCTACTCCCAATAGATTAAGTGGTTAACACATTATGACTGAGTTTCTGTAAATACTGGATAGCTCGAAACTGAACATGCAAACTGAGAATGCAACAATTAATCTGATAATGATGCATTCATAAACTGAGACATGTATAACTGAATACTAAAATATTTGACCTAGCATGTGTAATTCAAGAACTAAAGAAATACATAGCTAGGGTTTTGAAATTCATGCGATAAACTGAGCAATAACATGATAATCTGATTTGGAACATTTAAATAACTAACTCATGATGATCTGTTCAAATTCTAGAAACCCTAGGTTTGTTCATAATCATGGAATCAAGAATCTGACTGAATTCTAGGGACCTAATGGGCAAAAGGAACCCACTAGTGAAATTCCACATACCTGGTGACGAATTCCACGGAGAAATCTTTTGATTTCGGGGCTGGAACTGAAGGAAACTTGTTGCGTTCTTGAACTAGGGTTCTTGACTTTTTTTCTCCTTTTAGCGTTCTAATTCTTCTAAGTTTGATTAATGATTTGACTTAGGTAAGTTCTAGTTATGTTTCTAGGCTTAAACTGATTAAAACCTCATGATTTAGGGTTTAAACGACGTATCTTAGGGGTTAAACGAAATAGGAAAAGACCAAAAGACCCCTGAATTAACTGCTGTCGGAGTGACTGACGGAATGGACTGACGGTCCGTCAATCAATCGACGGTCCGTCGATTGGGTCCGTAGGTCGAGTCTGCCCGACAGGGCTTCACTAAAACGGGCATAAATTTTTACTCGGATGTCGAAATTTAGCAAACTCGGTGGCGTTGGAAAGATAATTCAATTATATCTCTAACCATAGGTTATGGGACACATAATTCGTTTTGTGCTAAAAGTTATGACCATCTGAAGTTGACCCATCAGAATTTTCAGCTAACTGGCTGCTAACCTTCGATCTACAGTCAGACCTACGGACCGTGGATCGAACGACGGTCTATGCTGGTCAACCGTAGTTCATGTCAGAGGCTGGGTAAAGGAGGTCTTGATCCACGGACACAGACCACGGACCGTGGTCTGATCTACGGACCGTGGGTTTGTCCGTGGATCGAGACTTAGTCAATTTTTTTTCTGAGCTGGCTGGGGAGGGGTTGCAGTGGCGAACCACGGACCACCAGCACGGACCGTGGTCTGACCTACAAACCGTAGATGGTGACTGTAAGTTGCACCTGCAACTTCTCAAAATCTGCATTTTTGTCTATTTTGAATACGGGGTGTTACATATATAAAAGTTGAATTATATGCATTTGAGCTTGTCATAATATAAGAAGCTCGTTATAAAATTGAGAAAATGGTCAAATGACCTCCCAATCTATTAGTCAATTCTCGACTACACACTCATAATTTGACCCAATTTGACATGTAAGCAAGTATGGGAGCTTATAAATTATATATTAATTAAATGGATAGCAATGAGAGATTTACATATTCTTTTTTCTAACATAAAGTGGGTATCACCAAATCATATATATTTTAGAGAAAATTTCAGAAATAACAAATATAATAGACATAATAATACTTGATAGCTATAGTTTCGATAATTATGCTCTATAGCAATAATTATGTTTGCTATGGAGGTTGTTATTTGTATATTTTGCTTGCTCGTTTGTATTTTGGATTGCGAATATACAAATATGATAATTATGTACAAATTTTGTATTCATACATTTAGGAATTTTCAGAACTCTGTTTGTACATTTTGCTTGCCAATATACAAACAGAGTAATTTATTTGAATATTTCATAAACTGTATACAAATAGCTAGGCTAAACATATACAAAATTCTGATTTATACAATCATACAAACTATACAAAATTAAATAAATAGCAAGATTTAAAGAAACTATGACGGCAAATCACAATTTTCTGAAACAACGTAGCTATAGTTTTTAATATCATTTAAATATTTGCTATACAATTTTCCCTATATTTTATTAGAGATTTGTTTGATTTATATGCTTAGTTACTCAATTTTTTTATTTTATTTTTATAGAATTGATGTGCCCGTGATTAAAGATATAAGAATGATATAAATAAAATAATAATAAAAGAATTGTTAGGTAGAGATTAATTATTATTTTTTAAACCTTTTATCTTTAATTACTTTCATTCCATGTATTTTTATTTTACATTCAATTTCACATAAAATAATATATAGAATTCCACCTAAGTTCAACCACAAAAGGATTATTTTGTTTTTGTTGAAAGGGAGAAAGTATATATAGTTATTCTTTTCGTATGTTGCGATTTAGTAAGAAGCAATAAATGACACAACCAATGTTGTAATTAAGTTTCTCACAAAAATGGAAAGAAAAAATAATTCTTCTAGAGTATAAATCAAAGAAAAGTTAATTGGAGGTTGTTGATATATATGGCGAATTCTATTTTCATATTAAACATTGTTTTGACAATTGTAAACCAACACGGAAAAGGATATATAGTTAATGGGCTAGTCTCTCTATATAATATAAAGACGTTGCAAATAAGCTTTTCATTGTTTTAGTAAACTAATAGTGAACAACTCACCAATTCTAATGGACACAACCATAATTAGAAAGTGGCATTTAATTTCCGTGGAGAATAGCAGCGTCGTGACAATATTGTATATGTTCGCCTTCAACGTAACTCATCCAGGTTCGTTCATTCCGTTGCCACGGGTCGCTTTAATATGCGGCAATGGGCAATCACCAATTCACACATTAGGTTTAACGGTGAATTGGTAAAGAATGCATGCATGCACTTGATTCGCCCTTCATCACATGATAATCAGAGACGTACACTCAATTTTCACCCTAAGCTTAGTACGTTCTCCATACTATCTAAGGCCCGACATTCAGAGTTATAATTTTCACATTCAGCAGATACAATTCATGTGCTTGTAATTGATCAACTACTTTTTTGGTTTATTTCACTACTTTTGGATGTTCAAATATATATGGCAATTTCCAATTACATACATCTGATTAATTCTATTCATATTAATTGCTCTTTTAATATTCACATGAACATCAATAATGTACTTAATTAAATTCATATTCATGCTTGGAATTATAGATCGACTTCACATAATCCTTATCCCATTACGAGTGTTATTTTCTCTTATTAATATTGGGAGTCGATGATCACCTATGTATCTATTCTACATGTATGTTGAAGTAAAGTGAAATTATCTGCAACTCTTTCTTGATAACTATATATGGGATAACCTTAGATATAGTTATCCAATCACTTCCAATTCAAGTGATGTCTATATATCATTATTAAATTAAAGTACACAAACATAATTATTTTATAAGAATATTTTATTATGTGTGTATAAAGATGAACTATAATTCCAGCGTCTAAATTTTAACACCATTTTATTATGATATGTTTGATTTTGTTTAGCATGCTTCTCCAGTCACAGCTGCGTGCTGTGGACGTGAATGTACAGTTGCATGCTACACTATATATTTCAACACAATAAAATGTGAATGTACTTGAATTTTAACAAGGAATATAATTGTTGGACAAATAATTGTAACATATTGATAATCACCAACAAGACTCCTATATGAGTCGCTACAACTATGTAAGATAATTTTGTAATTAGTTTTGAAGAAAGTAACCGCTAATATGAGTTTATATGAAAAATCTTAAGATGTAAAGCATTTTGGTTTAAGTTCTAACTTGGGCTAATTAATTAATACTATATCATTAAAATATTTTACAATAATTATAGTGTTGATGTATGGATGATTGTAATGGTTAATAGCGAGAGCGTGTTTGGATTGACTTAAAAAGGTAGTTTTTAAGTCAAATAATAAGTCAAACTGATTGTAAGTCAAAAAATAAAAATTAGGGGGAACCTACTTTTAATTTTTGATTTATTTAAGTCTTTTTTGACCTTATCAAATACTTCCTAACTTATTTTGAGTTATTTTTGATTTATCTTAAGTTATTTTTCATATTTGTCAAACACTTTCAGAAGTAAAAAATTGACTTAAAAGTAGATTTGACCAACTTTTAAGTCAATCTAAACACCCTCTAGTCATTAGTAATAATAATATGTTTTATTTTATCAATTATGATTTATATTTTCTTTTTTCATTAATTTTATTTTGAATCTTGACATTTTAGAGCCATTTTTACTTCAACCATTGACACTCCTTCAATTGGTTTGACTGTTTGTAGATATGCTAAACCATTACAAAGTCATTAAGATATTGACATTATAGAGCCATTTTTACTTCAACCAATGACACTCCTTTTATCGGTTTGACCATTTGTAGACATGCCAAAACAATTATAGAGACAATAAGATATTGACTTATTATTTATTGATTGTTATCGTTTTGGTTATCGGTTTTAATCGTTAAGATTTGACACAAAAAAATTATTGAAAATCACTTAGAAACAAGGTGACAAACCAAATGAACCATGCAAATGAGTTTACAAATTGTATCTTGCTCAAAAGCAAACACTTCTACATTGTTGAATAAACCAAGAGTTTGAGACGACCATAAATAAAAGTATGAAATGAAACTCTAAGTCAAAGACTTTATATACAAAATGGTATATATATAATTATTTAATTTACTATCGGGATATCGGTTAAACCATTAGAAAAAAAAATCCTCAAACTCTTAAGAACCAATAAGCCTATAACAAAAAATATCAAAATCGCTAAATCAATAACTCATTAGCGATAAACCACGACTCTAATTGACTTTGAATATTTAAAGGATTAAAATCAATAAATATATATTCTAATTAAGGGACTAAAAATAAGTATATAATTAAAAGAACAAATTTGATAAGTTTTGAATAAATTAAAGGATTAAATCTATAAAAATACTCACTTCGTTCACTTTTAATTGTTATATTGTGTTTTTTGAAAGTCAATTTGACTAATTTTAAAGTTAAATTAGATTAGATTAATTTGATATTTTAAACAAAAAATATAAATATTAAAAAACTATATAAAAAATACTATAAATTAATTTTTTTTTATATATCAATATGATAAAAAATACACTTTAAAAGGTTCATCAAAGTTGTTATAACTAAACTAAAATAAAATAAGATACAATTAAAATTGAACATTTAATAATTAAGATACTATTTTAGAAGTAGTCCACCGTTTAGTGTGAATGTTCCGGATGAGCTATTTGGAGTAAATACGAGAAACAAAAGAAGAAATTATAATCGCAGAGGCATGGCGTTGATGGCGGAGAAATCCAGAGTGTGTGTAACTGGCGCAGGTGGATACGTGGCTTCATCGCTAGTGAAGCTTCTCCTTTCTAAAGACTACATTGTTCATGGCACCGTCAGAGATCCTTGTAAGTTTTCCTCTTTTTTTTAATACCTAAAAACACACTGTTTTTGTTCTTCTTCTTAGTTTTCAAACTAGGAGTTCTAAGTTTAGACCTTTATTTCAATGGAATTGAAGATCCCTAAGAAATCAATCTCAATTCGATTTAATTTGCAGCTGATGACAAGTATGCTCATTTGAAGAACCTTGATAAAGCTGCTGAGAACCTTAAGCTCTTCAAGGCAGACTTGCTAGATCCCAACTCGCTTGCTGGAGCCATCAAAGGATGCAATGGAGTATTTCATGTTGCTTGTCCAGTTCCTTCGGGATCTGTACCAAATCCCGAGGTATGAATCTGCTACCACCTATTAAATTATTGATTAAGCTAGGATCTCTAAATATCTAAAACAAAGTAAACTAATAAACCGGGACAAGCCAATGAATTCAAGGTTGTGACGTTTTGTCTAGTGATCAATGAAGTGGATGCAAACCTTGCACCAGGGTTCAAATCTCAGTAGTAACAAAAATACTTTGGTGATTTTCTCCATATGGTTGAACCTTGGTGCAGAATTACCTGGTATGGGTGCTAGACTGCTAGTGGGAGGTAGAAGGTACCCGGTGGAAGAGTCCAAGTGCACACAAGTTTTGCCCTGACACCATACATGTCCTGTGGTTTAGATGTTATTAGCTTATTCACTTCGTTGATATTAATCACATCCTGTGGTTTCATCTCCAGACATTAGTGGAATCTTTATGAGCAGTCTAGAATAGTGATCTTAGCACATATTATTAGTTGTTGAAAGCACTTAGAGGTGTCTTTCTACAAAATGAAGGATAGGATAGTGAATTTATATTGGGATTTTATATGATGTAATGTTCAAAAAGATCTTTTCACGGTGATTAATACTTGCAGTAAGAGACACTTCTATGGAGCTCCCCTATTTGAGTGCCTAAGACATTGGGAAATCTGGTGCATCCAGGAGACAATTGTATAGTGATCAAATAATCTGCATTTCTAGGTTGCTTTCAAAACAACTATTGCTCTAGTTCTGCACCAAAAAAAAAAAAGAAAGTAAAATTCTTCATATGTTCAATGTCTTGATTGCAGGTAGAACTTGTTGAGCCTGCAGTGAACGGCACACTTAATGTTCTGAAGGCATGCTCTGAAGAAAACATCAAGAGGGTTGTGTTTGTGTCTTCTGTTGCTGCTGCTTCCTTGGACCCCAACTGGCCGAAGGGCCAAGTGAAGGACGAGACTTGTTGGTCGGACAGTGAATACTGCAAAGCAACTAATGTAGCTTCTTTTAACGATGCGAGTTTGCGAATTTCACTTCTGTGTACATTTAAGATTATTAGTCATGTTTCTTACATATGATACTTAGTGTTGGTAAAATAATATATGATCTGTATCTTGAATACCTAATTTACTTGAGCAGTGTCCTGTTTGATTGGCTTAGTTATTGTAAGATGAATTTGCATTTGACTCTTGAATGCTTATTTTGCTAGAGCAGCTTCCTATCTGATTGCATTTTGTGGTTCCAAATGCATGCAGAACTGGTACTGTTTTTCTAAAACGATGGCTGAGAAAGAAGCTTGGTCATATGCAAAGAAAAGTGGACTTGATATGGTAACTGTGCTCCCAGCACTTGTTGTAGGGCCAATGTTACAGAAGACAACAAATGCCAGTAGCTTGGCTCTCATTAAGCTGCTGAAAGGTACCAAGAAACCATAGTTGTACTTCACTGTTTTAATGTTTCTGCATCATTTCTTCTACTTCTACATTTCTGCTTGCGTGAGTTGCTCATTGGCGAGTAATCAGAATTCACTTTTCCCACAAGCTTCTTAATTGTTTTTCCTTGAGAGCACGAACTGTTGTTCATACATTTAGCATGCAGTTTTGTGTTTTGTTAATTTTTTTACGTATGCTTTAAAGTGTTAGGTTGATATATATGTGTAACTATAACAAAGTTTTGTCATATATGACTTTTGGTTATCCAAGTTACTTGGTGGTTGACTATAAGTAAGAGATCATTGAAAGCATAAACAGTGATGTCTAGTTATCTTTGAGGCATATTAGCTAAGCTGCAAGAGGAAATTTCTAGAATATTGTTTGTCCATGTAGGTGGACTAACCGGAAATCCTGAATCGGTGTGCAGCTTTTTGGCGCATATGAGACACTGAGTTTAGGTTTATTGTAGTTTTTCATGCTTTATATGTTAGTTAGTGGCAGCTAAGACTTTTTGTCCATAACATTTGGTTAAATTTATTATTTCAAATTCAGTGCACTAGTGAGTGAGTTCTTCCTTATGTATACATTCACTTTATACCCCTAGATGCTTTGGACAACTGCCTAAAGCCTCTCTATTTTAAATTACTTGCACAATTATTTGATATGACAGAGAGACTAAGTTATGTGCTGTATTGGTCATTTGGTAAAGCTTAGTAGGCCAGTTTGTGATAGTGCTGGTTAGAAGCATTTCTCAGGTGTTTTTTTGGTCATCCTTCTACTCTAGTGTTTCAAGCATCGCTTTTGCTATGGATTCTCGAGTGTATTGCCTTGTTAGATAAATGACCTCCTAGCTACTGTGCACCAACAGCTATGTACTAAGCTTCATGTTTAATGGTAGTAAATGTTAATTTCTGTGTAGAACGAGTTGACCTATTAGTCATGGATATTATAAATAACTGGTTCAGAGTCTAAGAATATAGAACATTTGCTGAAATAAACAAAGTTTCACCTAAAGGTGTATACCTCACTCCATCACTCCATACCCATTTTTTCTATTTCAGAGTGAAAATAAACAAAATTTCACCTAAAGGGATATAACCCCCCCNCCCCCCCCCCCCCCCCCCCCACACACACACACACACATTTTTTCTATTTCAGTGAGAACAAGGTATTTGCTCTTTCTCCATTCACCTCGAGATTTATTACCTAAAAGGAGCACAAGCACTTAAGTAATTATATCTACTTATTTTTGTATCATCTGAGTTGCTTTGCATTTTTTTATGCTAAAGGTTTCATGTGTTGTTTCTGTGCTTTTTATGTATACTTTTTTTGCTTGAAGTGACTGATGCCATTTCTTCTCTTTGTGTTGTTGATACAGAAGGATACGAAGAGCTGGAAAACAAGAAACGGTTTTTGGTAGACGTACGTGATGTAGCTGAAGCCTTACTGCTAGTGTATGAGAGACCTGAAGCTGAAGGTAGATACTTGTGCGCAGCTCATACTGTGAAATCAGAAGATTTAGTTGCCATGCTGAAGAAACACTATCCCAACTACAACTATCCTAAATGGTGAATTTCTCTCCTTTCCACTTTATGCTTCTTTATTGGGAATCTAGTGTCCTATTTCCTGTGTCTAGTTTAAGAGTTGCAGGGAAAAAAAAGCAGCTTAAGGAAATTGGGACTTCTCTTATGGGTATTTCATTTCTTATTTCCAGTGTGTCTGGTTAAGAAATTACAAAAAGCTGTGTAGTGAACTTAGTCTATTTGATTAAGTGTATTGATAAATATCCTAGTGTTACCTTGCCCAGTAGTGATATTGTCCACTTTGGGTCTAGGACCACACAACTTTAAAATGCGTTACATGGAGATATGCTGGAAAAAACCTTAGACCCTAGTGACACATTTTAAATCTGTGTAGACCTAGGCTCAAATTGGACAATATCACTAGTGGACTGCGCTCTTACGCTTCTGCATAGAAGTTGCTCGTATATCTAAACCTGTTGTCCTAAATGTACTTTTTATTGTACAGTTTTACCGATATGACGGTGGATACAAGTTTTAGTTCAGAGAAGCTGCAGAAGTTGGGTTGGCCATATAGGCCACTGGAGGAAACTCTAGTTGATGCAGTTGAAAGTTACAAACAAAAGGGCTTTCTGGATTGAAGTTTGCTTGTTGTAATACTTTGTACTAAATAGTTGCTATGCATGTCTTTCAAGTTCATACACTTGCAAACTAATATCTATAATACATAGTCTGGAATAAGGAGGTTACACTATACCCCTTTTGAGTTCTATCCAGTTATTTTATTTTGCTCTCAGTTGGGATACAAATTGCTCTCAACTTAAAAAAAGTACAACCTTGTATTTCTATTCCTAGAGCTTATGAGAATGTATCTTTAGTAGCTGGTGTTTCTAGTGAAGGTGCTTGGCGAATTTGTCTATCGTTACTTTAATTGGTGAGCTTTTGGACATTTTCGATATGAACTGAACATTTGGACTAGGTATTGCCAAGAAACTGAAAATCAAGACAAATTGAAGAACCTTCCCTAGAGAATAGGTACTATAAGCACACATTTCTGTTGTGCGACAGAGAACAAGCAAATTCTGAAGTTGTAGTAAACATTACTCCACTATTGAACAACTGTTCATTTAGGTGACACTATACATTGAAATTTAAAGATTCAAATTATAAGTTGCTACAGTTGGCATACTATATAAGAAGGGGGCAGGTAGGGAAGTGTTGGAATGAAAATCACAAAAAATGGGGCTAATAAAGTGAAAAAGAATGACAAATTGGAGGAACACAAAGTAGGACCATCAGAGTATGAAATGAGCTTTTTACGGAGTAATAATAAACTCGTATCCACTATATCAGTTTTACATTTCAATTTACAAAATAATCATATAGACACCTTCAAAAGATATATATGCTTACTTATCAGCTGAATTTTAAGTCTGGGATTTTAAAAAAAATTTGTTGAAGAAGATGGCCAGCTGCCCAAAGCTGACCTGCCACTGCCATGCTAAAAAAGAGAGTATAAAGCCGTTAAGGAGATGTTTTTTCTTTTGACAGTGTAATTAAAAACGATGATGATTGAGTCACTTGCTTCTCCTTCTATACCTCTTCTACTATGCTCTGTTTTTCTCTCTCTCCATCATTTCTCACCAATTCCAATTCCAATTCCAATTCTTCAAAATCCTTTCTTTTTTTACTGTTCCACTTCTTAGGATCCACCATGAATGCTTATTACCCTCTGTTTTATTCATAACTTTTTCTCTCTCTCTTCTTGTATCATCATGACCCAGTTTCTTCACCTTTTTACCCCACCCAACCCCTCTTCTGCTTCTTCTTACTCTGCTCTCTTGTACAGCTGATCCACAACACCCCCTCTTCTCCAAAACCCCACCTTGACCCCCCTTCTGCCTTTTGACCTACTCCTCTCTTTTTTTCCACCCTCAATTCTAGGGTTTCCTTTTTTTTTCTCTTGATCCTTTGTGTTCCGCTCTTCCTCTTCCTGCTGCTCTATAGCTCTCTCCTCAAACACCCTTTTCTTGTTTTGTATATACATGTACCATCTTTTCTGCCATTTTTAGGGGGTTTTCTGTTTATAAGAGGTGGGGTTTTCACTGGATCAACTTTAGTATAACGTGAATAGCTTCTGTTTTCTGGTCTACTTAGTTCTCCTGTATCTTCTTAATCAAATTGGGTAGTGGGTTATGGCGTATCAACAGCAGCCACCAGCTCAGGGTTCAGGTTCCTCTGCTGCTGGTAGTGGGGTTCCATTCTTTAATTCTCCTTTTGGGGACACAACCTTCACTAAGGTCTTTGTTGGAGGTCTTGCTTGGGAAACTCAGAGTGACACCCTCAGACGATTCTTTGAGCAGTTTGGTGAAATCCTCGAGGCTGTTGTCATCACTGATAAAAATACTGGCCGATCCAAAGGCTATGGCTTTGTGAGTGTCCTTCAATTGCCTTCAATGTTTTATAGTACTACTTGTTTACTGAATTTGAAAAGGATACAGCTTTTTTACTATCTTTTGTTTTCTTTTCATTTTACGGATCAAAAATGGTTCTTTTTTGAAATTCCATCTTAATCTCCCATTTTTTTTATAGCTAGGTGATATAACATCCCTTATTTGCACTGTCTATTGTCGGTCACTTCTGGCTAAACCATTTAAATTGTCTGTCTTTTACTTAGCTATTAAGCTGCATCTAGGAATTTGGATAACTGAATGACATAATTTCCGCATGGTATTTTTTTGGAGGGTTTAGGTGACTTTCCGGGACCCTGAGTCTACAAGGAGGGCATGTGCTGATCCTGCTCCAATTATCGATGGGAGACGGGCAAATTGTAATTTGGCTTCGTTAGGGCGACCTCGGCCTTCTGTGCAATTTGGTATTGTAGCTTATTTTGGTTGAATGCTCTGTTATATTTCTATAACAATAATAATAGTGTTGGACCATGGAGTTGCTTTTGCATATCTTGGGCGTCTGATGAGCTCTATATTATATGTAGTGTTGCTGGATGGCTTGTTCTCCCTTCACTTTCAATTGTATTAAGCTTGTAGATTGCTTTTAATTTGTGCACATGCATGCACTCCCAGCTAATACAAGACAATGTATGACCCATCTTAAGCTATGAACTATCATTGGTGGAGATTTTTTTTTCTTTGATGACCGTGGTGTCCGGGCCAGCTTTCGCGCACCTTGACTAATTCCACGTGATACTTGCCACCTCCCACCAGCAACAACATTGGTGGAGATATTATTGAGATGGTGCAATGGAAAATTGAGGGAGAAAGGTAAGAAAGTGCATTTAAGTTGTTACAAGTAAAAATAATTTGAGAAGATAAGCCTTAGGATTGATACACAGTGGCAGAATGACGACAGTACGAGGAGTAATAAGATGCTAAGATCTGGAAAATAGAGTTGAAGTTCTGTATTGTGATAATCTCTCATCAAACTGAAGTAGACAAATGCATTAGACATGTTTGCTTGTTGGGGATTTTGTATAATTTTATCTTTAAGAGATTGTGGTACGTGGTTTAAAATGAGAAATAAAGTGATGTGAATAGGTCTCCTTGATCAGACGACTGAACATCATGAAGTGCATGTAATCAATAACTTTGCTTCAGAACACTCTCTAGTCTTTTTTCCTGAACTTACAAGAATTCATCCCTCATCACAAAGTGACACAGTGATCTTTGCCCCTTCAATAATTTCCTTGTTTGCATGGCTGTTTTTTTTGTAACATAACAGGTGCAAATATGTTTTGACAACCTTTTGGCTTGGCCCTATACCATCTACCTTCTTGGTGGATGACGGAGATTTTCTCTTCGACTTCTCCAAAATTGATTGTGTGGAAAAGAATACATTGCTAGCACACTTAATCAATTACTTATGTGACCTTTTGCATAATCAATGTGAGAGCTCTTTCCTTGGCTTCTCTCTAACACATTGATAATCTTTGAAACTAGAAGCTGCAAAGTTCCATTACAGGCCCTTTTATATGAAAAATTGTAAAGCTGCCTGAGAATTGTTGTAAAAACATCTATAAGGATCACCTCCTTTTCGAAGGATCCTGCAAATATCGATTCGTGGCTGGTTATGTGTTTGACTGAGATCTCAGATGTTTAGCTTAAAATAATGACACCTAACCATTTTATACCTTTTCAGGGCACATCCTACCCTGATAAAAGGGAAAGAACTGAAAAGAAAAAGGATGCTCGTTCTTTGAAGTGCATTAGCTTACTTCCACTTTTATTTGGTACAGGACGTCTGAGGTCATCGACTCCATTTCCAGCAGGGCTACCCGCTGCTCGGGGTGCTTATTCTGGAGGTTTTGGCTACCAGCAACCGGTTTCTTATGGCTACCAACAAGGCTTGATGTATTCTCCTTATGGGTAAGCTGTGTGTCACAGGCATGCTTACTCTCCACAATCTATATATAAATTTGGAAGAAAGATGACTATTTATAGACTATGCAAGCACTGATTCATTTATGGGTTATAGTAGAATCATAGAGGAAAACATCCAGGAACAAGGTGAAAGGAAGGTTCAGTTAATTAACGTTGGAGCATACTGTCTCCTAGTTGTTGCTATCGATTCTTGAATTGTCGTTGCATTTAGGATTATAAGTTTGTGGGAGGCCCAAGCTTGAGTCCGTTCATTATTGAATTTCATGAGTTTCTTATTTGCATGCCGAACAAGTAGTTTCTCTCTTTTTACTGAGAAACAGGAAAATTTCATCCTATTCACTGAGAGAGAACCATTTTACTTAATTTGCTGAATTTACTTTAAAAATAGTTAATTTAATTGATAGACCTTAGGACTTCATGTCAATCAGTCATTTGTTTGTACATTTTATCACGTAGCGTAGTTGTGTGTATTGCATTTAAAAGCACAACTTTTAGAAGATACAGTTACCTCTGTATTACTAATGCAGGTATGCGACATATGGTGCGGATTACGTTTACCCTCAGGTTAGTAGCGCTGCATAAATGGAGACATTACAATACATCCCTTTCTTTTTGCTGCAGTAAAAAGGTTCAAGTGTCCTTTTGTCTTGACTATGAGGACTCATTTTTGATGCATACTGTAATTTTATCCGATAGGGTGTTTACAATCCTTATGGAGGTCAACAGTACCTTCCTATATATGGTGTACCTGGAACTGTTAACGCAACAATGTATCCTTACGGCCAGCTAAGTCAGACTGTTCCTGGAAGTCACAGTTATACGACATTGCAGGGTTATGCAGTGCCAGGACATCAGATTCTTCAGTTTGGTGGGCCCGGTGTCAATGCAATGACAGCTTCATCCATTCCAACTATTCAAGCACCATACCAAACAGGCAGATCTCTTTTATTTGTGTCTTATATATGCATGCATGGTTGCCTTGCATATCATATTATCATTGACATTAATCTGCGTTCCAAATTTATCAAGATGTCTGACATCTAGAAAAAACAGCCTCCCACAAAGAGAGGGGTAAGGGGCTGCGTATACCCCACCCACCCCAGACCCCACTTGTGGGGTCACACTGGGTATGTTGTTGCTGTATGACATCTATAAAACATGCTGGAACCTCATCTATTTCTGTTGCCTCAGTTCCAAGTCTTGCATAAGATTGCAAGTATGAAGTTGGCAGTATCATAATGCAACTGTTTTTTTATTTTTAGGTGTCGGAGCGCCTGTTACACCACAGACACAGTTTATACTACCTACTCATTCTCCTCAATTTATGCAAGGTAGCGGTTCTGACCAAAATGCAGGGTGAGATTTTATCAAGGTAAGTGGTAATTCAGACCCGACTGATGAAATAGCCGCGACATATTTGCTTCTGCAAGTTGCAACCACAATTTCTTTGTTGATGTTTGTGTTCTACTTTTGACTTTTAGGTACTAGATTGCAGCAGGACTAACAGCAGCAGTATTGCTACTTGAGAGGCAGGCTTTTAATCTAGCCTTGCAAATTATTCACTTTGCATTCTCGAGGTACTAGATTTGGCTTTGTTTTAACCTCAATTGTTTCCCTTGAGTTTGTCCGTGCTTCCCTACCCCCTTCTGCATCTTTATCGATTATTCTTTTTTTTTTTGGGTGTGTGTGTGTGGTGGTGGTGGTTAAGTTCAATTGCATTTATGAGGTAATATGAGGACCAAAACAGAAAGCAGGTATCTTCTCTATGCAAATGACCGTATGTTAAAATCATTATATGGCTTCACTTATCCAAAAAGAAAAAAGAAAGCATCATTATAGGACCTCTTTCTTGGCGGGGACCTTCTTTGCCTGATTAAGAATACTGGGTTTGGGTTAAATGTTACCTGTTGTGTTACAAGAACTCCCAAAGATGGTTTTCAATTTTCAGTAAATTCTTGATGATGATCTTCCTCGAATTGCAACCTACTGTGTCTGACAGGTATAATTACACATCAGATGGAGATGACAGATATTTGGTAGTTCTTTCTCGTTGTTGTCTTTATCTTGCTACGCACATTTGATTTTTGAAGTGTTTAATAGTAGTCAATGTTGTATCTTCTTATCGTAGTGATTTTAACAATCTCTAATGGCGTTCAAAGAAGTAGTCTCTTTCATGATTAGTTCAATTACTTTTTTCATTTGATGCCAGCTTATATTTGCATTAAGTATTTGAATTTGTTTAAAGGTCCTTTATGTGGTAAGCAGTCCCGTTTTAGTGCCATTTGCATGTCATCAATATGAATTGAAGCTGCTGAGGAGAATTAATGAAACTCTGAAATAATCTACTAATTTGATATGCAGCCCTTTAAAAAAAGGAAAAAGAAACTAAAAGTAAGTTGTGTATGTAGATTATGGAAGATATATGGACTGCAGCAAGGTTATTCTTCTCCTAGACATCACATATTAAAAAGCTATCAAACCTTTTCTACTATTTGTAGTCTTAACGTCATTTGCCTTGATGCAGGTTATAAAAAGTCAGACCCACCATGAGAGCTCAATGTCTGAGTCGCTTCTGATGATTGAGTGAGGAAACATGGAAGTTGCGGATTGCACTTCCTTCAACATCATGTATCTAGGCCCTTGCATTCTGCTGGTGTCAGGATAACTGGCAGAGAGTCAGTGTCATCATGCATTGGAGGGATACTGGAATAGGTTTCTGGCTCCCTCCTTGTAGCAATAAACTTTGTAAAAAATTCATGTCAGAATCAATCTATGATTCAGTTATAGTTAAAAACTCCCAGAATATGCTTTTGGGTGTGTAGATAGTCACTGTCTTGCGTGCTGGTGCATCATGCACCGTGTTTGAAAGTATTCTCAAGTCTTGTGCATAAAAAACAAACAAGCTTTAGTCTTAAAGTTCAGATTCATTCTGTAATTTGGATTGATGATTCTTGAAGCAAGAAGCTTCAGGTTCATAAGTTATTATCACCAAGGTTGGTGTGACATGACCATAATTTGGAACATTTTGGGTGCAAATCAGTGTTGCATCATTTATTTGTCTTCATCCTGTTTGGTAGAAGAAGAAACTCACAGCAGACTTTGCTACTGAATACAAGAATGCAATAATCCTCTCAAGTTTATATTCCCTTTTTCCCAATTCTGTTGAATATTAACATCAACCATGTCAATGTCTCAAATTTGTGTTTGTTGATTCTTTTCCTATTCAAATCTAGTGTTGTTGTTTCATGATTTAAGTGTCAACCAAATTTGATAGTTGCTTATTTCTTAAATAGAAATAAAGGATAGTTTAGTGATTTAGGTTATATTAGTTGTCTTTCTTAAGGACTGCAAATAAATTCACTTCTTCATAGAAGGTATTATTCTGAAGAAATGTTTAGAGGTATCAATCGGTTGATCCGATTTTATATATTATCGGTTTAGTTTATTGATTTTTAAATACATCAAACCAATAAGATATTTTTTTTTAACAATTTTCATTCTTAACAGATTGATTTTTGGTTTAACAAATAAGAAAATGAAATATATGACTTTTTAAATAATTTGATGCGACAAGACAATAATGTAATTTTACAAAACACTCATAAAATAAAAACAATAATAACTAACATGAAAAGAACAATACAAGTGCAACACATAGAGTTCTTATTTTAGATTTTGACATTTTGTATGATATGAAGTTGTAAATTCAAAGTCACTATGAAATGTGAATTGAAGACTAAAGGCAAGTGTTGTAACAGAAGTAAGGTAAGGGCAAATACAGTAACAAGTAAGGTACCAAAATTATATTTAGTTATTTATATAGGGGTAAAGTAGCAGATTACTATAGTTTTAAGTAGTAAATTAATGGGTTACCGAATTATCTAATAACCTTATATTAAAAATCAAAATTGAATTGATACCATGACAAATTTTACATATATATATATATATATTAAATTATTAAAAACTCATTAATCCATTAAATAATTGAGAGATTATATTATTTAAATGGCCGCACCGGTGTTTACACCAAACCAATATATGCATGTCATGTGCTTCAATTTATAGTTCATTTTACTTAACCATAATTAATAATGAAAATTGTATTGACTTGATGTATGCACCGGTGCGAGTAAGTTTTTTCTAAGTTATTCATATAAAATTAATAGGAGGTTTGAGTTGTAATTTAGAAGATGAAACCAATTAATATATGCACAAGTGAATTAAATGTGTTTTTTTTAATTATAAAAGACACAAGCAAACCCATTTACCGTATTAATTATTGAGAAACAAAAAAAAAAAAAAAACTATTGGTCAAAATAAAATTTAAACCGGTTGTGCGTTTCATCTCACAAATGCCCTGAGACGACACTTGTCTAAATTCTAAAGCTTCAACATGCCGGAATCCGGCGAAATCAAGTCACCGGCGGCTAAATCTGACCCTCAAACTACCTCTCCGCCACCGTCTCAAACACCATCGCAACCACAGACACAGCCGCAGCAACCTCAAGCGGCAGCTTTGCCACTAAAGCGTCCCCAACAACTGGAATCGTCCCCAAACCCAACCACCCCTTCAGTCACCGATCCCAAAGACGTCACTCCCATCACTATCTCCTCCCGAATTACTGAACCTGATTTCATATATATTCCCAGTTATTCCCGTAAGTCCCATCTACTTTTCAGCTTTTCTTTTAAAATTTGGTTCTCATTTTTCTGTATTTTTAGGGTGGAATGGGTATAGATGATTCGTATAGTCACTTGATTAATTGATGTTTGGGTGTTCTTCTTTTAGGTTGGTTTTCATGGAATAGCATTCATGAATGTGAGGTTCGCTTTCTTCCTGAATTCTTTGATGGAAGGTCGCCTTCTAAGAACCCTAAGACATACAAATACTATAGGAATACTATTATTCGTAGATTCAGAGATAACCCCACTAAAAAGATAACCTTTACTGAGGCTCGCAAGACCATTGTTGGAGACGTGGGCTCAATTCGTAGGGTTTTCGATTTCTCAGAGACATGGGGTTTGATTAATTACACTGCTAACTCTTCCAAGTCTCTGATCAAGTGGGAAGAAAAAGAGTCTAAGTCAACGTCTGCCTCAGCTCCGCAAAATGCCGACGCTAATGGAACGTCCACTGATTTTACTCTCCCCAAGAAAAGAATCTGCAATCTCTGCAAAACAGTTTGCAGGATTGCTTGTTTCGCTTCTGATAAGGTGATTGCAACTGTCTTCTACTTTAGAGTGTTTGGTTTATCTTGTTTATTCGTAAGTTAGAAGGATTAATTGGTATCTAACAACCTTTTGAATCAAGTTTGAATCTTTTAACTTCTCCTCAGTTGATTATACTTACTTTAGCTCTCACATCTCAGTCTATAGCTTCATACTTTTCATAGCTCATGGTTTCTATTTAAAAAGTTCTCTTCTTTTATTTTTTTTGCTTAATCCTAAATGGCAATTTACTTGAGGTGTTGGTAGGGCTTGTTGCTATTGTCGAAGATGAGTTTACTTCAATTTTTGTTTGTTTAAATGCAGTATGATTTGACTCTTTGTGCAAGATGCTATGTTAGTAATGATAATAGAGTCGGCGTGAATAATTCAGAGCTTCGGCGAGTTGAGATTAGTGAGGAAGTTAAGACAGATTGGACTGACAAAGAGACTTTGCACCTTTTAGAAGCTCTTATGCATTATGGCGATGATTGGAAGAAGGTTGCTGAGCATGTTGGTGGCAGAAGCACAAAGGAATGTGTGGCTAGATTTGTAAAGCTTCCTTTCGGTGAGCAGTTTATGGGCCCTCCTGAATCTGCAGAAGTGGATAGTGAATCCATGTCTGAAACTATGTATCTTCAGTCCAAGAGAAGGCGCCTCACACCCTTTGCTGATACAAGCAACCCAATTATAGCTCAGGTACTCAGTCACATTTCTTATTACATGGATGTTTTAGGGCGTTAGATTAGTATTTTAGGAAGCGAGAAGTGGAAAAAAGCGACGAGGGCTCGCTTCACAGAAGCGTGAAGCGAAGCGCACACTTCTTTCAAATAAAGCGGTATTTAGTATAAAAATAAAAATTATTAAATAACTGGATAGAGGTAACATATTCTTAGATTAAAAAGTAAACAGATTGTCAATAATCCTCATAAGTCATAACATATAAAGCAAATACATAACCAAATCACAAAGGATCAAACTCCTATTCTTCATTGTGAAATTGAATAAGAAAATACAACTTACTACAAGCACAAATAAAAGAGTAACTCAGTAACAGAACAACAAAAAAACTATGAAAAAAAAATATAGAGACAGAGCAGAGCAGCAGCCAGCAAAAACAAAAAAAAAAGAAGAAAAAAACAGAGCATCAGTCAACCAAAGAGAAGAAGAGAACTAACCTGTAGAGTGTAGCAGCAGTCGCGACAGTCGACCAAGGAGGGAAAATAATTGGAAAGATGTTGCCCAAGTATATTTACAGAAATTAAAAAAAAAGAACTTACAGAAATTTTAAAAAAGAGTTTTTTGTTGCCTTTGCTTTCAGTGTGCTTCTCGCTTCGCCTACTGAAGCGCTCGCTTTTTCAGCAGCGCCTAGCTTCATAGCTTAAAAGCGCTGTGCTTGCGCCTCGCGCTTTAAGTGCACTTTTTGTCGCTTTTCACAACAACACTGCATTAGATATACATGTTCTATATAGTATCGTGGACCATGAATATCAAAAAGAAACTGGACATCAGTTAAGTGCTTGTGCATCGAATATTCCCTTGGATACTTTGCAAGATCAATGTAGTTGCTGAAGAAATTCCAATTTCTACACGATCAAGGGAACCTCGTTTCTCATCAGACTTTGAATTGTTTACGTAGGTCTAGGGATGTTCTGCTGAAGCAATTCCAATTTCTACACGATCAAGGAAACTTCGCTTCTCATCTTACTTTGATATGTTTATATAGATCTAGGGCCATTCTTCTTCCTTATGACTAAGAGTCTTTTGGGCTGCTGATTTCTTGAAGTGGACAAGTTGATTAATTAGGTCTTTAGTATTAGTCAAGTCAGATCTCAATTGATTACTCTTGTTTTTGAATCTTGCTGCAGGCTGCTTTCCTCTCTGCTCTTGCAGGAAAAGAGGTTGCAGAATTAGCAGCACATGCTGCTGTTACAGCTTTGTCTGAGATTGATGAAGGAATAACAACAGGGAGTCTAGCATCTCTACTCTGTGGTGCGGAGCGGCAAGGTATCAGTCACCACTTATTATTTGTTGTGGTTTCGACAGAGAAATCCTTATTACTGCAAACTTTAGACATATGGGGTGTCAGTTTCTTAAGAAAGGAGTTTGTTTAAAGTGAAATCTGATGCAACTCTTGTCTCTTTGTTTGTGCAGTAGTATTAGCACATTTGCAATGTTAACTAATGTGCCTTCTTGGCTGCATTCTTTCTGGGAGTGTCTGACAACAACTTTTGGAATGTAAAATGCTAAGGGCCATGTTTATTGACATCCTTGTTTCACGTACAAGGATGTCTTCTGAAATTTTTGTCTAGCCTCTTTGTTCCAACAGGATTGGCGGGCATTAATGACCTTGATACTCAATTAACTTAAGAGTGATTAGACTACATGAGAACTTCATCGATAACAAGATCAAGATAAGAGGGGCTTTTGGTATTCCAATTTCGAGTGTTCTAACCTCGATTTACTCCCCCCCACCCCCCTCTTCCCTTTTTTTTTTGGTCTTTTTTATTTGGGCTTCACCCCAAACAGTACCTACCAAAAAGACTGGTTTATGGATTTTTCACTTGGTACTTGAATCTCCATTGGCCTTTTAGCAAACTTTCTCTAATTGCAAAGCTCCCTCATAGCAGAATTGTTGGCAAATGAAGCAGATCTTCGGGGAACTATGATAAAATAAAATAGTGAGAAGGATGATGAGATATTCATTTTCCAACTTTACAACAGTGACTTCCTTCTTTAAATGACACGGTCTTATACTATGCAGAATCGGATGGAAAGGATAAACTCGAAAGACCTCTTGTTGAAGCCATGGCTCAGTTTGAGAAGGAGGCACTGGACGTGGAGAGAGCCGTCTCTGATGTGGCAATTGAGGTATGCTCTTACATGAAATTGAGTGGTAAATATTCCATGATTCTTTTGATGAGGTCATCAGGGCTAATCAATTTTGTGATCTTTGTACATGTTTCCTTTCTCAGACAAAGGAAATTGAGGACAGCATTGCTCATTTTGAGGAACGTGATTTACAGATGGAAAAGGAGTGGCAACAGCTGATACAACTTAAGAACCTGATCTTCATTGATCAACTTACTTTACTAGTAAATAAATCTGGTGCTCCAAAAGCTGGAGAAACCATTAGGGAGGAGGTGATAGATGTTAAGACAGAATGACAAATCCCTTTGGCATAATCTGGTCTCTTAGTTATTTGTCAAATATTAAGCAGTAGCAAATTCATATAGCAGAAGGAATTTATTTGGCTTCTAACCCCTGTGGTCTCCCTCCCAGCCCCCTATATTTCCCTGACTTACATGTTGTATTAGAACTTGTAATTTACATTTTTATTGTGTTTAATGGAAACTGTAACTGCAATACCTTTATTTCCAGTTCCTTGTTGGCATGCGTTTAAGGGTTATGGCATTGCAGTAAAAAGAGAGTTGATGTGGTTTTGAAAACTCTAAATTCCCCCAATAGACAATAGAAAGGTTGCTCACATGAGTTTGATCAATCACAAATATGTTGTCCAAATAAGTAGAAAGGCTCTTCTCTAACATTTCCAAATGAATCGCTACAAAAGTAGTTTTGGTGCAAGAAGATGAGTGTATGCTTCTTGTGTGGGATGGAACTGAGACTGACACTCCACCAGTTGCTAAGTGAGTGGTATCCATGTTTTTACTTCACCACCACGGTTCTGCACATTGTTGCCAGATTTTCTCCTCAGAAATTTACATTCTAGAACAACATACTATTGTATTAGAGTTGGACCAAACTTTGGTAAAATAAGCATGTGTCACTTCTCATAAATGCAACTTGTATGTTAATTTGACATTGGCGGAGAATTAAATATACTCAACAAATTAAGCCAGAATGTAACAAGTAGCTGGTCAGAGGTGTACCATGTGATTCCTTGCACCACCAGAATGTAACTTCATGCTGGTCAGAGGTTTTGAGTTTCATTTTCTCCTCACAAATTTACATATATTTTCTAGCATGTCACAAATTTACATAAATTAACTAGTAGTTACCACCTCTCCTAACATTGTAGTAACTACTAGTTAATTTATACCCTTTTTCTTTTCTTTCATGCATGAAAAAATCCTTTTAAGTTGTTTTTCTTTCATTTTAAACCCACCATATATATTTTCATATTCTGCAACAAAATCATATCAATATACGCTCTAAGACTTGCAAGTTATATAGATAGGTCTTTTACTCCTTTTGTTTTAGTTTTAGACTTCGACAGGCGTTACGGAGTACTTCTAAACTATTCATTTTAAGAAAACTTATATTTTGTTTTTCTATAATAAAATAGTCGACCTAATTGGACTCGAGATGAGTAACGGTCTTACTAAACTAAAACAACTGTTATTGAAAATTGTTTTTATAATTTGTTCAGGAAAATTAAACAAGTCTGCTACAAGTAATTTCAATGAACTTCTTATAATTGGAAATTGTTTTTATAATTAGTTTTTTCATGATTTAAAAGTTCTTATTTTATCACAATTTTCATATATTTTAGAAATTAATATTATAAACATAACAAATAGTAATAATTAAGAAAATTAGTAGTAAATTACAATTTATCTATTGTAGATTCTTTTAATAAAGAGTAAAAAGTTCCATCAACATTTCTAAGGGCATAAATTGGTAGAAAATTTGAATTTTTTTATTAATTAAAAAAAAAAAAAAGGCCAAAGAATTTTGTTCATTACAAACAGACCATAAGATTAATTAATCAACATATTTAAATGTAAAAATTCAGTTCTTGATGAAAAAAAAGAGGAAGGAAAAACCAAGAGGATTGAAATAAAAGAAAAATATGTTTGTTGACTTTATGATATATCACGCCATCTAAATTATAGAGAATTGAATGAAAAAAAAGAAGAAGAAATATAATGAAAAGAACCAAAAAGAATGAATCTTTGACCATATGCCACATCATTAATTCTTTATACTATGAATCTTTGACCAAACAATTATGCCACATCATTAATTCTTTATACTATAAATCTATTTCCTTAGTATGCATTCCAAAATTTTCAATTCTATCCAATGTTTTGTTGTAGAATAATTATAACCTTACCTTCACTTCCATTGATTTTTGGTGTGTATACTTACTCATTTATGCCGAACTAATAAATATATATATTAAGTAATTAATCTCATTTTATGCAAGTAAATAAATGACTTTTCAAAATATTTGACATTTTTCTAATTATAAATACACAGTTCATTTGTTCATTCTATACCAATAAAACAAATTTTCTCTTCTAATCTTTTCAAGGACTTTCTCAGTCCTTGTATGCTATCTTCCGGTTCTTCACTATTTTCAGTAAGAAAAAATAATCTTTTTAATTATGTTTTCTTATGTTCTATTTATATAGATCTTTTAATTAATGTTTTTTTATAAGAGAAAAAAAGATGATTTTTGATCGTTTATGTCTTATGCTAAAAAAAAAATTAAACAAATTTTACTCGATCTTCTTGTAATTTTTTAGTTATGGGATTTAAACATAGTTTTTTCTCTTATGTTTTCCTTCTATTTTCTTATGTTCTATCTATTTATATAGATCTTTTTATGCTTTTCTATAAGAAAAAATGAAGAGGATTTTTGAATGTTTGATTGTTTAATTTAAACAAATTTTACTCTTATCTTGTTGTAATTTTTTTAGTTTAAACAAAAATTTATAGGTTTTGTAAATTATCACTTAGATTGAAAGATTTTGTTTCCTTCATTATAAGTTTATTTAATTTATTAAGCTTGTAAATTTTCTAAAAAAATTGACAACTTGTAGGTAAGGTAAGACCTAAAAATTATGTCCACATCAGCATCTGAGGATTCGAGTAGGAAATGGATACTTTCGAACCCGGTGATTGATAATCCGATTTATGACTTCTTCGAGGAGCCAATTCCTCATTCCTTACCGATTTTCGACACTGAGGATCACACCTATACCTATCTTGTTGATGCATCAATTCTAACCAAATCAATGTTTTCTAGATTGCCCAATGCTGAGTTTTCACAGAATGATCACAACACAGAAACTACTCCAACTAAACTGGACTTAGATGCTGAGGGTGCCAATGTTGAGTTGTCACAAAATGATAAACTCGACCTAAATGCTGCTACTGATCCCCCACTGCCAGAGGGTTCTGCTGAATTGTCACAGAATGACAAGAGCCAAAGTCCAAGCAAAAAGGACCTAGATGCTGTTGCTGCTCCCCCACTGCCAAAGGGTTCTACCGCTGCCAATGATGGGTTGTCCAAGAGCGAAATTCCAAGCAAAAAAGACCTAGATGCTGGTGCCAATGCCGACTTGTCACAGACTGACAAGAGCGAAAGTTCAATAAAAAACAAAAATCTAACTGCTGCTCCACTTGAACAAGTCATTCATCGTGTGGCTACCCAACATGTTATCGTTGTGGAAACTGGAGAGGTAAGATACTATTAATTAATTTACGTACTACGTCGTTAGAATGATTTTACTACAATTTGTTTTTGTTTTTGTTTTTTCAGGATGTAGCTGAAAAAATCATTTCCCTTGCTAAGGATGGACCAAAGTCTGTTAACATACTGTCTGCAACCGGCAAAATAGCCAAAGTGATAATTACTAGAAGACAAGCAGAGATTGAAACACATGAGGTTTAATTAAATGCTTTTGTTTTATATACTCTTATATGTATATCCTACAAAAATTGATTACCTCTATTATTTGCCTTAGGGACTTTATAATATAGTGTCTCTATCTGGTTCCTTCAAGTCCGATGAGCTTGGCGTGACAGGTGGATTATACATATCTTTAGCAACAGATTATGGAATATCCTTTAAAGGTCGTGTGGCGGGTGCACTAACTGCTGCATCACCAGTTGAGGTTCGCCTGCATGCATTTGTATCCTTAACAAATATTGCTCTACAACTACTTATGTGGATTATTGTTGTCGTTAACTCCTTCTTCTTCTTCTTCTTCTTTTTTTTAGGTTACTATTAGGATTGTTACTTCAGAGGAATCCTAGTCATCATCATCATATCAATGCTGGAGAAATCAAATCATTGGAGAGGAGGAACGATAAATTCTATCTAGACTCTTAATTAATTAGTTAGTTGCGAATCACCAATCCAGTACAATTTAGTTATGATAAGCATTCAGAGGAATCATATATATTTTGTATTCAGGAATTATATATGTTTCATGTCTTACATTTTATATTCCCCTCTGTCAGAGCTTGTAGTTTACATTTTTAATAGTGGAAACTCATAATGCAATACCTTTGTGAAGGATATTGTTTTTTTTTTTTTGCATTTTCTAGCTTCATGTATCCAGTTCTTCTGATTAATAAATAGATTGGTGTTCGCATTCTTTTTTCTTTTTCATATCGCTTCCAGTGAATAAATTTTGTTCGTCACGTCAATCTGTTTCAACAACACCATATGCACTAAAAGTGATACATATTATTGTAGCAGTTCTTCGCATATATATATATATATATATTAGAAACTCTTAATTTTTACGTACACTTCTTACCATATATTTTCTATTTATCATATATTGTAGGAGTTTTAAATTTTTCAAGATTTCAAAAATCTTATTTTATCACGATTTTTTTTCATATATTTTAGGAATCAATATTGTAAATTGTAGTTTTATCTATTGTAGAAATTTTATTGGAGTGTATAAACTTTATTCAACATTTTAAAAGATATTTATGCTTTTAATATAATATAGATAGATATATGATGAAAAGAAAATTTAAAATTTTGTTTAGTTCAAAAGAAGCCAATGAACTTTGTTCATTACAAATAGACCATAAAATTAATGAATCAACAACTATTCAAATGCAAAAACTCACTTCTTGCTAAGAAAATAAATGAAATATAAGAAAAGTATGTTTGATGGCTTTAATATAACTTCAAGATACAATATGTTACATAAAATTAAATTTGGTTTGAATCTAAAATTTTTATAGCAAAACAATTATATTAGTTTCGCTTTACTAGTATTTTTTTTTAAAAAAATTATCTTTATTATTTACATGCTAAAGATTTTAGAATTGACTCAAGATTTTATAGTAGAACAATTATAGGTTTACCTTTACCATTTATTTACCAACGAATTTAGAATAGATTCAAAATTCTATAATAGAATAATTATAACCTTGCCTTCACTTTCATTGATTTTTGGTGCGTATAAAAAGATTTACTTATTTATGCAAAACCGATAAATACATATATTTTTATTACTAAAATTTAATCAAGTATTTATATTATCACCTAATAAATAAATAACTTCCCGAAATTTTGACATATATTTGGTAATAAATAGACTTTGATTGGTCTATTATATATCTTAAGTAGGTAATTTACCCGCGCTTTGCGTGGGCATAAATAATCTTTCTAAACTTTTGAATAACTTTTCCAATAATCGACTGTTATAAGAAAACAAAAAGTAAATTTTAGTAGGTTTTAAAACTATTTCAATAGAAATTAAATGATTTGACATTATCACATATCTAAAGAATTGTAAATATATATTGAATGATTAAAAATATCTTGAGATCTAATCATTTTTATCTTTTACATGATTTATCATAATATATGTTTGATGATATAATTGTGTTGTTAAAACTGAGTGATATTTTTATGTAGCGATTAAACATAATTTTTTCTATTTTTTTGTACATGAAAAAGACAAAAAAAATCTAGAATCTGATAATTTTATGGTTAGAATAACTCCTTGTGAAAAAAAAATTTATGTAAAAGTTTTTGATAATCAATATTAATTATAAATAAGTTAAGACCGTTAAAAATGTACACCCCAACAACATAAATAATTTTTTTTAGAGACAATCTACTTGTCTGAGGTCAAATGTTCACTGCTTTTCGTTATTGTAATTTATAGAAGGAGAGAAATAATTTGAAACAACAACAAAATAATATTGTTGACCATTTTAGAAATTAATTCTTCATTAAATTACTGCTTTGAAGACCCTTCTAGATATTTCGTCAATGCAACTTTACGACTTTTTCAGAAATATATATGTATAATTGTTGCATTATAAAAGTACAAGTAGATCAAAATGTTGGATTCTAGACTCATGTTAAAGAAATATTTTCGAACCTTAAAAAATTAAAAATGAGTCTAACATAAATAGCTCAAATGCTCAGCAATAACTTGGGACATAAATGACAAAAAATCTATGTTAATAGACATATCTTTTGTATCTTAAGATATTACTTTTATTTAGAGCAGGTTTATTTCATATTCTTCAAATTAAGCTTGCAAAAAATAGTCATAACTCACACAAAAAAATATTTAGAAGAGTTGAATGAGAAGGAAAAAAAGAAAAACATTAAAAAGATGAGTTTTGTCCAAGATAGATCTTGGCACTAAAACAAACTCTTCTTTTAGTGGCGACTATTATAGGCATTAGCAGCGACTAATGTTGCTACTAAAACATTTTTTAGTGGTGACTATTATAGGTATTAGCAGCGATTGTTGTTGCCACTAAAACTTCCTTTTAGTGGTTAGGTATTAGCAGCGACTAATGTTGCAACTAAAACAAACTATTAGTGGCGACTATTATAAGTATTTGCAGCGACTAAGTTTGCCACTAAAACACACTTTTAGTGGCGACTATTATAGGCTTTAGCAGCAACTAATGTTGCCACTAAAATATTCTTTTAGTGGCGACTATTACAGGTATTTGCAGCAACTAATGTTGCCACTAAAACATTTATGTAGTGGCGACTATTATAGGCATTAGCAGTGACTAATGTTGCCACTAAAACGATCTTTTATTGGTGACTATTATAGGCATTAGCGGCGATTAATCTTGTCACTAAATTCGTGGCGACTATTACAGGTATTTGCGGCGACTTATGTTGCCACTAAAACTTTCTTTTAGTGGCGACTATTATAGGCATTAGCAGCGACTAATGTTGCCACTAAAACATTTTTTTAGTGGCGACTATTATAGGTATTAGCGGCGACTAATATTGCCACTAAAACAAACTATTAGTGGCGACTATTATAGGTATTAGCAGCGACTATGTTTGTCGGTACACATTCTTTTAGGGGCGACTATACTCCAACTTTGGCCGAAAGTACTGTTACGATACCAAAGTTTATGGAGGACCTTTTATCCTCATACACTATTTAATAGTTTATTTAAAAAGTATATATGTGCCATGTGGACACGTTATTATTTATGATGTCCGCGTGGACATATATATACCTTTAAAATAAACTATTAAATAGTGTAGGAGGTAAAAAATCATTTCCAAAGTTTGATATCATTACTGCAATTTCGGTCAAAGTTCGAATATATTTCAAACATTTTTTCCTAAAAAAATATACCAGGATCTATAACAATAAAATGAAACAAAAAGAAAAAAATTGAGTCCACTGAATGCACAATGTCCCCTTAAGGAAATTATTCTCCTCTAGTACCCGAGATTTAAAGGAATAGATCCTCTCAAGATGGAACGATTCTATTCACAAGTGTATTGATACAAAATCAATGGTGTCAATGAGCCACTCAATAGGAGCAAAATACACAAATATTTGATTGTGTAAAAGAAGAAGAAAAGTTCAAAATTTTCGTTGTTTTAAAATGAGAGAAATTCCCTCTATTTATAGACAAAAAGGATAGTGTGAACAAATACTTATTGTACCTTATCGGAAATGTCACAACACTTTGGAAAAGTTACAACCCTTTAGAAAGGTCACAACCTTTCATAAAAATCACAATTTTTCATAAAAATCGCAATTATTCATAAAAGTCGCAACTGTTCATAAAAGTCACAACTTTTTCATAAAAATCACAACTTTTTCATAAAAATCACAACTTTTTCATAAAAGTCACATCTTTCATGAAAGGAAAAGGGTATTTTTGGAAATAAATAAATTTACGTAGGTGGCCCTAGGATTCTCTTTTATATAAATATATGATATGATTTTAAAAATAAATAACTTTCTAAGGTTCTGACATTTTTTTGGTAATAAATAGACTTTCATTTGTCTATTTTATGTATAAATTTTCACAAAACAAATAAATAACTTTCCAAAATTCTTACGTCTTTTTGGTTATTAATACACTTTCATTTGTCCATTCTATATCTAAATAAATTTTGACCAAATAAATAAATAACTTTCCAAAACTCTGACACATTTTGGGTTATAAATATCTAACTTTTGACCAAATAAATAAATGACTTTCTATAGAAACAATCCGATCTATGGCTTCATCGAGGAGGAAGTTCGTGTCCCGCTGGTCAGAGACGCACCTCGTAATGCACCTCTGGACAGGATTGACTGCATCGCATCAATTAAGCGGTTAACCACTGCACTACATAGAGCTAGGTTAGGTTGGTCAAGTAATGCAGTGGTTTACCATAGAACATCTTGTTTGATGCGGACAATCCTGTCCAGGAGATGCAAGGAATCAACGAGTACAAGATCAGGATGAGAAGTTAAACTCGTTTATTATACCAACAAAACAAAGATAGTTTGCTGAGACCAAAAACAAGGAGAAAAAACTTGAGTACTGAAAAGTTGTCATTATGTCTCAACTTTGATGTGATTGCAATTACATGCTTCATAGTTAAGAGTCGAGCAAGAAATATGGTAATCCTACTTTTTAGCTCTCTTCAGAAGTAATCGTAGGGAAAATATCCCCAAAGCAAATGTCTGCCAAAACCACCCTCTTGCATTTGCAGGATCTATTGTTTTTGCAACATTCCATGCATATATAGCTTCACCTACGTGTGCAGCAGCTGCTAGAACAAAAATAACTTTCAATGCCAACATAGAGCGAAAGAAGAAGAGGTGAACTGCTCTAATAAAGGGAATGGGTCCATAATCAGGCAGATACGCAGCAGCAAACAATGCCGACATTCCAATCACACAAAACAGCCATGCCCATATTGTAGGTCCGTCCAAACTCCTCCGTTTTCTTTCTTGCCAATATGCAATAGTTGCAGCCATGCCCTCCTTAGAACTCACCATTGGGACGTAACCAAGTTCCTCTTTTGCTTTTAGGAAAGAAAAGTAATGAGTGACACCAACCTAGCACAAGCAGAAAACCAAATATCAACTAGAATTCTACCTCTTATACAATTGTAGAGAAAAATGTTGTGTCCATGACCAGAGAGAGTTCACTATTGCTGGACAAAATTGAACGTCTGGTGTCAATACAGGTGTGAACAGGGAGAAGTAACGACTTAAGGGAACAAGTCTTGATGCAAGGTCAAACAATTAAGGTATTTAACCATTGACAGTTTCTGACCAATAAAGACCATCTTCGTAACAAAAAGAAAAAAGAATCTGGTACATTTGCCCAAGTAGATATGCACGAGTTATAGATATATTATCAATTCCACAGTAGTAAGAAATGCCATAAACTGAGTAAAAGCCGGTGGAAAGATATGTAGTATATAAAACTGTTTTTTGATAATGCCAGTGAAGCCTACTCATTTGAATAAAAGAAGCAAAATTAGATTCAAATATGAAGCACTAACCTTGTAGACTTCAGCAGGAAGGATCAGAGGTTGAGGAAGCCACCTACTATTCAACCAAGGATACAGAAAGGAGTAGAAAGCCCAGAAAATTTTTCCCAGAAGAAGAGCATGAGAGACAGCTAGTGATGTCTTTGGTAGATCATAATCCAGGCTTTTCAGTAAAGGGCGAAGGAACTCGAAACTGTTGATGGGAGAACCTGCAACAGAAGATCATTGATGAAGGAAGGTGATGCAGACATGCAGTAAGTAACAAGTAAAAACTGCTCTGCTTATAGAAACATTTTTTACTCTGATAAGCAATTAGATTCTTAAGTCTTTGGAGAATCCTAAAAAAATAATCTTAATTAGAAATTAATAATTACACCTCCACTTGGTCCAAAACAAGATTCCACATTCCTACACAACAAATATAAGCCAACGAGTATTTACCATCTGATATAAAATAAGGTTGACCAGCAGCAATTGGAAGCCCTTCTCTGCCAGGGATGTCATCCAAAAGTCCCATGCTAGCCAATAAAAGTGCCAATACAAGATTGTCGACGTACACCCAATCTGATTTTACATTTGGTGAACCGATTTTAAAGGGAAACAGACCTAGCTTTGTAAGAGTTATGATCCTCGGCAGGTGCCTTTCTTCACCTGGACCATATATAGCAGCTGGACGAATTGCACAGGTGTAAAGGCATTTGCCATTCTTCTTACTGTGCAATGAACATACATGCCGAGAAGAGAGAAAACAACCATATAAATTATGTCAATACAACATCAAGTAGCAGTTCTTGCTGTGAACAATCATAAATATACATATACACACACACAGCTGAAACGGTCAAACAGCTATTGAGGGGTTACTAGCATCACTACAAAGGGTTTTGGCAGCTTTTTGTCATACATGTTTGCACAGGCAGAAACTGATTAAAAAATGTTTGCACTGGCAAAGGAAAGCCGATGAGATTTTGCTCATTTTGTTTTTTCTATCAAAAGGAAACTTATCTTCCAGTTAAAAACAATCTTGCAAATGCAACTATTCAGTCTAGACATCTAGCTATTTTCTATAGCATGTATCATATGGTACAACATGATAGGTCACTGCTGTCAATCCTGAGGGAATTAGAAAAAAGTGTCAAAACTCATAATGCATCAGGGAAAGGGGATGACTTATATGTCTAGTTTCTATTACATTGTATAAAGAGGGAGTAAAGCTCTCTATAGCATACATTTGCAGGATATATTATGGTGGATTGTGAATGAAATGTTCCTGTAAAGATAACTTACGTGAAGGGACGACCGTTACTCTTTAGGACCAATTGTTCAGCAATTGATTTGCTTCGTCCATATGGATCAACATGGTCATCTATTGGAAAATAAGGTAGGTTCTCATTGCCATTAACAATTTCCTTACCACCATAAACAACATTAGGTGTGCTGACATAAACAAGCCTCTTAATCTGATGGTCAAGGCAAGCATCAATAATGTGGCAGGTTCCATTAATATTGACCTCATCAACACGACTATATTGAAGCATTTCTTTCCCCGACATGCCATAAGAAGCAAGATGGAAAACACAATCTGACCCTTGTAGTGCTTTCTGGACTTGTTGTTTGTCTGTTATATCCCCTGAAATTTGAAAACCAAGCAAATTGAGTAGCTGCAGAAAGGACTCGGTGTAAATACTGTATCATCAGTTCCCGCAATCATAACAAGAGGACTGACTATAAACTAGTTATCAATTTCTAAACACAGACAAATTCCTTAATAATCAATCAATCAATGAATCAACTATACCAAATAAAGCACTAACTCATGATCCTTTTGTTACTTATATAGATCGGAATTGGGATTTTAGTCCGCCAAATGAAACCAATGTTGAATTACAGGATAAATAGAGAAGCAAACAGAAAGGGGGAATCATCAGTCAACCCAATACAAAACGAAAAAGAAAAAAGGAGAAATGTGAATTTCCAAATTGAATGACAAAAGTTGACTAAATGTCGAAAAGGGGGGATACCCTGGATGAGGTGAACCCCATATTGAGTGAGTTGAGATGACCAAGGAGAATGGGTTCTAAGATCAAATGCTTTAACAAGACGAGCACCCCTTCTGACGAGTTCAAGACAAAGTGCGGCGCCTATAAAACCGAGTCCACCTGTAACCACGAAACTGTACTTCTCTATCCCTTCGTTTTCGCTCAGATGCATTTTTCTTCCCCCAACCTAATGCTACGTTTCCCCAAAGTTTTTCCTCTTTTGGAACCACAACACAGTAGTACTAATTCACCTGCCCACCCGCTCTATTGTATTCCAAATAATTTACATTGTCAATTTTTTCAAACTTATTTACACTATAAATTCTTAACTACTTTTGCTATTCACTTTTAATTATCATGTCACGTAGATTAAAAAGGGATAAAAAATTATTTATAAAACAAGTTTGAAGGTAATAGGACCTTATAGTATAGTATAAGTGTGTCTCTGAAATTTCGAGCATAGATTGGGAATACTTATGCATTTTTTCAAAAAAGAAACTATAACAATTAAAAGTAAACGGAGGTAGTAATTTTTGGTAAGTTATTTTTGGGTGAACTTTTATAATGCCTAGATTTTGGAAGAAATATTTGATTTTTTTCAAAAAAAAAAAAAAACATATAATTTATACCCATAAATTCTAAAAAAATAATAATAAATTAAAATTACTCATAAATTTGTGTTATCATTTTATAATGAATTAAAAATAACCTTATCACATAACTGATGAATCAACAACATTAAAAACAACTTGTTAGAGTAGTATTTACAATTTAAAAGTGATAATGTAAAATTAATAGTAAATTCTTTATAAGTTTTTCTGAAGATATAAAAACCATGTTTCTTGCGTGCTAATTAATAATTAATCATTTATTTATCGATCATGGGAGACACTATCCCATTACTCGTTGCTCTCAGTATTGAACAAAATATTAAAATCAAGTTTTTTATGTTATGTTATACCTTATTCACTTTATTATATATTTTTTTATAATATTATTTTGTCCTACAATATCTCATTATACAGAAATTTTGACTATAAAATGTGTCACGTCTGAAATCTACTCATCATTGTTTCGTCTTCAAATACTTTTAATTCTAAATAAAGTTAGACTCAACGATTTTGAGTTTGATCATTCTAATATTAGAGTTTGATCTTTTAACGAGTGTGTTTGTAACAAATTTTAAAGTGAAAGAAAATAAATTGCAATCACAACAAAATAAGAAGAAACACAACTTCATTGATAAAGATTGTGGGTACAATTCTGTTCCTCCCTTGATCCTACTCTCCTAAGATTTATCCATGATTCGAGGGCCGTTAGTAGCGTATTTCTCGAACTAGGATGATTTAGATTTGACCTTTATATGAATATTCCATAAATTTTATGGAATATATCGAGATGTCTTTTCAAGGGAATATAGTACCCTTTATATAGGCATGAAGAATTCTAATTGGAATTGAATACATATTTTAACATGTCTTGTAGAGTCCAACAAAATTTCAATGTCTACAGAGTGAAAGACCTTCTTATATATTGTGCAAATCCAAATGCATGCATTACTTAAAATCTTTCACAAATTACTCAAGAACTGATCATCCACCTACAAGATTATGTAACAAAGAGTACATGCATCAAACTGAATCGAAAACTCTTCCATTGTATACACTATGTTGAGGAAATTAATTAAGAGAACAAATTTGGTATTCATTCAATTAATTAAAGAAGGAGAATTTGTTAAAAGTGAAATTAGAAGAGTAAGAAGCAGCGTAAGCTTGAAGAAGTTCATTTTGAGGTGACCAAAAATCAGCTTTAAGACCACTTCTCCTTATTGCTTTAAGTATTCTGTTTTTGTGTGCATACCCCATCACAACCACTTTCTCACTCTTCCCTTCCACTTCTACTTTATCTATTCCTGCAATATCGCATCATAATTAAACACATATCAATATCTCAAATTTAATTATAACATATATAATATATAATTAATGATTACCTTTTAATTTAGAGAGACATTTCCTCACTCTTTTCTCATGTATTCCAACCATCTCTACCTTCAATTCAACTGTCTGCATGCCACAAAACAAACTCAAAAATATTAGCAATTTCAAGTGTCTAATGTGTTAGGTACTAAATATTGGATCGAATCGACCTTTGATATATATATATATATATTGTAGAGGAACAACTGGAAATTAGAAAGATGATAAGTGAGTGTACAAACCTCCATGTTCATGATCGATGGAGTGACTAATTAAGCAACAAACAAGGTGGAATGATAGAGTGAGGAAGTAGTGTGTATGTGCTGGAAAATGGCACAAAGGAAGAAGAATAATGGATAAAACAATTTGCAAGAGAGGTAACATATATATATGTAGACAAAAGTAGCTAAGGGGAATAAACATCAAAGTGAATCTTGGTGATGGAAATGATCTGCTTTTTTTTTTTTTTTTTGTGCTTTATTAAAAGGATCAGTAGATTGCAAGGAAAACCATTTAACAAGAAATCTACTCTCATCCACATCCAAATCACACCTTTTAATTTCTTATTTTGTTGGTTTCGTTTGGTTGGAAATAAGTTATCCCATGATTAATTATTCAGGAATAACTTGTCCCATCACTATGATATAAATAAGTTATCCCAAACAAAGAGTTAGCAACATAATAGTATAAGTTGGTAGTATGGTGAAGGCAGGTCGAGCTTCAAAGGTCCCCTCTTTCTTTGATAATGTGCCTAAAAGCAATGTGGGCGTTAGTTAAGAATCATTCCCAATGATTAGCCTTTGACGAGTCCAACTTTGCTTTTTCTCTACCTACATCTAGAAAAAAAGAAAAATTAGCTATGTGATTTATCTTTTTTAATTAATTATTAACCTATACATGGTATGGTTTCTCGTTGTGTGGAGTGAACAAAAAGAGGAAATGAAATTAAAATTTAAAGCTACCTAGCCGGTCTAAGCTAATAAATTAATTAGGAGGGCCAAGTTTTATTACTTAGCGCAGCTATTTCTCTTAGTTGTTATGATTTTACTTAGGATACAATAACAAGTCGTTTGATCGATAGTTATTTATGTATGAAACTCTATATTACTTATACATGTATGTATAACTCTAATTATCAGCAACCAAATGAACGTACAACAAATGTTCATCTATAGTTTCCAACAAACTAAAACATGGGATTGCTAAACCTTAAACAATTGATTTTGAAAAGATATGTCAAACTGGTCATGTCCAAAGATAAGGGAACAAGACAAAAGCTATATGTGCAGGCCCAAGACAGAAGATCCCATTGTATTTTTCTATGCATCTCAAGAAGTTAGATATGTGTGGGGATTACTCGATAGTAGTATTATATTTATATACTTTCTCTTTTGTTTTTATTATATAAGTAATTCTTTGAATATAATAAATTGAACGTTTTGAAAAATATGTTTGAATCTCTTTATCACTTCTTTTGGTCAATGTTTCTCCTTTAATTTCTTGATCACTAACTCTGGCATATCCTCGGGAATTTCAACATTTACTTTGCTCAAAAATCAAATTTGAAATACTACAATCTCATTTTCAGTTTAAGGATTAATTCATTTGCTTACTTCCCTCACTACTCTTCTTGAAAAAAAAAACCATATTATTGGTCCACATGATGACATCGATCGTACGTTATTTGTTGATTGTTTATGTTAGAAAATGGGTATTTAATCTAATTAACTCAATTTCAAATGTTAAAAAAAAACAACTCATCAATCAACCATTGTGAAGACTGAACATCAGCATGAATAACATAATATAGAGATAACACCGGAAAGTTAACAAAACATATCTAGTTTTCAATTATTTTTTAGTTGTTCTGGAAATATGGCTTACATAATCAAGTATGGGCTACTAATTTATCAAGAATTTCATTGAATGATCCATAATCAAGTAATTAACTTAACAAACAAAGTTCAGCACTAAGTTACACTATATAAACTGCAACAGAAACTGGCAGAATCAGACAACTTGGGCTGGCAATCATTCTAATGAGACGACAGCAATCTAAGCTCTAAGTTCCAGAACACCATTTGAGTGTAACTTGGTTACTACAAAGTGAACTGACCTTGAGGAAATATATATATCCGTCGACTTCTTCAAAGAAGGATTCACACAAAGAAGAGTGTCAAGTGAGGTGCCTTGTAGCAGCTGATGAGGGCATGGGAAAGCAGGTGTTCCAGCTAGGACTGACGTTATAAATTTCCACATTGAATAAAAACAGACATCGATCTCTTCTTCCTCCATTTAGCTGCTTCAATCTGTTATGTATCTTTCTTAGGACACAAGATGAAATGTTCTAGGTAAACCAAACACTAGTACTACTCATTAAATTTATTTTTCTATTTCATTATACAACAATTCCATTTTCTCCCCACAAGACTCTGAAAAGATATATAAAGAAATTAGTTTTAAGCTATATTGCTCCAACTCCTCTTTTGGTTATGTGTCGAATCCTCCATAAGAAATTAGTTTAAAGCTGTGCAGGTGCTTTTGGCTGCATTCCAGCACATAATTGCCTGCAAAATAAGTGCATTTTGGCTGTTCCTTCAGCAGCTGTAAATTAGTTCATTTTCAGCACAATTTCAGCACCATTTAAGCACAATTGTCAGAATCCCCAGGATTATAATCCAAAACTATAATCCTGTGATAACTTTGTTCGCGAACCAAACGACCCCCAGTGAACTGAAGGAGAAAAGAGCAGAATTCACTCAAAGTGAGTGTGTCCTTACTCTTACAGGAGCTGATGAGGGCATGGAAAAGCAGGTGTTCCAGCTAGGTCTGACGTTACAAATCAACCTTAAGATGAGAACACACATCTCTGCTGCCATTAGGCTGTTTGAATCTGTAATGCATCTTTCTTTGGACATGACATCAAACTACTAAATGCCAATACTATTTTGAGAAAATGGTCTAAAACCCTCCAACCTATACCCCAAATCCCAACTACACACTCCAACTTTACAGGTGTCCTATCACCCCCTAACATATTATTTGTCTATTTACTACACATTTGAGTGCTGACCTGTCATAGGAGGTGAGAGCACCTCCTCTAGGCGCGTGAGAAGAGGCAATAGCCTTAAATTTTGACCAAAAAAAGTGTACTTCTCCAACGGTCATCTTCCCAAGTTAAATAAAACCATTTTTCTTTCTTCCCCACCATTAGCCCTTGTTCCTTTTTTAAAAATTTCACGATTTTCTTTCAATTTAAAGTAGGTTTTAGTTGTTTATGTTCATTTCCACTTTCAATCTTGAAGTTAGGATTTGTAATCTGCTCTAATTTCTTATTTAGGGTCTCTAATTTGAATTTTGAATTTTCTCAAAATTCGTTAAAAATGGTAAATGAAAACTTGAATACGTTTTGTATGGATGAATCAGACATAATATTTCACACAATGTTGCTCTTAATTTCACAAATTAACAGAAACCTAATAAAGCACAAACTCGAAATAAGGGACAAAGAACTAACCTTTACTAAATCAGTTGATACACTACTTAATCAAGTTGAAAATACACACAAAAATGCTTCAATCATCACCAGAAATGCTTTGATTCAAATGGAGAAAACGAGATGAAAAGCTTCTCTTTGGGGTTTCTAACGTTTTTAGGAGGGAAATGGAGAAAAAACAAGAATTGGGGGTTGAAGTGGGTGGGGACCCGCGCGTGCAAACACGTGAGACAATTTATTTGGTTTATGTGGACAGGGCAGCACTCAAGTGTGTAATAAATAGACAAATAAAATGTCCAGGGGGAGATAGGGCACCCGTGAAGTTGGAGGGTGTAGTTGAATTTCGGGTATAGGTTGGGGGGGTTTTAGACCATTTTCTCTACTATTTTTCTAGGTAAGCCAAAAACTAGTGGGACTCGTTAAATATTTTTTTCCATTTCTTCACACAACAAATCCATTTCTACTTTTCGTTTATTTTCTTCCAACAACATCCTGTAGAAGACAGCCTCCTCAGAATAAATCAACAACCAATCTTGGACCATATGAAAAGCTCTTTTAAATATATTTTTTACTTCAGAAAATTAGGTTCCAATCATGGGGAAAAAATCATTGCAAGTGTATTATGTCTTCATTTGGACCAATTTAGCAAGTGGAATTCAGGACAATAGGTTCCTATCATGACAAAAAAAAAACCCAGAAAACTAAGTTCCAACTTCCTGTCTCTACTATCCTCAGTTTTCAGTGCTATATTGGCTGCATTTCAGCACATAATGCAGCAGCAATTGCATGCGAAATAGGTGCATTTCGGCTGTTTTTTCAGCAACTATAAATTAGTTCATTTTCAGCACCCTTTCAGCACAAGAAACAGATTATAGGATAAGAAAGCCATAAAGCAAAAAATTAAAACAAAGAAGAACACAAATGCTCTTCATTGGTCAATCCGCCAGAGACAAAAAATCAGCTTCTTTATCAAGGTGAAAATGTAAGGAAATCTACCTGATATATAAAAGAATGAACTCTAGACCAAAATCCTTTGCAAACTGTGTCAGATAAGTGATAACAAAGCAAAAAGTGTTAGATCCGAGCAACATAAATTTTAAGAGAAAAATGGAAAATTATGGGATAATAACTTCCAAAGAAAAGAACCTTACTGAGTTTCAAGTTTCAACCTTTTCATGTTATACATACCGCTGGAAGTGTCCATGTGTAATTTTTCTTTTCATTTATTTTCTTCTAACAGCATTCTGAAGAAGACAGCTTTCACAGAACAAAACAAGAAGCAATTTTGGACAATATGCCTTTTCGCTTATCTTAAGAAAACTAGGTTCCAATTTAGCAAGTGGATTTCAGGACAATAGGTTCCTATCATGACAAAAAGAAAAAAACCAGAAAACTAGGTTCCAACTTCCTGTCTTTACTATCCTCAGTTTTCAGTGCTATTTTGGTGATCCAAAACAAAATCATTTCAGTGCTATATTGACTGCATTTCAGCACATAATGCAGCAGCAATTGCGTGCGAAATAGGTGCATTTTGGCTGTTTTTCAGCAGCTAATGCAGCTATAAATTAGTTCATTTTCAGCACCCTTTCAACACAATTTCAGCACCATTTAAGCACAATTTCAACACCATTTAAGCACAATTTTCACTACCCTAATTTTAAGACAAAGCTCAAGTAGATTTCATTATCCATGAAGAAAACAAAATCTTAGCAAGTGGATTTCAGAAAACTAGGTTCCAACTTCCTGTCTTGACTATCCTCAGTTTTCAGTGCTATTTTGGTGATCCAAAACAAAATAGGGAATCATTTGAACTGTAATTGTCTCTATTTACATGGTAAAACATTATCTACAAGTTTAGTACACACAGCACATTGGCTCCACTGAGAAGAGCTTTCTGTGGTGGGTCTGGCTTAAATGGTTGTTCACATGACCTACCGGGTCGTACTTCACCACAACAGTCTAAAAAATGCCCTCAGATCTGAAATTTGGTGAAAACAACCTTGGATCGGTAGGCCCGGGGCAAACTAAAGGAGACAGTGAAAGCTCCTCATGGACATTGTTGCTGGATTTTCGTATCAAAGACCCGAGAATATCTTGAAATGGTTCTTCCACCAGTTGATGTCACCCCTTGAATCAGGACCTTTCCATCTTTTTCAATCTCACAGTTGAACTCACCTGCAACAAGGGTTAAGGAATTCACTTAATAAATATGATAAGATACCACCATAATGAGAGAAGTTTGTGAAAGTGTTTGCACCAATGGATACACTTCTGTAGTAAAATCAGAAAATAGGCTCAGTTAGTACGGAGAGCAAGATCTAAGAGGGCATCAGCCAATCTCATTTTCTGAGTGTTAGGCAGAGAAGTCTGACATACAAGAATATTATCAGGATAACAATTTCTTCTACGATGTTTTCATGGTTTCTAGACATCGAAAAAAGAACTAAATAAGAGTCGTAGCAAGGCCAACATTGAGAGAGTAAATTCAGAAGCATCTCCACCTAATAATTGCCCAAATATTTCTTTCTCAAATAGACATCACGAGGTAGCATTGCAAACTTAATACAGGAACATGGTTGTTGGATTAATCCTTTTGTCTATAATGGACTCCATCCATGAAACAATCCTAGTTGAGTGTGCATCAGGAAAATGAACAAGTTACACAGAGCAATTCCCATCTACTAGTTTTAATTTCTGTCGAAATAGTATCCTATCAACAGTGAAGCAACTATTGTCAGTGAAAACATTAAATGCACAACATTAAATTCATAGCAGACTCATCCGCATCACATAGCTGCAATCAGAGACATGCAGCATAATGAACTTCCCTATTCAAGTTATATTCCTCTTATTCGGCATGCTTCCAACTCAATATTTTCCTCATTTTAACATGAACTTTTACATGAAACCATGTGTATTCCATTGCTGATGATCAGTGGCAGAAAAAGTTCAGCAGCATAAGATGTTATGCCGCTACTGCCACGAATATCTGTGGCACAATAGACTTACAGGGACTTATTCTAATAATAGAGGAAAATCAGTCGTACAGCAACCAAGTGGGTTGGTCAAAGCACAAGCTTCATGAACTACTCTTGCTTTAGGTCCTTCGACAGTTAGAAAGTTGTGGTATCAGTTTTAGTATCTGATTCACATAAACTAATTTCCAGGATCTCCGCTACCTAAGAACATAAGCAGAGTAGCACGTTCAAACAGATAACAGAAAGGCAACAAGTTATGCTCCTTGGAGAGGAGGATCAATCAGTTCAAGGTCCAAAATGGTATTGGAGAAACCCTGCATAGTTCTGGATCTTCTAGTACAATTTAGCCTTTCACCTCTAATAGACTAATGAAAATATTTTTTTTCAGAAATTTGAACCAAAAGTTTCTAATTGAAACACTTTATTAGGAGTTCAGGTGCTCAATTGAAACATGACTTAGTTCAAGTGTCTGACTTAGTTCGAATGCTCAATTTAATAAAAAGTATTCTCATGATCTCATCCTCAAATCATAAGAGAGGAGAACTATGAGGAATTTTTTAACATCAACAGCTTTGCATATCAAAACGGAGAACACACAGGATGAAACACAAAAACAGAATCAGAACAATGCTAAAGAAAGATACAAACAAATAAACATAGAGCGGCCAAAAAGGAGGCATGCGCAAAAACAGGTAACCCAGCTCACTGGGACAGTACAGAATCTATCGAGGGTGGAACAGTGTGTGGTATTAGGATGCTCATTCTATTGCTCTACAATCGATGGAAATCAGTAAAATCCCAAACCTTAGTCAGTATATTAAAGAAATTTCAGCAAGACAAGATCGACAATCAATCGAAAGCAGCACATAAATGGACTTGCAGCAAGACAGCACCTAGAAGCTAGTGTCAAGTAAGAGAGGCAAAAAAGAGCACACTTGGGCATCAAAAGCAACAAAAACACATACATCAGGAGACTCTGAAACAGAACCAAAAATGAACAAATGGAGCTGAGGAAGAGGGCCGGCAGTGAGAAGAAAAGAGGCAAAAGAAACATAACAAAAAACCAAAACCAAGAATTCCACACACAAGTGACAAGATAGAAGGTAGAAGGCAGTGACCAGAACCTCAGGTGGCCGGAGAGACCATCGGGAAACCAGAAGCAATTACCTGAAGCTGAGAAAGACAACGGTTTTTTGCTTTTTATACCTCTGGCTTTATTAGTTGCAAAGACTTGATTTTTATTTTATTATTTAAAAAATAGTTTATGGGTCCGGGGCCTTTTTTTAAAAAGGGAAAAAAACACTTGTTTATTTATCAAAAAAATAAAAAATTGCGAGTCTGTTTCTCTAAAAATTGACACGTACTCCTATAATGTAACATCATCTTTCACCTCCTCCATTAAAGAACATCAAAGCAATTTTCTCTGAAGAGTGAAGAGGAGTTTGATTCTTGGTTGGTCCATTTTCTCTGCTTTTGTATTTTGTGTATGGGTTTAGGTTATTGCATGAAACATGGCTGTTGCAAGATAAAGTGTAAAGCTTTTCTGCTCGGTGTTGAATGAATAGGGTTAATCTCTTACTGTTTTGCTTAGGTTTCTAGTGTAACTTTGTTTTCTTCTTCTCTATGTTTTAGATTTTCTGTAAACTGATTCAGTATTGTGCAATTTTGTTTGTGTGTAGTTAAGTTACTGAGTTGAATTCTGTTTTAACTGATTGGATGCAATTTATGTTCTTTCTCGTATTAACATTCTCAAGAAAAGATATAGAGTTCAATTATCAAGTTGAACTTATTTGAAAAAATGAAACTTTTCTGAATAGCCAGGTTGACATAAAGCTCCAAGAATCATAATTGATCTTTGTTGGAAGCATATACTTTCTTTAGTTTTATCTAGGATAAGTTTGCATTTGTTGTTTCATACCTTGAAATTTGTTGAGGATGTGCTATTCTAGCTAATCTCGTTGCTTCGTTCGGAAAAGGAAAAGGAGAGAAACTAAAGTAGTTGAATGTGTTCATCCTTTCATCATTCAGTTGCTGACCTTAGGATGAAATTTGCAGTTGATCATTATGAACCAAATTAATTATGCTAGAAATCAAGTAAAGGAAATAGCATGTCATAACCAACACTTGTTTGGAAGAATTAGAACTAACTAATAGTACTACCTGATTTGATGTGAACAATGAACGAGAAGTTTTTTTCTTTTCTACTTTTGTGCTTAAATTTTTACTAAGTAAAATATGTTGGTTAAACATATTAATGCATTTCATTTCTTTAGCTGAACGTGGTCCTTTGGATGCCCTTGAGAAGTTGGCTGATGATAGGGAGATTTGAACATTGCTTCCAGAAGTGGCTCATGCTTGCAGTAATAGATAGTCGACCAAGGCTGATTTTGTTAATGTTACAATTGAATGATGTAACCAGAAAATACGATTCTCTATGGCACACTAGACCTTTTTTAAACCTAAGTAGTTTTTGTCCCACACAGGCTAGGCATGTGGATTGAACAAATAACTGATTTCCCTATTGTGTTAGTGCCAGTAAATGTAGATGCCTATTATGATGTCATGAACTAACTTAATTCTCCAATTTTTTTCTAATTTATGTTTTCAACTGCTAGTAAGGTTGATACCAGCCTGGGAGTTAGTTTCTTCTATTTGAATCCCTCCTCTACAAATGTGCTGGTGACATGTTATAAACCAGCGATTAATGGCTTATAGAAAATCCGTTGATCCTGGAGATTTGGTTAATGCTTTACATTTAGTAGCTTGCTTATGCTCAGTGGTTTGGTAGCTTATAGAACATCTGTTGATCCTGGAGGTTCGGTTAATGCTCTACGCTAAGTAGCTTGCTTATGTTCAGGGTCAGTTCCTGCTAAACGTGTCACTAAACTCACTTCATCTCTCTTTTCTTTATTTTTCGGCCTCTTGACACTGGGTATTACCATAGCATATAGCTACTAAAAGCACTTCTCCTAGGTATTTGCACATTCTGTAATAAACTTGCTTATAGATTATATGAAGTAGTATAACTTGCATATTACAGTATTTCTCTGAATTCTTTTCATGCCCTAGGGTTCTTTCTTTTTTCCAGTTTCAACCTTTTATGGTAGTTGTTCTTTTTGACCTTTTTCCTACCTGAGTTCTTCTTGCTTCTTTTGATGGCAGAATTAGTTTGGAAGCTGGATAACTGTTGAATGCTTACAGTATGTTTCTGATGAAAGACATGGTGAACATGGAAAGTCAGTAAATGTCAAACATGGAATGCTTACATCCTGAAAAGAAGGTTAAGAGAATAATTTGGAAGCAGTCCAAGGAGAAATCGAATGGGGAAGACTCTGCTGGAAATGGTACATCATTGATGAAGATGGAAGACAGTGTGAAAAAGAGGCCCCATTCTGATACAATGACCAGTGGTGTAGACAGGCCTTGCATGATGTCACTTCTCCCTCTTCCCAACTTGGAAGAATGTAACTCGGCGACCCCTGCTATCTTGACTGGAACGGCATGCAAAGGAGTAACTGGACCACCTGTTGGAGTTGTTGATATTGGTGTTAGCATATCTGCTTACTATTTTCGTATTGCTCTACCTGGAGTCAAGAAAGATCCTGGTTTGTTACTTTACCTTTTACTTGTTGCGTTTCTGTAATCTGTTTGAATGTGCTAATCTGCTTTAAGGTCTTAGTCAGCCGAGATCTTGGTAATTATTCTATGTGAATCAGATATTACAGAACTGATATTACCAAGCTGTAACTGCAGAGGGACCTAAAGCAAGAGTAGTTCATGAAGCTTGTGCTTTTGACCAATCGCATATGGTTGCCTTTTGACTGATTTACTCTATTATATGAATAAGGCCTTGTGAGTCAATGGTGCCACAGACATTCATGGAAGTATCACATAACATCTATGTTGCTGATCTTTTTCTACCACGACCATCAGCCGAGGAACTTATCATATTGCATGCAATGAATCCACATCCAGTCACAATATATAGTGTTGGAAGCATGCTGAATATGAGGAATATGGCTTGAATTGGGAAGTTCATTATACTGCATGTCTCTGATTGCAGTTATGGGATGCGGATGAGTCTGCTATGAATTTAATGTTGTGCATTTAATGTTTTCACGTATGATAGGATACCATTTTGACAGAAATTAAAACTAATAGATGGGAATTGCTATGTGTAACTTGTTCATTTTCCTAATGCAGACTCAGCTAGGATTGATTCATGGATGTAGTCCATTATAAACAAAAAGATTAATCTAACAACCATATTCCTATGTTAAGTTTGTAATGCTACCTCGTGATGTCTATTTGAGAAAGAAATATATGGGCAATTATTGACTGATCCTGTTTTCTGATTTTACTATAGACTGTATCTATTGGTGCAAATAGTTTCACAAACTTCCCTGATTATGAACACTTTAACTCCTTGTTGCAGGTGAGTTCAACTGTGAGATTGAAAAAGATGGAAAGGTCCTTATTCGGGGGGTGACGTCAACTGGTGGGAGAACCGTCTCAAGATATTCTCGGGTCTTTGATATGAAAATTCAGCAACAATGTCCATCTGGTGCTTTCACCGTCTCCTTTAGTTTGCCCGGGCCTGTCGATCCGAGGTTGTTTTCACCAAATTTCAGATCAGATGGCATTTTTGAAGCTGTTGTAATGAAATACGAACAGTAGCTGGTAGTTCATGTAAACAACCATTTAAGACAGAACCCACCACAGAAAGCTGTCTGCTCTTGGATTTCTTGTTATGATTAGTGGTGGGCTGATGGCTAATGTGCTGTGTTTACTAAACTTGTAGATTATGTATGGTTCAGACAATGACATGTTTTGACATGTAAATAGAGCAAGTACAGTTTAAATTGTTCCCTACTTCATCTTGGTCCAAATGAAGAAATAATCCACTTTTGATGATCTTTTTTTCATAATTGGAACCTAACTTTCTGAAGAAAAAAATACCTAAAAGAGCATTTTATATAGTTCAAGTTTGCTTCTTGATTGATTCTGAAGAGGCTATCTTCTTCAGGATGTTGTTAGAAGAAAATAAATGAGAAGTAGAAATGGATTTGCTGTATGGAGAAATGCAAAAATGAATTTGAGGAGTCCTACTAGATTTTGTTTTACCTAGAAAAGTAGTATTGGCATTTTGTATTTTTATGTCATGTGCAAAGAAAGATACATGACAGATTCAAACAGTCAAAGGGAAGCAGAGATGTGTATTTTCATCTCAAGGTTGATTTGTAATGTCAGTCCTAGCTGGAACACCTGCTTTCACATGCCCTCATCAGCTGCTGTAAGGATAAGAGCACACTCACTTGACACTCTTCTTTGTGTGAATTCTACTAGGTATGTTCTGCTCAGCTGCTATAAGAGTAAGGGCACGCTCACTTGACACTCTTCTTTGTGTGAATTCTACTAGGTATGTTCTGCTCTTTTTTTCCTTCAATTCACTAAGTTGCTTTACTCTACCTTGTGCTTCATTCTCACTTGCCTTTGAATTTGAGTTTTCTCTTTTTGCTTTCTTAGCATTTATCTGATCAACTGTTTTGGTCTGTTATACTAAGGGGGTAAATTATAGACCTTAAGCATGAGATTACAATTCTATAGTAAGTAAATCCTCTTTGAAACGTACGATAAGTGCTGATTAGTATGTTGAAGTATTAATGTTTGTTGTACTTTCGATAATAGTGCATGAATGCTGCTAACTTGAGGAATAAACAAGACTACTCATGACTCAAATATGAGTCAACCAATTCCTTGTAAAAGAGATTTCACTGAATCTTGACTGGATTCTCGTAATCCCTAATTCATTTTAGCTTCTTTTGGTCAATATAACCCTCTGAAAATTCCACTGAATTGATTCATTCCTTTACTAAGATTTGTGCTTTGCCGTTTCTGCCGAGCAAGGTATACAATTCTATTTTGAACTATTTCTTTGCTAACTTTTGGAGATTTTAGGATTTGATTTTCAATTCATTTTTTTCCGCTTGTTATTTGACATTTGATACACTTTGGAAAAGATTTTGGTCTAGGGTTCATTCTTTTAGATATCAGGTAATGTTCCTTACATCTTAGCCATGATGACTTTTTTTGTTTCTGGCGATTGACCAATGAAAAGCATTTGTGTTCTTCTTTATTTAAAGTTTTTGCTTTATGGCTTTCTTATCCTATGATCTGTTTCTTTCCTTTCATCTCTTAGCACTAGGAGGAGCCATGGTAAGTTGTGGCATTTTTTAGGATTTGTATTTCAACTCATTTTTGGCTTGTTCAGTTGCTATATGATGCCACGTAGATGATCTAAGGTTTCTTGTCTAACATGTCTAGTTGGTGGAGAGGGAACTAGTATAAAGCAGAATTCAGACCGGAAAATGCATAGGGTGATGAAATTACATGAGCTTTGTCTAAAATTAGGAGTATAAGCAGAACAAAAGATATATTAAAGCTGGATCACTTGTTTCTTCCACTTTGATCTTGGATCTATATCTTTGGAAGCACCATTTAATGTGTCTATTTGCTGCTTTAAGTAGGCATTATTTGAAATATGACATCTACTAGATTTCTACTTTTGAAAGATCTAAACAACAGTTAAACATTCAGAATCATATAGAAGGCTAGGCAATGTTGTTGTTATTAGACAGAAACCATAGTTCAGCATTAAATTATAGACATTAAGCATGAGATTATGATTCTTAATTATGTAAATCCTCTTTGAAACGTATGAAGTGCTGATTAGTAAACTGAATTACTAATGTCTGTTCTACTTTCGACAACAGTGCATGAATGCTGCTAACTTGAGAAACAAACAAGACTACTCTTGACATAGATCTGATTCAACCATTTACATGTAGAGAGTTTCACTGAAAACCTCACTGGATTCCCAAATCCCTAGTTCTTTTTTATCTTCTTTTGCTCAGTAGAACCCTCTGTGAGTTCCAAAATACTGATTTACTCCTTTACAAAGATTTGTGCTTTGCCATTTCTGCAGAGCAAGGTATGCAAAAATGGCATTTACTTCTGTGCTTAAAAATTTTGTGCTAAATCCCCATTCTTCGAACTGGCATGTTAACTCATAGCATGCCTAAGATATCGTGTATATTAATATTATCCAGCCGCTGTGACTTGTAGTGCGATGAGCCAATCTTCTAGTTTTACCGACATAGTACATATATTAAGTTGCCTATTGAGTTCCTTCCTTCTTCCAGTATTCAAACAATGCATATTGTTCAAGGTCTTAATACACTATAGTTTACAATCTGCAGGAAGAAATTTCGAAGGAAACACTGGAAACTTGAATATGATTATCGCATATCCATTTACATTCAACGCACATGTCATACGGACTGGAGCAGCCCGAGAGGGGAGAGAAGGAGATTCTAATGATACAGTGACTATCACTATAACTGCAATTTCATACAAGTTTGAGGTTGTCCTACCGGCTGTTGCAAGAAACCTTGGTTAGTTTGTTTCCTTCTCTATATAACACATTGAAAAATTTACTCGTAATAATCTCTATCCATCATTCAATGCATATTGTTCGAATAAGATGTTAACAGAGAGAAACTTGATCTTTTTCTATTACTTGAGAAGACAACATTACAAGTCTTTAAATAGAACTTGGAAAGAAACAAACTTAGAGAAAAAATAGGGCACAAGTTTAGCACTAACCCATGACCTGCTAACTAACTAACATCAACTAATTAGGACTCCGTTAACTGGAAACATAAAAGACTCTTAAAAGTAGTGCCACTAACAACATTAAACTTTTGAATCAGTTGGAACTTAAACCAGCAAAGACAGCTAGAAAGAAGTTAGAAAATGAAATTATCTCGACAGTTTTGCTTTTTGGGAAAATCTGCATGTGCTTCCCTGTAAAACTAGGTTAAAAACATAATTAGAAAAACCCTCCTGCCATTCAACAGGTATGTGCTCCGGTTGTAGCAGTGTTGAATGAACGGCTGATCTGGAACCAGAGAGTTGGTTCAGATTCCCTTGATAGGAAATCTTTCTTGGAAGTTATGGCTTATTAAGTCTAGCCTTCCCCACAATTGGCTTATCCGCTTCAAGGGTTTATTGTATATCAACTACGAATAGTACAAAGGTTGTATTATCCAAAAATCTATACTCGAAGAAGTTTTAAGCATTAGAAAACCGATACTCATAATGCTGAAAATATTATTATTTATTTAAGAGAAATGACCAAGTGGACAGTTGTATTGCAGGCAATTTGTCAGTTGTTGTTCTTCCTAATGGGAATGTCAAGGTAGAAGGGATTGTAAGAGCTGGGGAAAGAACAAGCAGTGCGGCGCCAACTGTATGCAACAGAAGAACTCGACGGATATTTCCTCTAGGTCACTTCACCATCAATTTCACCTTGCCAGGACCTGCTGATCCCACAATTGTAAGGGCCAAGTTAGACTCAAATGGTGTTTTGAAAGGAACTGCGTTTAAACGTTGGATTGGTAGGTCTGGTTAAATTGATGAGCTGCCCAAGTCGTCTGATTAATTGGACATGGTTAGCTTGTAATCTTAATTAAAACCATCTTCCTACTCTGGAGAATCTTTAGTATTATGACACTGAAATTCTGTCTGTATTTTCCTTTCTTACATCAATATCTTTCACAGCAGAGACTACCTGATATTGCAACATTATTCAGCCAGTTTCTGTCGCATTTTATATGGTGTAAACTTTTTTTGTTATGTTAGCTGCTTATGGACCCATTCAAAGGAATTCTTGTATGAGTTATTTTGTTTTGTTTTGTATCTTGTCATATTGCTTCTACTTGCACAACTAGCTTTAGTTTTCGGGAAAACCAGCCACACTTTCTTTTTTACCGGCCCATCTTTTAATAAGCGAAATCCCTTTGCCAACAGAATTCATTTTTAATGTAAATACATATCCAGAAGTTTTCGCTACTTAATCATACATGATAGCTAAATCTTGATTGTTCAGATGGATAGCTGCTCCCATTACATCTCTAATATGTGGATACAATTGAGCATAGAAAAGATTACACATAAATACAATTGAGCATAAAATACACAGAAAAGAAAAAAAGGATTCTACAAATATGGTTAACTGGCATAGTTCATTTTGTTATAGTACAATGAGATGATGTTGTTTTTCCATCTACTATTAGTGCCTGCTCCATTGCAAGACCACCAATATAATTGTCCAAGTTTACACGAGGAAGCAAGAAAGTGATGAGACTTGTCCTACATCAATTCCTTCGTCATTTCTAGTTGTCAGCCTCTCTTCTTTCTTTCTGTAAGCAAGTTTTCTTCGTTATGCAATCCATGTCTTGATCCGACAGCATAAAAATGATTAAAATACTAATATAATAATATTATATTAATATGGTTATAGTATAATTAATAAACATTCTTCATCTTATTGAATTCTCTATTGTGATTGTGACTTTTTTACAAATAGTATATCCTGATTAATAAAACTGATTAAATAGGTCTAAATTAGGTGTAATTATTTAAACCTAATAAACATACTTCTTTTTTAATATATGTCTTGTCTTGATTGGATTGTAACAGTTTCGTCAATTTAATTTACTAGTTTCGTTTCTATCATTTGTTTCTTGTACTTTCTTTTTCGGTAAAGCACAAAGAGCAATTTCTTTTTTCGCTACTACTATCATTCCACACAGAGTAAATAATAATGTGTTACTTCGTGTTTCACAAAAAAAAGAATTTCAAGAATTTGTGACATTTAATTTGGTGAAGGATAAAAAGTGCACTAATATTACAAATAAATATAAGGGACTATTATTACTCCATGTAAAAATTAAAGGATATCTTTGAATCTTAATGTAAAATAAGGGACTATTTTCGACCTTTTCTCATCTCACTTGTAATAGAAGAGAAGAAGAAGAAGAAAAAAAAAAGGTCACTCTAGAAAGTTCACCTGCAGAAGCTGAAGTAGAGCGGCGTTCAATTTTGGGTACGAATCTCCTCAAAGGAGAGAGCAGTAAAGTAATTCATTGAGGCAAGTTTATCTCTTTCCTTTTTTGTTTGCTAGTTGTTTTTTTTTTTTTTTTCTAAATATTACTTTACTAGGGTTTTGTCTGGGATTTTACAGAGCTATCGGTTTTGCTTCAGTAAATTTGTTGTTTTCTGTGATGTTTTTGGTTCAAAGTACTTTGGTGGTGTGCTTGCTACTGATTTGGCAAATCAAATGTTCATGCTGGAGTTTTTTTGGAAAAGGGCCATTCTTGATGTGATGCTGCCCTTTTCTTGTTAAAGACTGATATAAGAGTGTTAAAAATCCTATCTTTCATGGCTGTTTTATCGTTTTCTCATCTTTGGCTTTAGGCTGTCCTAATGAGTAAAATGGGGAAAAAAATTAACCTTATGATTTAATTGTTCGTTCGGGTGCAGTGTGTTTCAATGGCAAATGGTCAGCACAGTAAGTTTCCTGTCTTTGTGTAGCTTGTTTGTATTTTCAAGACTTTGGGGAGAAATATGTTGCCTTTATACTAAGCTAAACGTGAAATGTCCTGTGTCTAGTTCCTGCCTGCTACGGCTAAACTCTTCGTGATTATGATGGTCAGCTGTAGGTGGTGTCTCTTTGGTTTGAAGCATGTAATCAAGTCTTTTGGTTAAGTCAGTGAAGATTCCCTCAAATAGGGATAGGAACTTGTTCTGGAGTAGATAAATCAACTTATATATGTAAGCGTGGACTTACGGATTGATGTTATATGTGAAGGACCCTGGAGCTTGTTTCACTGCTGATTTCTCTTCAGGTGTTGATGCATGTAAAACAGTTGTAGATTGGAGGGTTGAGAAGGATCGAGCCTCCGGCAGGAGTCTTGATTTTGGTTAGAAATTTGTTTGTAAGGGTAGTGTGGAAAATCTAGGGAACCTCAAATCTTACTAGTACTCCCTCCGTCCCATATTAGATGAGCACTTTCTGTTTTACATGGTGATTAAAAAATCATTAAGAGACCGATCAACTTTACTATTTTACCCTTTGTTCATGTTAATTAGCCTCTTGAAAAAAGAAATTATTGGATCTTTAAAATTTGTTTAAACTTCCAAAGGCCATATTAGTTGTAGGGGTAAAATGGAAAAAAAATTAATCAATTTTATCCTGATTTAGTAAGTGATCGAGTAATATAGGACAAATATTTTTAGTAAGCTGCCCTACTAATATGGGACGGAGGGAGTACTAATTTTCCACATAGGCAAAATATTTAAGAGTGGAGTGAAAACACACCTGAATAGGATAGAATAAATACAATGATTCAAACAACTAGGCCCAACTAATATTGGATTTGAAGCATATTTGATTGATTGGCGTTATTAATAAATACATACTTTATGCATTCAAACATTAATTTGATATAAATTTTTAGTTAGGGTAAATGGGGTGGTGGTGGGAAGCGAGAATGGAAAAAAACGATGAGGGCTCGCTTCCCGAAAGCGAAAAATGTGAAGCGACACACTTTTTTTCAAATAAAGCGGTATTTAGCATAAAAATAAAAAATACTAAATATGTATAGATAAATAATCAAGAACTGAATAGAGGTAACATATTCTTAGATTATAAAGTAAATAGATAGTCAATAATCCTGATAAATCATACACATTACGAACAGAGCAACAGAGCAGTAACTTTGAACCTCAAATCAGAAGAAAAAAGAACAGAGTAACACCACTTGAGTAGCATTAGAAACAGAAAATTGAAGGGAAAAAACCCCTAGTTACCAGAAAGAGAAGAAGAGAAACATATGCAGCACTGCAGAGAAACATAAAGAGAAGAAGAGAAGAGAACTAACCCGTAGCAGCAGTCGCAACAGTCGACCAAGGAGGGAAAATAATTGGAAAGATGTGCGCAAGTATATTTACAGACATAATAAAAAACCTTGCAGAATTTTTTTTTTAAAAAAAACTAATTAGCGCTTATCTCATTTAAGCGAGCTTTCGCTTCTCGCTTTTGGGACAGAAGCGCACACTTTTTCATTATCGCCTCGCTTCAAGGCATTAAAGCGCAACCCTGTCGCCTCGCTTAAAGCGAGAGCTTCAGCGCTTTTAACAACACTGAGGAAGGATCAGTCTATGCTTATTCTTTTTCTTGTCAAAGTCACACTCTTCCTCTGATCTTTTTCTTCGATTCAATCCTACAAAGTGAGTGAGATCTTTAATACATATGTTAATGCATCAGCAGTCAAATTCTCTATGCTCTAATCCCTGAGGCTAACTTCTTTGTCTTATAGCCTGCAGGAAGCTATCTTGCTTGACACATGTGTAAGCAGGAATTTAGAAATATCTGCAGAGCCACCTCACACTTTTTCCCCTGAAGCTAAAGTCGTTATCTTATAAACTGCAGGGAGGTAACTTGCTTGGTACAGCTGTAAAACATGAATCCAAATGAATCTGCAAAGTCTCATGCCAAACCTGATATCATTCTGACTGGGACTGCAAAAACATGTCCAAATGGACCGCCACTTGGTTTGGTTGACATAGGCAGTAGTGAGAATGCATACCTTTTTCGTGTTGCGCTTCCTGGTGTAAGGCATAAATGTAAGTACTTCTAAAAGAATTTCTCTACAGGTTAATTGTTACTATTGTCTATTTTCTGGAGTGGGTATAGTTAATGGGTGCAACTAGGGATGGCAATGGGGGCAGTGCGGGGCGGGTTGAGCTTAACCTGCAAAAAAATTTATCCGCCCTGCTCCGCATAACAACTTTTTTCATTTTCAACCCGTCCCGCATGAACCCGCCTCACATAATTTTTTTAATATTTTCTTTTTTCTAGTTAAGTTTGATACTAAAAATAAAATTCATAAAAATAACTTCATTTTTTCATTAAGTTGTATTAGTTTAATAGATAATGACTTAAAAAATTATTTTTTAAAGGTTAATTGGGAAACATGTAAGAAATTATTATTGAACCATTTTCATTAACTATCTTGAATATTTTAGTAGTTTTAAAGAAATTATCTTAATAAATAATGTTTTATTACTCTTATTAATGTAAAAAGTTAAATTAAGTTTGAACCCACACAAAATCACGTATACTCGCAACCCAACCCCCCCCCCCCCTTTCCCGCATTGGTTTTTAAAAACCCACTTCAACCCGCCCCGCCCTCCATTGCCATCTCTAGGTGCAACACTGATTATTTGATGCATACACATACTCTTTTTTTTTTGACATAGGTAACTGTTTCTATTTCTGTAACACAGTACCATATTTACAAAAGAACTCAAAATCTACTATCCTATCCTTAGAATGAGTCTAAGACATCAATGATAGAGACAATATCATTAGAGTATATCTGGTTACACCAAAAACATAAAGTCAAAATGCAATTCATTTTGACTTGTTCTATAGTATTCTCCATATTCTCAAAGACTCTAAGGTTCCTCTCCTTCCATGTTGTCCACCATACAGCAGGTACAGTGCTCCAGTTGTTTCTGTTTTTTGGAGTTCAGTGAACTCCTGCTTCTTCCCAACTGTGTAATGCTTCTGTGATTTTCCCTGGCATGGACCAAGATATGTTTTTGAGACATAGGAATAATCTCCATAGTTGACTTGTGACCTTGCAATGTATAAATAGATGAAGCACTGTTTCTGCAGTTTCCCCACAGAAAAAACATCTCGAACATAAAGGGATCCCCTTTTTCATCAAGTTATCTTGTGTCAGCACTACTTCCTTAGCCAATAACCAGACAAAGCAAGCTACTTTGTGTGGGATTTTGGCTTTCCAAATGTGTTTCCAAGGCCATCGAAGTATCTGCTGGTTTGGTTAGTTCATCTTCCTGTAGGCTGCATTTACTTTAAAAGTCCCGTTACTATTTCCCTGCCACTGTAGGATGTCTTGTCCAGCCTTCAAACCACTGAATTGGTTGATGGTGCTGAAGAATTTTGTTACTCTTGGTATTTCCCAATCATTGAGGTGTCTCTTGAACACAAATGATGCAGACACCTACTTAAATCTCTTTGATCATAATATGATGATTCTGAAATAAGTCATTCCTAGAAATTGGAATATAAGAATGTATTACAAACACTTGATATCAATTATCAATCAATCAATTCAGCTACACGGCTACACTAAGTAATTGGGGTTGGTTGGGTAAGTCTCCTGAATGATAAACACTTGCTATGCAGTGGTAAGATGATTGTAACATTAGGTTTTTGTAAAGTAGTGTTCAAATTTTGTGCAAGAGTATGATCTATATTATATTAAAAGCAAGAGTATCATTTACTATTTTCCTCAAATTATTAAAATTGTAGATTCTAAAATCAATTACAATTTTATCAACTTATAGCAATTCACGTACACTTGACTAGTATACTTAATGTGAAGGTAAGCGAAACTTTTAAGTAATGGAATTTAACAATCAGTTGATGTGTGTATACTGTACAGGTAATATCAAATTTGACATACAGAGAGAAGGGAGAGTCCGGATAGAAGGTGTGATTACAGAGAGTGAGGCTTTGAAAAACTCACTCAAGGGTTATGAGATGAAAGTTCAGCAGCTTCCGTCCCCTGGGCCTTTTACCATATCGTTCAATTTGCCAGGACCTATTGATCCCAGATTATGTTCCCCACAGTTTAGAACAGATGGCATTTTGGAAGTCATTGTGATGAAATATCAGATACCATTGGTTTCAGCTGAAGGTTTGCCTGAGAATTGGTACAATGGCTCTTTCCCAGCTCCTTGAATTCTATTTGGTCCACATTCCCCCCTATGACACATGGGAATTCTCTTGTAATGAATATAACACAGCATCAGGAACGACTTCTCAACTTCTAGGTAGCCATACCTGTACACCAAGGGTTTTTGCATTATATGCTCCACTCGAGATTTTGGTAATGTTGACTTGATTTTGAATCAAGTGTGTACTTTTATGGGGGAAAAATACTTCTTTTCCATCTTTATTATGGTCTATGTTTTTCTGTCTTTTCATCAGTTTATCATGAGTCCCCTAGTTGCCTGAGTACTGGGAAAACCATGAAAACGTAAGTAGGCAAGATTTTCAAGTCTGTTGATGTCTCGAGCGAGCTCTAGTTTATACATTATGTTTTAACAAAGTTTCTGTTCAGAATACTTTGTTTTCTCATTACAAAGAGCTTATATGCAAATTGGAAAGCATCATCACATCCTGATATGTGATTGACGACCTGCAGTTTTCACTGTGCAACCATGCTGTCAAATGTAATAGTGACAATGTGTAAAACTAGGTGTTTGCAAACAGCAAGAAATACAAATCTCCTTTTGTAATTGTTAGTATATTTTTAAGTGTTGGGAGTCTAACAAGCATCTCATAAGTTTGTCAACAATGATACAAAATTAGTCCATTTTACTTGCTGTTAAAGCAACAAATGTCTTGTCAAATATGTGTTGCATGGTGTGTGAGTAATATAATAGTCAAGGGCGAGATCCTTAGTTTTCTGCGTTTCCATATTAGTTGGGGACAACAACTGTTAGGTGTGAAGCAAATACATCAATTATATATATACTAAGCATATATTAAGGATGCAAGTAAGTATTTATGATGTATAATCTTATACTTTGACCTTTCCACCCTAAATCATTATTGGAATTCTGTTTTTTCTTTATTAGAATGACAGATGATGTTGGTTAGTTTAAGGGCCCAGCTCTAATTAAGAATTTGCAAGTCTTCCAACCAATGAAAAACGTGAATGTTTAAATCTTTGTAAAGTCATCAAATACCGATTTTATGATTCATTACAAATGTTATTTTACTTACACAACCCTTTTTATACGAGATCAGTAAAAGTTAGTATCAAGATCGATTTTTATATGAGATCAGTAAAAGTTAATATCAAGATCGATCAATTGAGATATTCTTAGGGTCATTTTCTTCCATTTAAATTGTAACTGGTCAAGCTCGGGAGTGTAGCTGAGGAGATTCATACGGTAGAGCTGAGGAGATTCATACGAACATCCTTTTCTCTGCATTTTGAACCCTGTAGTGAAAATATTGTCTCCACCGTGGGTCAAGCATGACGTACTATAGAGTTTGGCTCCACCGCGGGTGACGTAATATAGAGTTTGTTAATACGATGATATAATCAAGTTTCACAATTATTCGCATCTTCAATAGTATCATCAGCAAACCACACATTTCTATATTATATTTTTCTATTTCAAAGTCTTCCCCTTCCCTTTTCCACGAAATTGCTTTCAAAAATCCATAAATATCTACATATATCCAACTCAAAACAAACAAATCATTCTGTGTATATTCATTCCTCTTAAACCAAGAAAAAAATGGCACTCAAAGTCCTTACTGACCTTGACTCCGCAAGAACACAATACTACCACTTTAAGGCTATTATCATAGCCGGTATGGGCTTATTCACCGATGCGTATGACCTCTTTTGTATCCCTCCAATCATGAAACTCATCGGGTAGAATCTACTACCGATCCCCTACGGACTCTAACAACCTTTACGAGGTCCCTAGAGCTGTCACGTCTGCTATGATCGTGACAGCCCTTTTAGGGACCGTTATAGGTCAGTTAGTTTTTGGCCGATTAGGTGACCTAATCGGCCGACGCAAAGTCTACGGCTTTGCTCTAATGATTATGGTGTTGAGCTCATTTGGATGTGGACACTCAATATGTACGTCTAGGACTTGTGTTTTACTAAGTCTTGGATTTTTTAGGTTTTTATTGGGAATTGGGATAGGTGGAGATTACCCTTTATCAGCCACAATTATGTCTGAATTTGCTAATAGAAAAACTAGGGGTGCTTTTATTGCTGGAGTTTTTTCAATGCAAGGATTTGGTATACTTGCTAGTTCAACTGTCACAATGATTGTTTGTTCAATTTTTAATCGTGCTAATGGAGGAAATGATGGTGCTGATTTGGCTTGGAGATTAATACTTATGATTGGTGCTATTCCTGCTGGACTCACTTATTATTGGCGCATGATGATGCCCGAGACCGCCAGGTACTTACATCCCAATTTATATGACACACTTTCATCATCTTTTAAGTTCCAGATAGGATAGAAAAATATCTCACTTATATGTTTTAATGATAGGTATACGGCTTTAGTCGAAAGAAATGTGCCACAAGCAGCCAGGGACATGGAAAAAGTACTTGATATTTCAGCGAGTCAAATTGTTGAGGAATTTTCTACTTACTTACCAAATTCACCGAGATCTAATTATTCACTTTTCTCCAAAACTTTCATTCATAGCCATGGCCTTGATCTTTTTGCTTGTTCAATTTCATGGTTCCTAGTTGATATTGTTTTCTATAGCAGCAATCTGTTTCAATCCCAAATATACAAAAGATATTTAAGTAATAACCACAATGTCAATGCATTTCAAGAAGCTTTTGAAGTTGCAAAAATTCAGGCTATTATTGCAATTTGTTCAACAATTCCTGGCTATTTTGCAACAATGTACTTCATTGATCGAATTGGGAGAGTCAAAATTCAAATAATGGGATTTTTCTTCATGGCAATTACCTTATTGGCAATTGGAATTCCATATTACTCCTATTGGAATAATAACACGAATATAGGGTTCATGTTTTTGTATGGACTAACATTCTTCTTCTCCAATTTCGGTCCAAACACGACTACCTTCATCGTGCCCGCGGAACTTTTCCCTGCTCGTTTCAGAACAACATGTCATGGAATTTCTGGAGCTGTAGGAAAATTGGGCGCGATAATCGGGTCGATAGGATTTTTATGGGCTTCTCATAATAAAAAAGATGGATATAATGAAGGAATTGGAATGACAGCCTCTTTAATATTACTAGCTGGAGTTTGTGTAGTGGGAATGATCACTACATATTTTTTCACTAGTGAGACTATGGGAAAATCACTTGAGGAAAATGAAAATATTGGTCATCAAAATGAAAGCGTTGGTGTTAGGGCTTAATGATTATTAATTTTTCCACGTCTCGTGTTTGTTAAATTGAAATTATATTTTTTCAACTTTTCTTGTATGAGTTTTCATATGTGTACATATTAGTGAGTTGACTTAAAGTGTACTTCATGACCATATATGTGGTAGAGCATGAAGTTGATTTTGATACCAATAGTTATTATCATAAGTTGATTTTTCATCGTCTTCAAATTCAAGATTTCAATTTCTTTATAGTAATATCTCCATTGATTAAAATTTTAAAAAATAAATAAATATTTTTTAGAAATAGAAAAATCTGTCTTTCGAAAGCAGAAAAAAATATTTTTTTTACCAAAGGCACGGTTGGTTTTGGAGCCTTGAGCAAAAATACAAATTGTTGCATTGACAAAAAAATAAAAATTCAAATTGACTAGTCAAATACAAACTATTACTCTCTTTTAAAGTACTTATTTTGAAAATATTTTTTAAAATAAATAAGTTTTAACAACTTGATCAAACAAATACTCCCTTCGTAACAAATTACTTGCTATTTTAAAAGTTTAAGAAAAAATTAATTATTATTATTATTATCATTTTTTCTAAGTAATAATTGTTCTTGAAAACTGTAAAATACTTCAATTATGATATTGATAACATATAAATACAATAAATATTCAATAAAAAAATTATATTTAAAACATAAAAAGAAAAAGAATCTTTCTAATTATATCTTCTTTAAGGAACACATAAAAAAAATACGCTACATAATTTGAAACGGAAAAAAAGAGTATACTTAATATGAAAAGTTTGTTTCAAACTTTGCCGGCCACACATCATTCTCCAATAAGGGACAACTTTCAACATGTGCCCTACTAATTAACTCTGACTAAATTAAAATTAATGTCTCTCTATTTTATCCATTAAAATGAAAAGTTATGTAAAAAATAATTAAAAAACTATAAAAGGTAGAGTTAAATCCCAAAAAAAAAAAAAAACAGTAATTCATTAAGAAATTTATTACATCGTACGTAAAATGTTGTAGTACATTAAAACTTGTTAATCAAAGATAACAGAGTGCCTGTTGAATCAGAAATAAAACATTAATTCAGAAGAAAAAAAACATTTATAAAATAGCCACTTGGTTGTGCTCACTTCTTTTTGAGTGGGAAAGAGACCATTTTGTTAATACCACAAAGTCCTTCAGGTTTGCCTGTATTTCTCTTCATCCTAATAAAGCCCTTTTCTCCCCATTTGGGCCCCCATGAATTCTTCACAATGATGTAATCTGCTCCTTTTGTGGATCCATATCCTACTGCTGACACTCCATGATCCAAATCTGTTCCACAATGCCCATCAAACACACCCTGCATGCATACCATTTTTCAATCATCATCGTTATAGAAAAGTTTGACTGATAACGTTATTGTAGAAACAATAATGCTATAACATGCATGTTCTATAACTATTAGGGGGGAATTAATTAGGATGTTTACCCCACTATAGAATTGAAAATCTCTAGTAGAAGCCTCAATGGCCACACTCAAAGGTTGATTTGCAAGTGCTTTCAATAGACTTTGTTCATCATTGGTTGGCACATCATGGTAACCATCAATAGTAACCACCTCTGACTCATCCTAAAACATTTAAATATATCCTCAATTAATACCAACAATTATAGTATTATTAAGGGAAGTAATTAACATTCTTTCTACATATTTACTCTTTTTTCATCACAAGTGCCTTCTTCCATGAGGTAAGGATAATCATCCTCTTTGTGAAGACCACCATTAGATACAATGAATTGGAATGCGTAATCCATTAGGCCTCCATTGCAACCATTGTTATAAGTTGTGTCACAGTCTATCAACTCTTGTTCAGACAAGGATGTCAAATTCCCTGTCTTTATTTGGTTAATTCCCTCTACTGCCGCCACCGTTGAAAACGCCCAACAACTCCCTACATACATACAATACAGTGACGTACTCAGAATTTCATCACATCAAAGTAACATATAGTAATTATTGTGACCAAAATAGGGAACTTACCACATTGACCCTGGTTCTTGACAGGGGTGACAGCACCTTTTTTCCTCCAATCAACAGACTTAGGCAAATCCACAAAATCTCTATAGGCAAATTCTTCTTGAGATAATTGTTCTCTTTTGTTAAGCAAATCTTGATCAACTTTAAGTCCTAAATACATTTTCTTGAACTCATCATGGCTCAAATCAGAAAACTCATTTAGACCAAGCCAATAGTTGGTAACAATTTTATTCCTTTCATCAATATGCTTCAAATTTTCCTTGAAAATCTCAAACCTATGCAATTTCTCTTCAATGCTCTTATAAATCTTGCCATGTTTATCCATCCATTTATCGAAGAGATTTATGAGCTTATCGATACAAGTCAAGTCATCAGAGGAGTATCCCACGATGGAATGATCGCGAGCCAATGAGGTGCAGGCCAGGAGGGAAATTGAAAATAAAACAAGAAGTGAAAATTTTGTAACAGAGAAAAGAGCCATGTTTTTTTTTTTGAATAGTATAGTATGAATATTGTTTGTGTTTAGAATGAATGAGAAATAGAGAGGGAGAGTTGGGTTTATATAGGGTATGTAAGTTTGCTTTGAAGCAAAGTTTTTATTTTATTAATTAATTGTATAGTAGCATAAGTAGTAGGAAATTCAGTGCACGCTGAGACTTAAAGCATGGTGCTTTATTGGCTTTGGATTGAAAGGAAAGTTTGCTTTTCTTTGAATATTCAAAATTCTGACCATACATGTGATGTTTATGCTATACTACTCTTTTTACATTGCAATTCTTGATTATGACTCATATATATGGGCCCTTTTGTTATGAGTATGTCTTTCCACATGCACAAGGCCCAAATAACTGTTTGGGAATGAGCCCAATCAACATTATCGTTGCAAAATAGATACTTGGTTCTAGTTGATTCACTAGCCACTAGATCGATGAAAAATGCTTGCCCTTGCCGTAACTGACTGTGAGGATTGGTTGTCAATACATCAATCTTTTCCTTTCATTCTTGTTTTTTACTTCCGAATTGGTCAATTGTTCTCTTTATAGTCAAGTGGTTTTCAACTTCTTTCTTAGTCGGTAACAACTCAACATTTTTGACAAAATTAAATTGATCATTTTTATTTTACGTTGAGCAGCAAAGCAAAAATGATAAAGAGACACCGGCAGGCATAGTCAAAATCGATGAAAGATTTGTATAACTTCATCTTATATTCAATCTAACTATCATGTTCATCAATCACTAACAAATTGTACCAAATCGTTACTATTTAAAGCTACATGAAATTAAAAAGTTTGTGGCATGAAAGTAATGGCAAATATATCATGCTTAACTTAACTGATTTGATGGATTAATTACAAATCATATTAAAATCAATCACCAAATTCTCTATCACCATTTGCACAGAATTTAGCAATCATGAGAAGTGACGGGTCGGGTTCCAATCTCATATGCATATATAGTCAATTCTTAAATCACCCTTAAATATAAATCTAACTACAGACATCATCAAAACACACTCAATAGCTTTACGTATTAAATCTTACATCAAACTATTATATACTAGTAACAAACAAATTAAAACGGAGTAAGTAATAGACAAGGTTATATATATAATATTTTTCTTACATAAATGAAAAAAACTAAAGGAACAAGCAACATGCAGGTTTCAGAATAAAGCAACCTGAATTAATTACATATAGCTAAAGGGTAGCTCTTTATATTATAGGGATGACATAACACTAGTCATAGCTACATACTACTAGAGATGGAGAGGCCAAGATTCTGCAGCAATTTTGATGGGACAACTATCCATCACAACATTATTGAAATAATTGCATGGTATAATCCCCTCCTCCATTCCCGCTAAACTACTACTCCAATCGGAATTCATCACAAAATCATTTTGATCGTTATTGTTGTAACATAACGGAGAAGATAAGTAGTTGCCTTGTGATGATTTCATGCAAATTTGTTGATTGATCACAACGCTATTGGATGAGTTTTTGTTTGTCATATCCTCCTCTTGTTTGTTGTCTTTGTATCTTTTGGTTGAGGAAAAGGCAACATTATTATTCATTGGTAATAGGTTTGTTGTTTGGGAAACATTAAAGAGGGATTTCAATAGGTCATTTTCATGGTGCTGAAATAGATAAAGGTTATTGTGTGATATTTGTAATGTTTTTGGATTTGTTGTTAAAGGTGAATTCACTGCTGATGATGACCATGTTTTTAAAGTAGGGTATGTAGACCCACCACCACTACCTGCCCCTTCATATATTGCATTTTTCTTCTCCCCTACTTTGTGTAGTATTCTGCATATCACCCATTCCTCCTGCCAACCATATTAAATCACATTAAAGCACCTAACAACTCATGTTGCTCATCACATTCTCCCAAAATGTCCTAAACTTATACCAAGCAACAATAATTACATATTCAATGTAATAAATAGAGTAGTGCACATAAACTTTATTCCTACCTAGCTTCAAAATAGAAACGTTGTTTCCGATAATAATTAGTAACCTTCACATAACTCAAGTAATAGTAACATTTATGCTTCTCTAACGTAATAGAGTAGTTCTCTAAATATATTTCAAGTCACAGCAATTCATGAATATCACTCCTAGTTTAATTTAGGTTAGGTTAGGGAATCCCTTCAACGTGAAATTATTAACATCAACATGATTTTTCACTATACATTAATGTTAGATTTTTATGAATCAGAAAATTGTGAATAAATAGTATATAAAAACACCATCATTCATCTATCAATCCATCCATCCATCAATCAATTCACATCATGAATTTACATATCACGAGACTTTATAATAAGTCAACCCCAAAAAGGACAAAAACTCATACACCCAACAATTATATATGTATATTATATTTAAGTAAAATTAAAAATGAAGGCAAAATGTACCTTAGAAGAGTAACGGTAAGAGAAATCACCGTCAAGACGGTATTCATGCATAACCCACTTAGTTTTCTCACCCCTTGGAGCTCTTCCTTTGTAAAAAACAAGTGTTTTCTTCATTCCAAGGAGTGCTCCGTTAGTTGCACTGTAAACTTCACGGTCTTTACCGGTTGCTTTCCAATAACCCGCTCCGGTTGCCCGGTTCGTCCTTAACCCGGTTGGGTATTTCCGGTCCCTCAAGCTAAAAAAATACCACTCTCTTTCACCCATCTTTGCCACTTCTGTAATAATTTCACTTCCAAAATTAAATTATTTCACATATATACATTGCGAGTTACAAATTTGGTAGAATTTAGTAATTTTGACTAACAATAATAGACTAGTCATAAGTAATGGAGTTAACGTATCACATATGATATGGGGTCGGTTATGTTAAGAAATTCACTATCTAGAACCTCTAAATTATTCTTTTTCTAGTATTTACTGAAAATTTTGAATCCGTTTGAGTTAATGATGAGAGATGAGCAAGATATTTTATTTTTTCCAACAAATAATGGGGAATGGTCAAAGGGTACATGTATTATTATGAAAAGTTGGTATCTCATTAATGATATGAAGATATAATATCAAAGAGAGATATGTCTAATAATTTCCAAAAAAATAAAATACTCATGATGAGAATATATGAGAAGAAGATCTTGGAAGTATTTAGACAATTAATACTATATATGATGTTGTAAAGGTAGCAAATATTAATGGAAAAGAATATAATATATGGTCTCTCATTAAATATTTCTAATGACAAAAGCCATAGAGAATTACATTAAACAGCTAGTATCTCTATTCTCTGTCATATAGTATATAAATTCCGCCATATGTTACAACACACGAGACAAACCCAAAAACCATTCTGGGGACAAATTATAAGGGTGATTTTAAAAAAACACACAAGCTTCTTTTTGAGTAATTAATTACTTTTATTTTCTTGTAATTAATTAATTAAGAATTTATTTTTAAATTTTGACTATGAAATTTGATAAGATAATATTTACAAGTTGAGGAAATACTGATTTTGATCTTCTACTTACAAAACTTCAAATTATTTTCATCATGTTCAGACACAAACTTAAAAACCTGAAATTTTCAAGTTTCTAAAAAGTTTGAATAAGTATGTATAATATTATGTACCTGGAAGTTCCCAGGGCTCACATCTGTTGAGATCAACTTGAGGAATTTGAATACCAGCAGAAAAAGTAGCATTGAAGACCTTAGAGGCTAAGTAAAAAGTGATAAGCTCTTCATCAGTAGGATGAAACCTAAAACCAGGTGGAAGACCTTGTTCATTTATCATCTCCTCTCTATTCAGTTCACACAATATTTCTTCCATTGCCAACATCTCTTCTCTAACTCTAAAAGTGATTGATTTATTTTCAAGATATGTATGTGGTTATAATAATAACAACAAATTATTAAAGTGGAGGTAGCATGCATTTATTTATATAGTACAAAACAAAACAAAATAGACACTGAAACCAAAGGAGAATTGAAAGGCAAGTGTGAGAGAAGAGAGTAATACTATATAATGAGGTTAGGGAACAAGTGGTGGCCGGGGTAATAATGTAATTGAATAATGCAAGGTGAGGGGTACTAAAATAGGTAAAAGTAAATAGAGAATGCAGATAGCAATAGATACATTTAGGAAAACGAGAGATTTTGGCCTTTGGAGAGAGAGAGAGAAAGTAAATGCAGAAATTTGGTTTGGTGGAAAGAGAAGAGAGAGATTTATGCGTGCGTGTGTGAGTATGTTTTTTAACATACGAGTACCATTCTGTACTGTTGTAGTCAGATATACTATTAGTATTTTTTTGGGCAGATGGCCTTAATCACACACATAGAGTGCTCTACACTAGGAAAACGACGTTATATATGATATCACTATATATCTTAGTATTTATTATGATTCCAATCCCAAAATATATGTTGCTTTAGCTTCAATCCTTTTTCTTTATTGTAATTTGGGATGGTAACGGGGGGAGAGACTGATAAAAATGTTACATATTGTATTAGCATCGTGGGTTGGATGAAATGAGAATTCGTTTTGGGAGTTATGAGGTGGTTAGATCGAGTATACGATGTATAGGAAGGAGTGTTGGACTGTTAAGAATTCGCAAATCCAGAAATTGTGGGTACAAAAATGGGAATGTGTGAACATATGAGGAAGGATAAGATTAGAATGAAGACATATAGGATAAGGTAGGAGTCATGACTTCAATGGTGGATAAGATGAGTAAAGTGAGGCAGAGATAATTCAGGCATATGAAGAGGCCTTAATGAAGATGTGCGAGAGGTTGACAATTGTGAATTCGACAAGGGTTTAGGTAGACCAAAAGAAGTATTGAGGAGAATTAATTAGATAGGATATGGCGCATGTTCAAGAGGATTGGAAGGTCACAAATCAGGATAAAATATAAGTAGTTAATTAGTCGTGTGTTGTCTTGTTGTCCTGCGGTTTAGACTTGGGATAGTTTAACGCCTCATACCCGTTTTAGTATCAGCACGTGTTTGCAATTTTTCGCGTAATCCCCTATCATGTGATTTATGTGACTGTCAATTATGAAATTACACTGCGTATATTATTATCGTGTAAGTTCATTGTCGTTCGTTGCATTTAAGACCATTCATGTAATGTATATATATTCAGGGTAATCAAGTTCCTAATGTATGTGAAAATAATTTACTGGGGTAGGTCTTAAAAAGTGATGAACTTGTAATATAATAATGTGACTAATTCAGAGTGGAGTATTTCAGTGAACTTATAATTTATGAGAAAAAATGCATTTAATGTTAATTAGATTAGGTGATACTATATAATTGTAGATATATAGTACCATTAATTAGGATACACGTGTGGGTAATAATACAAATAAATTGTAAGTAAGAAGTAGTATGTGCAGAGACTGTTAAAAGGAAAAAGCTGTAAAGGAAGTTGGATCTCTCACGTAAGCCTAATTAAGTTAACTACACTTTACTCTATAATTAACACAATCTACTTACTAGTCAGTACCAAGCTATAACATATAGTGGCAGGGGCCTCAGCATCTAAAAATATAATTTTATAACATAAAAGAAATCTGAATGAAGATTTATATGCAGTTGCACACGTACATTAACCTGCTCCTCTGCCATCCATACTTTTTCTTCAATTATTTCTTTCATATCTAGTATATGAAGTATTTCGTTTTTTTCTAACACTTTAAACTTTTAGATAGTATATATAATTGTTATAATGTATGATGAGAGAAGGCAATATCAAAGAGAATAACAACTTGAACAGGCTATAATATTACTACCGTTTATATGTTAGTTACGAACGTTGTAGTATCTGAATAAATAAAGAGTGTTGGTGGGTAGATCTCACATCTGGAATTTAATTGGAAAACAATGTGTGACTACTTGAGCGCCGTCCTCAATAGACAATAATATTACAATGGCCATGTTGGTACGTACCATTGATGGAGACTACACGCCCTTAGTGCACATATATATATATATATATATATATATATATAAAAAGGACCTCTGCATACGCTAAATACTAACTATATTACTCTACACATTAGCTACGATTTCTATTTAAGCATAATACATAAACATGATCCTTAATTTGACATCAGCAGGTAACTATGACGTTTAACTTTGTGTGTGCACAAATAAACATTTAAACTTGTATAAAACTGAATAAATAGACACATTCATCCTACATGACACCCTACATGGCAATTTTGTGTCATATATGACGTCATACGTGTATTATGTCATGTAGAATACGTGTGTTTACTTGTTTAATTTTATACAAATTTAAATGTCTACTTGTACAAACTCAAAGGTGGAGGGCATAGTTATCCGATGAAACCAAGTTAAAGTTCATATTTATGTATTATGTCTTCTATTTGCAACCATATGTTTTGGTTTAGTTTTACCTCTCTTCATTTTTATATCCAAGCATAGCATGCACGGACCATAACAAGACTTGTCTATTTAATTAATAATACATATAGTACGTACTATCTATGCAATGAACTAGATTTTCGGATCATGTTATTTTAAATTTGACTATTACTACTATTTTATATAATTTGTAGCTAGTTATATTAGGTTTAGGTAGCAGGGGATGGCAGAATGCACGTGTGAGGGCGGCTGTCATCAGATTAATTAAACTTGTCTCCACCAATAATAGCCACGCACCACCATATATCACCACTATTCACTACCCGCTAGCCACCTAGTAAGGGGAAAAAAATATTTCTTTATAAAATGTGTAGTTTATAATGAGTTATAGATATTTGTGTAATTTTATTTATAGTAAATTATTTTATTAAAAATAAAATAAAATTATTATTAAATATAAAATATATAACCTTTTTAAACGAAATAAAAAAAAAAAATTAGATTCGGCGTTGTCCCAGGGAAGGTGATATTTCCCTTCATTTAATGTCTCTAACTGCCCTATCTAACAGACCTCTTTTCTTCCACAAACTTGAAAAATATGCAGGAGTCGGGACCACTAATAACACAGACAACTTCTGCTGCATAATTGCTTAAAGTTTTTTTTTTTTTTTTTTTTTTAAAATGTCGATATTTCATAATATATTGTATTAGCACGGAAGTGAAATTTATTATATTCGTGCTTAAGCAAATTAAAAATATTGTAAATTTGTAATGAAATGATTTGTTAGAAAATTCACGTGTATTATCACCAAAACCTCCACCAAAAATTACTTGTATGTTATTGTATTTTATGCGATACACTTATATTACATTTTTGAAATAAGGAGATATGTGTATGGATCGTGAGTGTATTTGCTACTAAAATCAAAATTCTTGCTATATATATATCATTTTAAAAAGAGTAAATTTTAAGTTTAAAAATCATATTAGTGCGCTATAGCTATATTTTGTTATTTGCGCTACATAGCAAATATATGGATCATCTCATTTGTATAAATCGCAGGCATGCATCGTTTGTATAAAAAACGCAGCGATTGTATAGATATATCGGTTAGATAATTGTATATATGTAACTACTATGTACATGTATCAATGATTGTGTTTGTATATCTGCAGAAATTTTGAATTTGTATACAATTGAATCAAATTAAAACATTTGTATATCAAATATCTCTCGCTTATACAACACAAATTATACATTGTATTTTGCATAATTTGTGTTTGAATAAAGCAAGAAAGAGCGAAAGACAAAAGATAACTAGGCAGGGGAAGATTTGTATTGTATAATTATAAGTGTATAGGATGAAGAGGTATGTATTTGTATATATAGTTTTCTCTCGCTTTATACAAACATAATTTATATATTTGTGTTTGTATAAAGTGAGAGAGACGAGCGAGATAGGAAGAGTGGCGAGCGAGATTTCTGGGGAGAGGCAAATGGCAAAGTATTTGCTACGGATTAGAATTAAATGAAATCGTTGTTATTGCATTTATTTTGAATTAATAGTTTGTTATTTTATATAATTTTTCCTTTTAAAAAATACTTTTATTTCAAGTAAATATAAGGGTTATGTTTGTTGTATCGCGTAATTTTTCCCACATACTTTTGGAATACCAATTGGACCATTAGTTGGCCCATAAAGTGGAGTTAATAAGGTAAGCCCAGATGGAGTCATGGACCATCTAATCCATGCCCTGTGGGCTATGGTTTTCGTAGCTAATATACATGTATTGTTATTGAAAATATGTACTTTTAATATTTATTGAATCATTGTTAATTGATGAACTAACAATCCATATTCGTTAAATTAAAATTCTAAATTCGCCTATCACAACTTTGAACAACAACACGAAGTTATTCACTAAAGGGACATGTACCTACCAAAGCCTACCTAGCTAAATTATTGAGAGTTCTTTCAATGTTTTTGTTAACTATGAGATTATTAATAGTACCTTTTTTTGAAAGAGAATGTCAACAAATTTTAAAATTCATTTCGTCATCTAATAAGGATGTCTGTCTTTTTAATTGACATGTCATCCACCCTTTAGTTGAGACTTGGACATTACCTATCGATAAATTCTTAAATTCAGGTTTCTTGATTTTTTAAAGTTGATTCAATTATAAAATAACACGACTTTTATATTTAAGGAATATTCTAAACGTATCTATCCAATTATTTATGAATCTAATAATATTCCAGCTTGGATATTATGGAAGAAAATAAAACTGATCTTTCAAAGTAGTCCATGCTAAGACGTTTTTTTAGAAAAAGTGTAACACAGCCTGAGATTTCCAAGATTGGAAAAATATACAAAATATACATAATGCCTAATTTCATTACATTAACACTTTGATTGATTAATCTAGGATTCACTGAGAAAGAAAAACGAATTTTAATTTGGCAGACAAAAATTAATAGAGTTGTCAAATTCATTAGCGGTTGAATAGAGTTGTCAAGTTCATTAGTGGTTGATTAAAGAAAAAATAAGTCGGCGGAGCTAGAAGTCTAAGTACAAGTTTAGTTGAAATCAGTAACTTTTGCTCATATAGTATTTTGTAGGAAGAAGTTTCAAATACATACACAAGTTAAGTTTCAAACTCAATTATCAACACTTCAAATCATCGATTCAAAATTCATAAAATTAAAATTCTCATTTCGTCTCAGCTTTTAATTTTGCCAAAATAACATCAGTAGAGTGGTTATGATAATAATGGGATTTTGCTTTATGTTAAGACTATTATTATTAATAGCAATGATTAAAGGCCAACGGCTCTAAAACATCCATGATGCGGCTTAACTTTTAAAAATTTTCTTTTTTGTTTTGGCAAACATCACATCAATTAGCACTAATTAGTTTAATTTTGACATGATTCTCTTACTAAATTATTATATATGCTACAATATTAGTTTCATTTGAAATAAAGGCTTAAGTTTCAAAATGCTCCAAAAATATAATCATTTAATGACATATTCATAAAATCATTATTTAAGAAAGATTTTCATATAAGCATATCTACAATTAACTTTTAGCTTCTCCTCCTATTTAATCTTAGGATTTTTTTTTTTTTAACAATTCCGCTCTATTTGATATAGATGAGTTCTATTTAAGTTAAATTTATTCTATCATAGTTAGCCATACATATCGAGACTCATAAAAACAATCATGTGGTTGAAATTCTGATACTACAAATATACATAATTGAGTAAAAACTAAAGGGTATTTTGAAGACAATATCAATATGTGACTAAAATACTAACTTTAATGAATTGAATCTAAAAAATCTTAAATTCAAGTCATCATACACTTCACGATAAAATACTAGTAATAATAAAAGAAACACGTTGTAAACATCATTTTGTAATTTTATACTCATCTTAATCAAAGACTATACTTTATTAACTATTAAACTTCTTTAAAACACATAAAAGGAAGAACTTTAGCTTTAAAACTAAAAAATCATTATGAAGTTGGAGTAATGGAAAATAGTATAATTTGAGGGACACAATTGAGATCCATTTAATAGAACCTGGAAAGGTCAAGCTTAGCTGTTCCCTTTTTGTCTTCTTGGCTACTTCCATTTTAATCTTTAACTTTAGTTATTCTTTATTCTATATTCTTTTTTCCCCCTTTAGCTTACTACCACTATATTTTTACTATAAAAAAATTAAATCTTGGACAAAAAAAAAAAAAAGATCAAAACTTTCTTGAAGATATTTTTCAGTTTAAGCTTCTGGGATTTACAAAGACAAAACCTTTTTAATGATGTCTTAGGTTTATGTTGAAAGGCGGTTGGTTTTGTTTATGTTGTTTTTATCACCCTCTTTGTCTAGCCATAAAGATTCATAAAACCAAACTTGTTTGTCCTGTTTTCTGAGATGGGAAATCTTTTTTTCTGCTGATTAACTCCAATTCCAAACTGTTTAGAATATACCCTTTCTGTACTTCTTGAATTTTGAGTATATAGTAGCTGGCTCGACCACTTTTGGCTTTTACTTTCTCTAATCGAATTCAGCCATCTAAAGGTACAATCTTTTCTGCTTGGGATTCCTCAGTTTACTGTTTTTAGACTTGTTAGTGTTAATGACAACTTTCCCATGTATATGATTTTAGTTTTTGTCAAGAATTGTATGTTTTTTACTAATGGCAATTTTGTAGTGTGAAGTTTAGATCTGTGGTTTTGGTGGATTGAGTTATAAGTGTTCTTAATTTGCAGGTATAGTTCAAAATTTGATTGACTTGTGTGCTACTAGTACTGGAAAAGATGAATGGTGCTGTGTTAGTTGCGCTTGCCGCGACAATTGGAAACTTTTTGCAGGGTTGGGATAATGCTACTATTGCTGGTAAACATTGTTTACTCTTTATTTGAATTGTTAGCTTTCCAATTAGTTAAATTGTTGTGGTGGAATAGCATATACTGAGTTTGAATTGTTATCTTTCCAATTAGTAAAAATGTTGTGGTGTAATAGCATATAATGAATTTGAGTTGTTATCTTTCTTAAATTGTTGTGGTGGAATAGCATATACTGAATTTTATTTATTATAAAGAAGTTGCGAGATAGTTCAATGCAGAGTTTTCTGCTATTGAGTTATTTTCGTTTCAGTATAAATCTGCAACTAATGATATGCAAGTGTTCTTGCATTTTGTTTTGTACTTTGTCTGTTTCAATTTGATTGTCTGGTTTCGACTTGGCACAGAGTTTAAGAGAGTAAAGAAAACTTTTTGATCTCGTGGTCTTAAACTAAAGATATATAGAATATATCAAAGTGCTCTTTAATCTTGCGGTCAGTCTTAAACATGTCATGTGAAATGTTAGAAGTAAAGAGTGGCCAAAAACATTATTTTTTAAACGGACTAAAAAGGAAAGTAAGACAAACAATTGAAACGAAGGGAGTAGTATTTTCAATCATTATGTTTTCCTAGTTGCATTATTTCCACGAACATGCAGAATTAAATCCCTACAAGAGTTTTATACATGTTTGGTATTCTAAGTCTTCTACAATTGAAACCTGCAGGAGCTGTTGTTTACATAAAGAAGGAGCTTACTTTGGATGCTTCAGTGGAAGGACTTGTTGTTGCGATGTCACTCATTGGAGCCACACTTGTCACAACTTGTTCTGGATCCATAGCTGACAGTATTGGTCGTCGCCCTATGCTTATTATGTCATCCATGCTTTATTTCCTTAGTGGCTTAATAATGTTGTGGTCCCCTAATGTCTATGTCCTGCTTATAGCTAGACTATTAGATGGATTTGGAATCGGCTTAGCGGTTACTCTGGTCCCCCTATATATATCTGAGACTGCTCCATCAGAAATACGAGGGTCACTGAATACTCTTCCACAGTTCACTGGTTCTGGTGGAATGTTCTTGGCCTACTGCATGATTTTCGGAATGTCCTTAATGACAGCGCCGAGTTGGCGATTGATGTTGGGTGTTCTTTCAATTCCTTCTCTTATCTATTTCGTATTAGTTGTACTTTATTTGCCTGAGTCTCCTCGATGGCTAGTCAGTAAAGGAAGAATGGTCGAGGCAAAACAAGTTTTGCAGAAATTGCGTGGCATAGAGGATGTTTCAGGTATGCTATCTGCTATTCTTTGGAAACAATTCCCTTTTGTGTCAGCTGGCTATTTAAATGTTCAGAATATGTTGACTGTGGATTGTGCTTTCTCAGGGATTTTGTTAGATCGGTGAAAGTAGTGGTATAAATATTTAGTATAACTCGTTTTGTAACGTTCATGCTGATTTCACAATCTGCTAGGGAGTAGCTCCCAAAATAGGAATGCATCTAAACTTTAGCTTCCTCTATTATTTATCGTTATCCATTTTTTACCCCTCTTAACTATTCACTATTCAGTCGGTGCCTATCTTTGTCAAATTCTTTCCAAAGTTTATTTTTTGAAGGAAAAATGTCAGAGTTGCTTATCGATTGGTTTATTGATTTGTAATCACTCATTTTCTATATTTTCTTTCTCCCAGATTCTACTATCTTTCATAAATTATTTGAGTTACTTCCATATAAGTGAGAAATCAGGAACTGGAGAACATGTAAACATGTACTCAATATATTATACCATATCAAAAGACAATATGGATACCTACCAACGCTATCCAATATTCCCTGATTCCTTCCTTTTAGGATTTATTTCCTTGGAGGCAATAAGGCTCACCATCTCTCTCTCTCTCTCTATCTCTCTCTCTCTCTGGTTCTCTAGTCAGTAGAATACTCTTCTTTTAAGTTCTTTCATATTCATCTACTGAATCCTATTTGTTAGAGACACTGATTTCATCATATTGATTTTGTTGACGATTCTGTGCATAGGGGAGATGGCATTGCTTGTTGAGGGTTTGGCAGTTGGCATTGAACCATCTATAGAAGAGTATATCATTGGTCCAGCTAATGAGCTTACTGACGATCAGGACCTGGCTACTGACAAAGATCATATCAAGTTGTATGGCCCAGAGGAAGGCCTCTCGTGGGTGGCCAGGCCAGTTACTGGACAGAGTAGTCTAGCTCTTGTGTCCAGGCAAGGGAGCATGGTGCAGCAGAGTGTGCCTCTTATGGATCCTCTTGTGACTCTATTTGGTAGTGTCCATGAGAATCTCCCTGATACAGGAAGTATGAGAAGCATGCTATTCCCCAATTTCGGAAGCATGATCAGCACCATGGATCCTCATGTCAAAGATGATCACTGGGATGAGGAGAGTCTGCAGAGAGAAGGTGATGATTATCCTTCGGATGGCGGTGCAGATTCTGATGACAATCTACAAAGTCCATTGATATCACGTCAAACAACCGCTGTGGAAACCGTAGTCCCTCATCCCCATGGCAGCACTCTGAGCGTGAGGCGGCATAGCAGCCTTATGCAAGGCAATGCTGGAGAGGGTGTAGGCAGCATGGGCATTGGTGGTGGTTGGCAGTTGGCATGGAAATGGTCTGAAAGGGAAGGTGAAGATGGAACTAAAGAAGGAGGCTTCAAAAGGATATATTTGCATCAGGAGGCAGGCCCTGGCTCTCGACGTGGGTCTCTCGTTTCAGTCCCTGGTGGTGATATTCCTGAAGATGGTGAATTCATACAAGCTGCGGCTTTGGTAAGTCAGCCTGCACTTTACTCAAAGGAACTTATGGATCAGCATCCTGTGGGACCAGCGATGGTCCATCCATCTGAAACTGCTTCAAAAGGTCCGAGTTGGGCTGCTCTTCTTGAACCTGGAGTCAAGCGAGCGCTTATTGTTGGAATTGGAATTCAAATATTGCAACAGGTGGAGTATTATTCTTTTATCATTCTGTTGCTTCTTTTGGTTGTTTTACTAGGATTAAATTTGATAGCTACAAAGTCCTTGAATGCTAACGAAATGGACCTAGTTTCAAATACATTATATCCTTGGAGTTGAGCATTCTGTTTCTTCTTTAAATATAAGTATCTTGGGATTGTGATTAGTGTAGGATCATGTAAGGAGTACTTGACCAAACTACACAGCACATCCTCTTATCATTTATCTGGAAGCAGATACAAAGTAGCTTACCTTTATAACGTCTAATTTATTAAGTTTTAAGGAAATGTTTTGGTGTGTGTCTATCTGAAGCATTATTATCCTCGCAACAAACAACTCTGCAGTTTTTTTTTTATGTTTAGCTCAACTTTGTCAATAGGGTGGGGATGAATCATTTTCTCCATTAGTGTATTTTCTTTTGTTATCTTTACAGAGTCTCTTCTTCTGTACTCTCTTTATTATGTAGTTTTATAATGAGAACTACCTTGTAATTAATAATCCCAAATTATTGAGGCACTGGTCACTGTTATTAGACATTAAGGCTTGGAATGTTGCCATCTTACGACTGTAATATTTTGTCTGCAGTTTTCCGGTATAAATGGAGTCATGTACTACACTCCTCAAATCCTTGAGCAGGCAGGTGTAGGAGTACTTCTTTCTAACTTTGGCATCGCATCAGACTCAGCATCCTTCCTCATCAGTGCGTTAACAAACTTCCTGATGCTCCCTTCTGTAGCTATTGCAATGCGATTCATGGATGTGGCTGGCAGAAGGTAATGTTCTCTTGATTCCTTTCTTCTGCATTAGATTAAGGATGGTTTTGGTTATGTCCTCAAGATTTATTGCTGGAAAATCCATGAAATATGTGCAGTGAGTCTCGATTTGCATGTAGGACCATATTTTTTCCTTATATATGTTCTGGTAGTCTCCTCGGAATTTATTTTTATATATATATATATATATCCAAGGTTGGAAAATCGATGCCCTACCTGCAATGAGACCAAATTTCAAATTGGTTAGTTTTTGAGTTGTGTTTCGTGACAGATAGTATTCTCTCTGACAAATTTACACAACAAAGATGTGTGACATCATTCTGTTAACAATTAGTTACTCAAAGTTTATACATTTCAATAATTCAAATTTAATTAACTAATCCAATTTAGATGTAGATGAGATGTTCTCTGTCTAACTAACTTTTCAACTAGTATTACTTAATATATTTTCTGTTTACTACTTGTACAATACACAAGCTATATATCATCTTAAACTTCTTTGAAAATGCTTTTCCTTGAGTCGAGGGTATATTGGAACAACCTCTCTACCTTCCAAGGTAGAAGTAAGGTCTCCGTACAACCTATCCTCCCTAGACACCACTTGTGGATTACACTGTGTATGTTGTTGTTGATTGATTATAATAAAGAAATACAAACTCTTCATCGTTGTATTATTTATTTTATGCTGTCGAATGTGTCATTAAAATGATAAATTGCAGGTCGCTGCTGCTGTACACTATTCCTGTTCTCATACTATCACTCATCTGTCTTGTCATTGGTAACACTGTCAACCTCGGGAGTGTGGCTCATGCAGTCGTTTCTACTATTTGCGTGATTCTCTACTTTTGCTTCTTTGTAACGGGCTATGGACCAATCCCAAATATCCTCTGCTCAGAAATTTTCCCAACAAGGGTTCGTGGTTTGTGCATCGCCATCTGTGCTCTTGTCTTCTGGATATGTGATGTCATTGTGACTTACACACTGCCTGTGATGCTCAACTCGATTGGCTTATCTGGAGTTTTTGGTATTTATGCCATTGTATGTGTCATTTCTTGGATTTTCGTCTTCTTGAGGGTTCCTGAAACCAGAGGCATGCCCTTAGAAGTCATTACAGAGTTCTTCGCTGTTGGTGCAAGACAAGCTGCTATCGCGAAGCATGAGTAGTTTAAGGTATCTTCTGTCGGATTTACTACGAGTATGTAGTAAACTTGTAGAAAATAAAATTTCATTCTCTCTAGGTCCTCCATTTTACATCCATCTGGTACTGCCATTTCTCAATAGTTATATGCTCAGAAGTTATATACTGCCATTTTGAGATGTATGACAATGTCCAAATTAGTTTATTCTCTAAGTTGTGGTAGTCTTTCTTTTTTCCCCCCCAGAAAGTAAGAAAATACATTTATTCATCTTGTCAGTTGGGATATTTGGCTATCGTGTGATGAAAATATTGAGTACAAATCTTTAAAATATGTGTAAAGTTTCAATGAGCCATGTGTTTGGTAAGGTTATATTTATAAATAGGCTAAATATATCAAAAGCTTTTTAAAGTTTTCGCAAAAATTTTCATTTAGACATCTCCAATTGAAGTAAACTTTTAAACATAAGTTTAGAATGTGCCTAGTGAATACCTCAAACGCGCGGTGAATTGAGTGATTTTCACTTGGAGTTGAGCGCGTAAAATTCTTTTCTTCTTCTCTCTTTTTAGCTTGAATTTTTGCTTTGTTTCTAAAGACACCGACAACGCGTGAAACTTTTTTCTTTCTTCTCTCTTTGTAGCTTGAATTTAAGCTTTGTTTCTAAAGACACCGACCATTAAGAAAATAAATGGGATTAGCCATGTGTCAATCCTTAATTAGATGATTTGCTAGTAATCACCTTTGAGGTGACTAAATTAATAGATACAATTTAAAATATACTTTAGGTGTTTATTAGGTAACAATATTTGTTGCAGGAAAATAGGATTCCTCAACCATATTTCTTGTTTTCTTCTAAATATATGACGTTTTATATCTATGTTCGATTTTATTGTTCTTTTGGTGATTAGTTTCACATACTAATTGTTGTCTTAGTCATTTAAACAAGGTTAATTTATTACTCAGTTAGAAATATTATTTTTCAGTTATTTTACTTGCGATGAAATTTGAACTGTATCACATAAAATAAAACAAAGCAAAACAAGAAGAGATAATGAAGCAGGAAAAGGAAACATGCTTATTGCATGTCTCCTGGAAAGGCTCTTAACCACTCTTGTCTTCATCCCTACAATCACTCTACCTTTTACCCATAAAAACTGTTCCTCATTCTTATCCCATGTTTCTCCCCTTCACATGTCTAACGTTCCCTTACCTTCCTCTACGTTCCCGTGACGTTTATACTTATCGTCAACAAATCGACTTATATTTATCCTAACTTTAACAAAATTTCTATGTGAACTCTAACTGAAGTCTAATGAAAAGTAAATTTAAACTATGGTCAAATCAACCCCACCCTAAGTGGAAGAATTTATGACTTGATTAAATATTTTTATTTGTCATTCATGCCCTTTTAAGTGGAAATTAATATTACTATATATTATAAAGTTGTAATTAAGAACTAGGTCTTCTAGACATTAACAATAGTGGGATTTCATGGGTCCTGCCTAGTTACTACGTTGGACGGTTCCCATTAAAAGGGAATAAATGGCTTCAATAAGTTAATTAATATACCATATATTTCACCACTAACTTGGAGTAAGATTTATCCTAATATTATAATAGTAAAAGGTTAGGACAAGAAAAAAAGAGTGTATATTTTATAGTATGTTAATTAATTCTAGATAATGCGATTTGTTAGTATTATCTATTTATTTAACTAGTAACATTTTTGGTAGCTTATTTGGTGGTTTACCAACTTTATCGACCTCACCACTACAACTTGTACAAACAATATTATTATAAAAAATTCCAGATTTTATTAGCTAACAATTTAAAATATATATATTTAGTTAATGGAGATGCATTGAACAATATTCTTCAAAAATAATAATATGGCTCACGGGGGAAAAAAGGCGGAAAGGTGATTGACGGCCGCACACTTTAAGCTAAACAAGAAATTAAATGACAAATTAACACTAATTCAAACAGTAATAATCTTTCGTTAATAAATTCAAACAGTAGTTTTCTGTAACCCTAATTGATGATATTGATATAGTAGGGCTGAATGAATATATACGTTTACATAGATTTAATTAATATAGGAGTAGTATATACACACAGCCTAATTAACTAATTTTTACCTAAATTTTACGGTAGAAATGCATTTACATGATAATTTGCCGGTAATCGGCTTTCCGGCTCAGCTACGGGAGCTGACGACGAGCTTGCTACCGGCAACTCGCCGCACTTATGACATCTCGTCACTACTAAAATCTGTCGGCAAGAAGGACATGACGAGTGCGAGCCTAACCAGGTATCGATGCATCCTACATGAAATCCATGGCCGCACTGCGGTAGCACTCGGATTTCATCTTCGACTGCGAATTCCGCTAAACAAATTGCACATTCGGAGAATTTCGCGGCGTGTTCAGCTGAGTAACTGAACTTCGGTAGCGACTTGAGAACCTTCTTCTTCAAACCTTTATTAGCCGGAGGTGACGAAAAAGCGGAATTTCCGGTTGCTCTGGCGGAGATCCGTCGGATCCAGGCGCAACGAGCAACAGCGACAAGTCCGAGGACGCAAATGAGCGCACAGAGGAGAGCGGCGAGGATGACGACGAAGTCGGAGTCGACTTGACCGATTCCGGTGGTTGTAGACGGCGGCGACTGTGAAGGATCAGAATTACTCATGAGGAAAGTGCGGAGCTTAATTAAAAGAGAGAAACAAAACGTTGCGCTTAAACCTAAGTATTTGATTTTGGTAGCTCTTTTTTGGCTTTATAAAGGAGTGAGTACACTGTTTAAGCAATAACCTTTTTTCTAAAACGTACTTATCGTATTAATTATTTTTGGGATAAAGAAATGAAACGATGGAGTCAAAGTCACACTTCTTGTGTTGTAGATCCGTCTTTATTGAAATTTATTATAAAGTTGGAGTTAGGAAAATAAATTTAAAATCTACGTCTAAATTGTATTTGAAAAATTTATAATTAAATGAACCAAAAAGTTTTTCTATTTTTTTTTAAAAAATCTGATGGTATTAAATAGTAACTATTGGAGTTTAGCATGAGATAGCATCATGTTTATAATCGCGCTCCAACTAAGAGATTATATTTTTATATTTCTTCTTTATATCTTTTCATGTGATCATTTTATCAGGTGACCCACTGAATCTCAAATATAATATTTTTTGGATAAGAGATATGGATGCATGAATTTGTAGTTAATATAATTTTTTTTTTTTTTTAAAAAAAAAGTACAAGTATCATTATATCAAGAATAAAATGAGAGAAAGATATTTGAAATAGTCTAATCATATCTTGTATTGATTTGCAGATATATCTATTTGGTCGTGTAAAATTATGATAATTAAAGATATTAAAAGGAACAAGATAGACCTAAAATTATACGAAAGAAGATTGTCTCAAAAAGCTTAAAGTTTCTTGGAATCAATGTAAACTTATATATGGCACTATGATTTATAAAGAAAAAAAGTTTATATAAGTGAATATGTTTAGTCTTATTACAAAATTTATGATATTATTATTATACTTATTTACATATGTTCAACTTATTTTCATTCACATGAATTGAGCTTAAACAGAATAGTACGGATGTATGTAATTAACTTTAACTTATTTATGATCGAAGCATAATTATTGTTGTGAGAGCTAACGAAAGAGTTCAGTTTCAAATATAAAATTGATAACATAAACTAGAAGAACTTGTTCACGTAATTCAATACTATGAAACTTGGAATCATAACTTTTGAACTTATTCTCTACAAAAATATTTGTTTTTGCAAAAGTCATTTTCATAAAAGCCAATAACAGGAACATGATTGTTGATAAAAGAACCAAATTAAAGTGAACTAGAAGTAGTAGTGTAAAAAGCCTAGCCTAGCTAGTTCCAAATAAATTCAAAGGCAATATATATAACCCTCTTTTCCTCTTTTGGGATTTTCCTTAACCTAATTAATTACTAGCTTTTTCTTGTGTGCCAAATTCTAAGTGAACCATATAAAGTACTTGAGCTATTCAACTTATCATGGAGTTTGTTGATTTGTAGTCATCACATCTTTTTTTGTTTTTGTTTTTTTGGGTAGATAAAAGATGAAAACAGCATCAATTAGTAGTTAGATTAATGGAAATGACTTTATTATGTCTTTTTTTTTGTTTCCCATCCGGTGTCTGGAGCCCACATTGGAGCTCCGACTAAATCCAGATCGCGCATTGCAGGGCCCATTCAGGGGTGGCGCTTCCAACAGGATTTTCTCCAAACCCAAGGCTTGAACTCGAGACCTCAGGTTAAGGGTGAAACACTCCCACCAGTGCACCACAACCCACTAGATTGTAAGCGCATGGGATATTGGGTTGTGATATAGACATGTTGATGTTGACATAATAATTATAACCCTAATTAATAATTATAACAAGAGTTTAACAAAATACATTATCGACGGGATGTAATGATCCAGTCCGCTAGTTATGATATTGTCTGTTTTAGGTCATTATAAATGGTATCATGGTCACTTATGTGTCAGCCTTGTCGATGCGGGTGAGACGGGGCAAAACTTAGTGCTGACTCTAGGCAAATAATTCCATGTGTTGGGACAAACCTCATCGAGGATGTTGAGTCCATAAGAAGGTGTATGTGACACCCCAGTTTAATTAGGATAATAAATCTCACATCGATAAAAATATAGGAGAAATATTGAGTATATAAATAAACATGTCTTACACACTAGTGACACGTTTAAGTGACACAGCGAAAGCGTGCTAATAAATAATATATGATACAGAAAAGTCGAGATTTTACGAGTTAAAGCTCAATTCACTCTGCCATATTTATCACTTCTAAACTAGATCTACTTCACCTAAGTTGCATGAAATATAGCTTTTCTTAAACTTATTGTAGAGAAATTTTTGAAAAAAAAGAACAAAAAGACGAGGCTAATCATAATAAAGAGAGGTCATTTATATAAAATATCTTAATTTCACCGTCCAATGTTATTCTTTGAGGTCATTTATACCTTTGTCGCTTAACAAATCATCTTATATTTGCTCTTGCTAGCAAAAAATGAGTGAATTCCACATGGCCAAATAATTGAGAAAAATATACAATTTTTTTTGTTGATTCTACTTGTGACTATAGTCTAAAGTCAGTTTTGTTACGACACTGATATAAAAAGCAATTGCCATAACAAATTAATATTGTCAGTATTACTTAAGAGAGCAATTCTGGATTCCAACAATTATAAAACAACTACCAAAATTTACTACATATGGATTAGTATTCAAAAGAGCCCATTCCTTTTTTTAGGCAAATTTTGCCAAACATTTCTAATATATCAGCCTAATTATTACAGTAGTTTTAAACGTAAACTAAACTTCCTTTCTTATTCTATTAATAATTTGTCTTAATTTTCATGATTATAAACACCATAACTTATCTGTAAATATCCTATAAATAATTATTAAAAATAAAATAAAGCCTCAAGTGACTAGATTAACAACTTGTGGGTCAATGGTCTAGGTCACCTCTAAGTTGTTATTAGTCAAACTTTCTTCCACCACTTTGCCACTACAAAATATAAGAAAGTAATCAAGAACGATTTTAAATCAGATATCTCATATTTGAGTTTGAATATGAAAGAAGTCTAGTGAGGAAGTGTTTTTCCTCTTAAATGAGTATCACGTGATGCAAATTCAAATTAATCAAGTCTCAAATCAGTGAGAAACAAAAACAAATAAAGCAAAGAGCTAGTTTGTTGAATAGAATAGGTAGTGGATGGAGTAGACCAGTAGAAGGAAGTGTGAATTGGTCACCAAAGCACTTTGTTATTATGCACATGACAAGTTGGCACTTTCTTATTTGTTGGTTTATTATAAAAAGATAAATCCTAATTGGAGCACGTTTCTCTTTTCTTTTTTTTTTTCCTAATTTTTTTATCTTATCTTATTTTAGTAGTCTGTCTCTTCCACATTCTTTTAGTGAGAAATTTCCTGCTAGACTCACTTCATTACTTGGCACACAACTTCGAAACTTCTCAAAGTATGGCCCTCCACCTCTAAACTTTTATTTGAACTCATGACGTGACCTAACTTCACACATTACATGTTGTGTTCTTATATATGAGATCGTGAGCCAAAAACTCACGACCTGCATAAATTTCACCACCTTGATTATTCCAACAAATAATTATATCAAATAAAATTTAGGCAAGTAGAAAGACATCACCTAACTTGTTCTTTTTTTTTTTTTTTTTTGACTCTATTGAAAGTTTAAACCTTTCGGTTAGGGTCATTGTGCCTAACATTTGGGTTTGAAAGTCAGAAATCATACGTATTTCAAACTTCCAAAGTTGTTGACTTTGAACAACCTATACACACATTTGACACGAAACTGCTGCTATGCGAAAAATCGAGGAAGTCGTTGACTCTATCACTTAGAGGCGGATTCAAGATTTTAAGTCATTAGGTCTGAAGTCGTGACTACTCTTTCGTGATGATGATATAGTACAACAGTACCCGGCTTCATACGTTGGCAATCGTTTCTAATTGCCCTTTTCTCATATGAAGGGTTAAGACATTTCACAATAGATGATGTAGCTAATAAAAGGGCACCACAAAGACATTTTTATGTAATATGTACTTTTAAGTGGACATCCACAAGATAGATTGACATTTCGTGGGAATGTTCTTTCACTATTAAAAAGATTATGTCATATGCACAACAAATCCAACTAAGGTTCATAAAATAACAAAACCTATTACAACTATCAAATAAACTAAGGAAATCACACAAGTCTATAGTAAAAGAAAGTGGAGCAAATGATCATTTTCAAACTTCAAAGGCAAAACAAGGATCAGACTGTTTGACACGATTTCTTTACGTGGAATGCAAGGGAATCTAATGAATGTTGCTTGTAGATATGACTTCACAAAAGACAATAAGATGTTTAATGATTACACGATTAACTAACCATCAAACTGCAATTTCGATGTACACTTTGAATAAAACTTATGTAGAATGGAAGAGAATGAGGAGGGGTGTGCCTATCGGGCAATCAATTACTATATGGAGATGTTTGGGGGCTAAAATAGTACTAGTGGCTAACATTAGGGCAATTAAGGACATGTATGATGGAACCAAGACCCAGGTTACAACAATGAGAGGTGAATCAAAACACTTCTTGATTATGACTAGGTTGCACTAGGGATCAACCCTTGTCTCGTTCCTATTTGTCTTAGTGATGGACAAATGGAAATAGCATATTCAAGGGGAAGTGTTGTGTGTATATTGAGAGATTGATGATGATGTAGCATATTGTATTTGGAATGGGATTGGTGAACTGGAGGCTAGCATCCAGTGTATTGTATAAGAATGTGTCCCAAGCCTTGAGGGTAAAGTTTTACAAAGTGGTGGTTAGACCAACATTATTGGTCAGTGACGAATACCCGTGTTTACAATATGAATGTGGCAGAGATGAGGATACTTAGATGAATTGTATGTGTGGACATACTTGGAAAGATATGATTTATTCTTTTTTTAAAATTGACTAGGAGAGAGATGATTAGGAACGAAGTTACATGGGACAACGTAGGAGTGACCATGACAAACAAGATGAGGAACACAACACACTTGGTATGTTGTTATAATTTAATAAAACAGCTAAAGAAACCAAGTGCAGAAACACAGCTTCCCGAATCATATAGATTAGCTTTAACTTCACAGTAAATGAGGCAATGCAGACAAACATACATGGAGATCAAAATTTCTTACACAAATGAAAGGTAATTTTCATGAGTTTGAATTTTGTATTGCAATGGGTCACTATCTCTGGATAAATACTCAAAAGCAGATCTTACAGAAGGTAATGCCTTTTTGCAATGATAGAATGTCAAAATATGTAACAGAAATACAGATGACGGATGATGGTTTTCTTCTTTCTTGCAATTATTAACCCACTCTAACTGGAACAAGTTACGTGTCCATCAGTAATATCACATAACATATTTTACTTTCCATTTTCCAATATTGTTGACAGTGAGAGTCCAGTTGTTTTCACTAAACTGAAAGTAAGGGACCTGGAAAAAAAAGAGAGAATGAAACAGAACTTCAAAGTGCAGGGTAACATGTTGGAGAGATCCATACAAGAGACTATACTAGTATATGCAGTAGAGACTTAAAAAATGGAACTAACTGTCAGATGAATCAGACCAACAAAATAGCAAGGGAGAGGAAATACATGAAAAACAACGATGAATAGACCATAACCCAAAAATGGAAATGACATGTGTAAAAACATAGTAGGAAGGTCCTTACTTCATTAAAGCTTCCACAATTATCAGCAGGAGAATGTTTGACAATTTAAGCAACTTAATTTTGTTGTTTGTTGGGTAATAAAAATGAATATTAAGTTCCAGTCACTGTAATGGGGTTTTAGATTTTTCATATTAGCTCTATAACACAGCAGGAACACTTGTGCATGCAACACAGATAAAGTGCAGTCTCTACTCTCTAGCATCAGAACTATATCTTTTCTCTTCAGAAAAGAAAAGTAGTATCCAAAAACTATAGTATACTATATTCATTTATGAGATTTGAAGGTACAAGACAATGCCATGCATTTATGATGAGAGCTAGAGAAGCTCAAGTGACCATTTTCATAAGCCAAATCTCCACATTTGTTTCAACGGTAATTAATTGGTGGGAAGATGGGAGACAGAGTACACTACTTGAAGATTAGCAAAAATGATTCACCTTTTCAATGACTTCGTATCCAACTTTGAGCCTCACATCTTGGTCTGCTTTCACATCCATGATATCCCAAGTAAATTCAGCAGCAACTCTTGATTTTCTCTGGAAGTTTTGAAGTAAGCAAAGTATGAGGGTCTCTATAAGACTGTTACTTTAAAACCAAAGATTTAAGCAACATGTCAAATTGCAAGATATATCAGGATATCGATAAACTGTGCCTCAATTCTGACTTAGTTAGGTTTAGCTATATGGATACTCTATATCTATTTCACTCTGTATATTTTAGCCAATTTCACTCTAATACTGGACAAGATAAATCATTGTAAAGAGAACACCATCAATTTAATATGATTACATGCTTAGTCAAAGGAATAGATATACAACACTCCTTGATGCAGATAACTGAAAATTTGATTAGAATGTACATACCTGATACCTTCAGATTAAAGTACATAAGACTGCATAAATATGAACATACCCGAAATGACAATGGGATTACTCTTTCAAACCTTTTTTTTTTTTTTTGGGACAAGGGGAATTACTCATTCATGGATTTAACTCAAAATCAAATTCCTTTAATTTGTTATTTGGGCATGCCTAGAGTAAGATTACTAGATATATCCCAATCCTTGCTCCAAAAGAATCAACATCATCATTTTTTAAACACCAACGGTTTCACTCATGTATAGACCTTACACATTTTGAATAATTACCAACCTCCAAAAGTTTTTCGTCCACATCGCACTTGCCCTTGATATGAAAGTTTACCGAATTATTTGCCGTCACTGGAAATTCTTTTTTACCACGAACAGTATACCAGAGCTTTTGCCGCCTATAATATTGCACTCCAACACCGAGACTAGCATATTGCTACAAGTACAAAAGCATTTCAATTTCCTGAGCTACCATAACAAAAATTTCATGTACACCAGTTCAAGCTATATGTCTCAATTAGCTTGTTGAGAGTTGGCCAATTTGGAAGTACAATAACAAGATCTCTTTTTTCTTTTAGCAGGATACTTGCACATGCATTGCTTAATCTTTGGACAAGCCAAAAGATTTCATTTATGCTATTGACAATAAATTTTACATATTTAAAAAGAACAAAAATAAGAAGGAAGAAAAGTTATAGCTTTAGAATTATTAAAAACATTGGAGAATATCATGTGAAGGTTGACTCTTAAAAGAGAAACTCATAACATTCAATTTGAAATGGAGATTTTTTTTTTTTTTTCTGCCTTCTGTTCTTTAATTTTCCCTTGTTCTTGGGGGTAACGGGAATGGCGGTTAATTTACATTGAGTTGCCCACAATGACGTTTCCATTTCGGCTTGTGCCGGAACCCAACTTGTCTGCTCACTACAAAGAATCACAGGTTTATACTGCATTTACACCAGTATTTCAAGCAAATAAATAAGAAAACGTGTGATGATGTCATTAAACAACGCTTCATTTTAGTGTATGAGTTGAACACTGGTTTATTCAAAATGCTTTCTCTGGTCTCAAGCAGGTAAGATAGTGGATACCAAAATCAGCTCTGGGCACTTGACACGATATTTTACTGAGGCACAAGAATAAATAGAATGCTAAAAGATTGACCCTAATTATTTGTTAGATCAGACTATACATGCTTAGTTAGACTTCTTGGAGGGCTTAAAGCTAAAAATGTACCGACATATACAAGCAACAAATTGTTGTAGAAAGGGTAGGAACATACATCAGGAAAGTATTGCCTTATCATAGCACAGAGATAAGTTGGTGCTCCAATTTTGGTGTCTAGTTCTGCATGACCCTGCCAATGAATAGAATCTGTGTGATAAAGGCCAATAAGCAGCTCAAAAGGCTTATAAACAGAGCTGGGTCAGTGAAGAATCAAAAAAGCTTAAAATTATACATCAACTTCTCTCCACTTGGTATTATCTCAGCATACCTATCCTGGGAGAAATACGCATATCTAAATATGTACAAGAATTACAGCAAAATCATTTAACCTTATATGAAGTGATAAATGTGTATAATCATCAACCATTTTCCTTAAAAGAAATGGAAATGGCAAATTTCATTATCAATCTAGTTGGGTTCGACTATATGCCTTCTACTCTATTTGAGCCCATTATTCATTGTCAATATACCCAATAATGTTTCATGTTTGGAGATAATGATAAGCAAACCAAATGTACACTTGTACGGGAGTATGTAATTTCTATATCTTGGTATAAAAAAAAGGAAGATACGCTGAACTGACTTCAAATGCAGAACCCCGACCCCTCATTATAAGCTGTTTCAAGCAACAACATACTCTGTAAAATCCCACAAGTGGGGTCTGGGGAGGGTGTTGTTTCTAGCACTTGCACTAAATCAGCCAGGCATAAAGGAGACATCTTTGACTAGCCTGAAAACGTCCTTGGCATTTTTTATAAAAGTAATTAGAATGAAGGAAGAAAATTGGATTTCTGCAGCAGAAGCAAGACTCTATCGAGCAAAAACTTCAAGAAGAGTAACTCAATGATGCTCAAAACTCAAGTCTTTTAACATGAGAAAACAGTTAAACTAAATCATCCAGGCATCATGAACTAGCAGAAAGCATACCCAAAAAAACCACATGACATTTACAATAAAAGTTTCGGAGGAGGGAGTAATAATTGAGGTTGTGGAGAGGAAACAAGAGTATATCAAGCAAAAAAATCAAGAAGAATAACTTACTAATGCTGAAAACCGAGTCTTTTGACATGGGTAAATTCTTAAAGCTCAAGTCTTGTCACAAAATTTCATGGAAAGAACAACTTATTAATGCTCAAAACTGAATCTTTTGACATGGGTAAATGCTTAAAACTCAGTCTTGTCACAAAATGTCATGGAAAGAGAAACAAAATTAGGAAATGGTTAATACCTGCAAATGGGTGAAAGTGTTGAGGGGGAATTTCTCCCTGGCATGAATCACCAGACTCTTGGAATCTCCAGCATAACGAAGTGAGGTCTCCATTTTGTGTAAAATGCAGGTGTTCTTCACTGTAGAAGAATTCCCCAACCCCCAACTGGTTAAACCCTAGATATATGAATGGAAGAGTTGCTTCAGCTGGGAATGGATAACCAGACTCTATAAACACCCAAACAATTTGGATTTCAACTCTTTTGCCTCTATTCTTTTTCTTTTTTTACTTACTAGTACCATACTTTGTTCACTTTGTACATAAGACTTTTTATTACTCTGAGTCAATTTTAATTATTTTTTAAAGTTAAATTAAAATTAAACTGATTCAATATTTTAAATTAAGATATTTTTAAAAAATATTATAAATTATAAAAAAAAATTATTAATATGGTAAAAAAATACATATTAATTAAAGTCCACATAATTTTACTCTAAATAAATTAATCATACTTAATACTCCCTCCTTTGTGTTTAGTATTTTAAGTTTAAATGTTGGAATTGAAAAAACTCATCAAATATAAAAAGACACTCCTTTCAAATGGACCAAAAAAAGAGAATAAAACACTGGAGTTGTGACGGAAAAAGTACATATGGTCATTTCACTAAAATTATTAAGGCACTAAAATAAATAAATATATATCTTGATTATTTCTAATTAACAGAAATATATATATTAATACACACAATGCGTCTAATGATATAATTGATAAGGGTTTTACCTTGAGCACTTGAAGAACTAGAAATTTGGTAATCTTTGAGCCCAATTACGCTAGAAAAACATAAACTTAACTACTCAATATATATATGAAAAACAGTTGTCTACAGCAGTCATTTGATTGTCAACAAAAGAGATTCGGCAGCTGGACAAAGCCAAATGGCCGCAGCAAGAACCTACAACTACAAAGTTCTCAACATATAGCTGCATCAACTAAAATCTCAAATTGATCCTAATTCTGTTGTTCACCTCACAACAAAAATTTAGCCATTAATGGATCAATGTTGTCTGTCTGCACTGATATTATATCTCATCAATTATTTCCAGAAGATCATCAACTTCCTGTCTCAAGGCTGTAATTCTTTGCTGGATTGGTGCGATACGGTTCTCAATGTCCCGACCACCAGACTTCTTTTCATAACTATCGGTAACTGTGGTGTGTTTCACTATCAGCTTCTCCTGCAGCTCTTTCTCCTTTGCAACAAGATCCTCAACCTTCATAAAACAGCCACATAGCTTTAGCACCAATGGATTAAGGACAATAAAGTTGTCATTCCAAGGCAAATTTGAAGTTTGCAATGACAAGGAGTTCATTAGATAAGATGGGGCCGACCATCTATGGGTAAATTCTATCCGCAAGAACAGAATAGATAGACACAAACCTTCGAATATAATGAAGCAGACAGCAGAGAAGACTGCAAAAATGAGAGTAAAGGCTTTAAATCCTTCGAAAGCTCCTTCAACATATTATCAGCTGATTTACGAGCAGCTTTGCATGCTTGCACATCACCAGTCCTTGACAGCTCTCGTAATGATGCTTCAAGTTTATCGTGAATGCCTAAACAACGGTTCATTATGCTCTGGATCTGCTGAAGAGCAGTCTGCACCTGAAAACACCAAAGGAAAAAATTAAAGTTTATTTTCTGTAATACTGACACAAAATAAGTAGTTATACTACTACTAGCATACCTCATCCCACTGCAGTTTTGCAAGATAAGAAGGAGAAGACTTTGAGATTGTCAAGTCCGCATGCATATATACGATACATGCAACAAATAAGAAGAAAAATCCAGAAATTAACATCATTGGTTCTCTAAGCAGTGACAGATTGCTGAACCTGTAATAGACCTGTCACCAAAGCTTCATCTGTCAGTACCTACGTAAACATAAGCTAAAACAGGGAAAGTAATGTGATCCAGGCCATGCAGAGAAAGTTCTACTCACAAGCTATAGCACATGATCAGATTTTTAAGAATTGTAATTCCCAGATAGAGAGGCCATCATAAGTGAACCAGAAAGTCTTAACATAAAAAGAGAGCCAAAAGTGAGATAGAAAAAGGCGAAGAATTGCTGTAATGTGTGGTATTGCCCATCCAGTGGCCAAAAAGAAAGATAGCAAGGAAAAGATTTTTTTCCCAGATCAGGACAGGAACTTTCTGCATGGCAATTGAACTCTAAATCTATATAATGGATGTCAATGAAACCTCAGAATGGTGAGACAAGCATTAATTATTCCCAATCCTTAAGAAAACCACAAAAAGGAAAGGAAATGAAAGAAGCATGGAGACCCTGACAAGATCCCAAACACATTCATGATTCAACAAGCCTTATCCCCTTAATAGGAGACAATCTTGTTCTTATTTGATTTCTGAAGACTTCTTTCAGGCATTAAACCCCCCAAGCAGACACCTGAACTTTCCGTCATAAAGATAGAATAACAAACAAGAGATCTTGAAGTCATGAGTTGGCTCAGCTAAGCCGTACTGGGCTTTCTTATTGACCAAAATAGAAAGAGTAAGGAATCTTAATCAACACAATTGTGCTTCTAATAACCCATTAGCCCAAACTTAAATCAGAGTGAACGATGTAAGGCTTAATTAATTAACTTTAACTTATATTGATACTCTCCAACATGTTACATCATTGTCAGTATATGCCTATCAAATTGATAGGTTACATATCACAGTCGATATTAGGGATATGATGCAATGGGATCTTGTCTTATGCTTTGAGTTCAACGAGATAAGTTGCAATACAAGTATTACAATTTCGCTTGGTCACAAAAGCACAGCTACAAGTGGTTCTTATTTAAAAATTCCATCATTCTTTCTTCTGGAGGATGATAATATTTGTCCTAAATAACTTGATCCAGTACAAATATGCACAGGGTAGCATGTGAATAAGCCAGATGCAAGCAAACATATGCTGAAATGCTTGTTTTGACTGGATATGATATGACACACCATTTAAAGCCTACAGTCTGATATGTAAAATCTCCATTTCATAAAGGATATTCCACCCATGTCTGTACCCCATTGTAATTAGTTTGTTCTTGTATAATAGACCAACAGCCAAGATTTCACCCGGAGATCTTACCGTCAGTAAGATCACTACTGTAATTTTCTTTCTAGTCTCTCTTCCTCCCTTTTCTCCCCCAGTTTTTTTTTTTTTCGGGGGGTGGGGGGAGGGGTTGTCATCCTCCTTTAGTACTGAACTCTTTGCTCTCTCGCTCAACTAAAAAGTTGAATCTTAGATCCAAAAGGTTTCTCTGGATGATCTAAGCTCAGGTTCGGCTCAAATTCTACTATTCAACCTTTCAGATTGAACCAAGTCTAATCCTTCTATTTGAGGCTCTGTCAAAACTGAACTATTCTACCTACGCCCAGTTAACTCATCCCCAAAATGGACTTGGCTTCGCTAGGATCGTATGCAATGCTTCTCACATACAGTTCTTTCAACAGCATTGCAGATGAACTTATATACCTGGAAATATTGGTTATGCTCATGCACAGCATTGGCCTTTTCAAGAACAACCACTGGTCTACCAATCATATCCAAATGGGAAAATTTTGTCTGCAAATAAAACATAAGAAGTAATAGAAAGTTAGAGGAATAAAGGTTATCATACAAGAGGAACTTCAGAGGAGACAAACCAAGATTTACCCATACCTCTCTTGACTCTTTGACAGGAAAAGGGACCGAGACAGAAATATCCTTTGAACCTTCTGGCAGAACAACCTGTTCTCCACAAAACAATTCCATCGTTATCTTGAAGAATTTTTCAAGAAAATAAAATTAAAGGCCCATACAATCACACTATACCATAAGCCCTCTTTTGCACAAAATACATCATAATCTTCGAAAGAAATCATATTTTAGATTCTTGTGATACTAAATTACATTATTTAAGCTATGGAATTAAAGCCTATTTAGTTCTTATAGAAGTATTACCTTCACAACAAGGTTTTCAACTACCACCTCCTCAATTGGGCAACCAAAAGATATATTTAAGAAACGTTTCCCCTCTGCACGGAACAAATAGTCCTTAAGGGGCAGCCCATAGCCGATGGTAAAAGAAGTTTTCCAGCCACCAAACATTGGATACCTAGGTTCAATTTGTAGCAATGTCTGCGAACAGAGAGCATAGTGTTAAGCTAGACACAAGTCACATGAAAGCTTCAGAAATTATGTCTTCTAACCTTTGATGAGTCACCCCATAAATTGGATGTTGATATATTGCCAATTTCATCTCTGTAATAAATGGAATGGGCTCTTGGAGGCAATTTGGCAACAAGATGTCCGAATGATGATGCACCTCTGAGATGTGGTCGGGCCTGGTACTCTAGCCTGTGATGTTAAAAGTGGGAGACTTCCTAGTCAAATATAACCAGCTTAATAATTCTTGAACTTAATCAGAAAATATTATAGTACCTTGAAAACTCCCCACTGCTTCTTGCACCAGCATTGACAAGGTTGTAATGCTCTGTGATCTGAACATTTCCCCAATGAGAGACTTCAATCTCTCGCACTAACTCCTGGGCAACTGCGAATGGCTTATTGCTCACGAAGTGAACTGCTATATGCGAGAATGAGAAAGGAGGAAGATTCTCATAAGGTCCATATTTAATTTCTGAACCAGAAAATTTGGTGTTCTCTAACTTAGTGTATGATTCGACTTTTGGTTCGGGTAATTTGACACTGAGAGATTGGACATTAACTGCATAAGGAGAAATATAGTAGGCACTCTCCTGGAACACAAGAAGCTGGATATCAGCTTGAGTAATTTTCTCAGGAAATGGCTGTAGTGCATGCGTAAATGCAGTCCTGACTTCCAAATTCAGGCTCTGCCCCTTTGCCAGCTCCTTCGGTAGGGAGACAGAGTACCAAGTCAATGATGGTGGCATGCCTTCAGGGTTAACAACTTTGATAGGTAGGCTACTGGTAGAAGTTTTAGTTTTCCCTCTCCCTTCACTGGTTGTTGCCACTAAAAATGCTAAATCTTTTGCCTGGTGATCTCCAAATGGTAACAAAACCTCTGAAATTGGATCATTACCAGTATTTTCTATCTGACCAAACAAATAAGAAATAATATTGCATCACTAGTTAGATAGTAGCACTAAGTCATTAAATTTTGCAAATTCTCAAATACATTAACTGCTTCTCGATTAAAGTAAATAGACTATTAAATCCGTTATCTGTAGTTCGGAATATTCAACAAACTTGCCCAGAATCTCAAAAAACGCAAGCAATTACCACTAACCTTCAAATTTGCAGTCACACGCACTACTTGGGAGGTTAGGTCAATCTGCAATACAAGATACATGACAGCCAGAAGTAAGCATGAATGAATGAATAATTGCAATTTAGAACCAATAGTCTAATTAACAGCTCAATTTTTCTTTTTCAAACGACACGAAGATGTGAAATGACTGCTAATCCAAGTGGCAACCATGACAATCAAAAATATTATCAAACTGTGCTCCTGCGTCATTAAAATAATTACACAACTAAAGGGTGAAGATTATCATTACTCTACTATGACCTCAGATTCTATGTCTCATTCAACTTGCTCTGAGCTTGAGAACAAACACAAAGAAAAGAAAATGTAAAAGGGGATCCGCATCAAATTACACACTGTTAGAGCACTATAAGTTATAATAGTATGCAAAACAATTAAACACTTATGTTTGCCAATCCCAAAAAAGCTCATTTTTTTGAAGAAAACTGCCAGCTCCCTTTGTTGCCAATGCAAGGGAAAGCAAAAAATAACACTTCTGTTGAGATTAATTAACTATATAATTCCTCTTACAACATTTGCCAGTTTTATTTACCTGAACTAATTCCACGGATACCTGCCACCTTCCACCAGCAGCAGGTATCAACAAAGGTTTGCAAACCAAAATATTTAGCAAATTCTCCCAAAATGTTACACTACCAACGACTAGATCTTATCATATAATCCAATTAGCCTTAATATCATAGGGAAAAGAGTAGCACATTTATACATTAACGAAGCAAAACCAAATTGAACACCAATCAGAGACGTACGTACCTTCCGATCAAGTTTGGAGATGACTAGATCGGAAAGTGCAGGCGACCATTGAGCAAGTAAAACGAAAAACGAAAACAACAAATAGAGACGAATCGTCATTTTCCGATTCTTCCTTTTAGCTTTATGCGTTATACTACTCCGGCTATCAGATCGGGGAAATATCAAATGGAGAAGGAGACCATCGTCGGAGTTGAACGCTACTGTCTACTGAGAAAGAAGTAGACCGATCTGCCTAAAATATAAAGCCCTCCTACTAATACTTAGCATTTCATTTTTACCCTATACTTCCATTTCCTTACTTTTCATCCATTTAACTTTTTTTATTTTTAAGAAAAACGTTCTACATATTACGTATTGAAAATAATTATTTTTATCTTTAAGTTAAGAGTAAGATTTATGTATATTTTTTTTTAAATCAATAAAATAAGAATAAGCACAACAAGTAATACTAATTGATTTAAATTAGGATAAATGTGTGAGCATATTTTACGCAAATAGTTTATAAATTGATTTTAATTAATTTGATATTGAGACGAGATAAATGTATATTAACTCTATCAAAATGAGAAAAGGGAAGTAATATAACTACCTGAAAAATTCTTCTTAATAGGCTAACTTTTAAAAATTCATTTATGAGTAAAACTTGTGATCAAAGTTAGAGAGAATAAGCATTTGTATTGTTCATGAAGTTGCTTGGTATAAAATGATATATGAGACAACAAAAACGTAAATTATAGTTTCGTCACTTAAGCTCATATCATCATAATAAATAAAAGGGAAAAGGGTCTGATATACCCCTCAACTTTGTCATTTGAAGCTGATATGCCCCTCGTTATGAAAGTGGCTTATATATACCCTTACCGTTATACAAACGGCTCACATATACCCCTACAGTTACAAAATGAGCTCACATATACCCTTTATTTAACGGAAGTGAAAAAGTTAGTTTTAAATTTATATTTTTGACTTTTAATTTTCTTAAAAATTATTTAGGGGTATATATGATTCTTCTAGCAAAGTTCAAGGTATATTTTAATCTTTTTTATTCATAAATTATTTTTTGACTTCTTTTATTATAATTATTTGAGTTTCTTATTCTTATTTTATTTTTTTCTTTCATTCCTTAGTGTAAAGAAAAAAATTTAAAACTATTTTTTTGTGGCCATATTATAATTTAAAATTTTATTTTTTTGGTCTATATTGTAATTTAATTTTTGTATTTGAAGAAAACAATTTGGTCATCTATAATAAGTTTTATAAGAATATTAGTGAAACATAAATAAATTTGACCATCAAAATAATAAATCTAAATTAGTCATTGAAACCAAAAAAAAAAGTTAAAAAAATATATATGTTTGAGGAGGATTAAATATACTCATATGGGATTATATTTTGTTTTAAAATAATAAAAAATTAACCTGAAATTAATTTTTTTCATTTCCGTTAGAGGAAAAGGGTATATGTGAGCCATTTGTATATAAGTAGGGGTATATATGAGCCACTTTCATAACGAGGGCTATATCAGCTCTAAATGACAAAGTTGAGGGGTATATCAGACCCTTTTCCCTAAATAAAATAACATATGAAAAAAAATTATTATTTCAGTTCTTCATCCGACACAACATGGTTTGAGATAGTGTGATGTCTATCTAAAATGTAGTAACAAGTAACATGGGAAGTTATAGAAGTAAAAATTTACATACAAATGAAGAAGCATGAAAAAAGGGGAAGTCATCTACATAACAAAGATTGAACTGTTAACATGAAGGGGAAGCAAAACATCATGAGATATGTTCATGAGAGGAGCTGGCACTGTTGGTGAGGCACCGTCTCTTTTAACCAATGAGTCGTGGTTCAAATCACGCGAAGGTTAAGTGGGAACTGCTATTGATTCCATAACAGTTGGCGTTTATGAGAGAACACAAAACTTTTACAACAATGAAGAAGAGGGGGGACAAAACATATGGTACAGTCCAGGCGCCTATTGCTTCCGTTCTGGTGACTTTACTTCCAATAGTTCAATATTCAGGTTGAATGTAGCCCCTGGCTGCACCATGTAAGTTGAATATTCGTTAAATCTCGAAACCAAAAAGAGTTAAAGATAATAGAAGCACACCAATAAAATCGAATAAGATATCTGTGCATCTTCACCCAAGAACTCCTAGTATAAGGGCTGTTTAATCTGCAGATAGCTTTGTTTTTCACAGTTTGGTGAGTGGAGCAGAAAACAACCACTCACACGTAATATGCATCGATAAGTTTTCTCTAACGGCTATATATTATAATTGGTCATTTCAAGAACCTTGCATAACTAACTACTAAGCAACAATGTTGTTAGGCCTTGGAATAGATACCAGGATTGCGAAGTCGTTTGAGCATAAGCTACTCTCAAGAGAAACTCACTTCTAACCAAATGTAATTTAACAGATACAGTGAATTCATCGACCTTGGTTGATTGACATTTCTTTGAAAAGAAGCAAACCACAATAATAACTTCGTCAACTAAGATGACAAAGAATGAAACAAAGTGAGGTTCATACCGGAATCTCATTCATTCCCCTTGAACCATATCCAGCTTCTGGAGGAACGATCACAGTCCTCTGAGCAAAAGATACCATAAGACAAGCAGCAAGTAATGAGGTAGCTGTCAGTTATGTTACACTTTGCTTAACTTTTCAGAGATCAGAGTTTGCACAAAGAAACTATTAGCAAAGAAAAAGACGTTTTAGGCACAAATGAAATGTCATCACACCTTTCCTCCAACTTTCATCCCTTCAGTTATTGTATACATTGCTTTTGGAGGTTTTGGTGCTGCTTGAGCAGAAAATAAACCATTTGGATTGTCCACAAAATCACGTTTCCGCTCTTTCCCTGGAGAAGCTCCAACCTGGAACTCGTAAGGCTACTTAAGAGTAGAAAGACATTTGTATCAGTAATAAATGTAATCCAAGGGAAGCAATACATGTCTATTAGTAAGATGTCAATTTAATTATAGCATACTCATTTCTAATCAGAAGTCATCACAACAGACCTGTGAAATGATACGATTTCCAGCCAACAGTTTAGATTCTCGACTTGAAACTGCAGTAATATTACGATATACACAGTCAAAATGTACCTACAGGAGTCAGGAGAGAAGCCAGAAATAGGTCAGTCTGAACTGGAAATTGACGTGTATGCAAATTTTAAGGAGGACAACTAAACCTGTACAGTGGAGCCCTTCTCAGCTACAGGACCTTTTCCTTCAAGAATATCATAGTATTTCAATCCATCAGCTGCTTTAAAAGCAATCATTAATAAAGATAATAATCATGGACTCATATCCATGATATCGTCAGGCTCTTTCAATTGACAATCGAGTTATTACATATATCAACTACAACAGTAATTCGATTTAATTTGATTATATTTCCAGTCCTTAAAGATTGTCAACAAATCTTTGGATGAGATATAAGAATTATGTTGATGCTAAATGGATCTTGGACCCACAATTCCAAAAGCTTGCCATGAGGTGAGGATTGATCAAAGATCATATAAGGAGACCATAGTTCCACATCCCACCCGATGTGGGAACTCAACACCCCTCACATGCCCAATACTGGCATCTAGAGCGTGGACATATAAAATGAAAGCCCAACTTCAGATAAACCATGAGCATTGGTGATAACATGATAAGAAATGGATCTTGGACCTAACTCAATCCCAAAAATCAGCTCACGAGTAAGGATTTTCCAACCTATACAAGGCGAGCAAAGCTCCGCATGTCACCCAATGTGGGAACTCAACAACATCAAACTCAAACTGTTGACAATTAATCTTAAGTACTTGCTGTTAAGTAAACAAATTATTTTTTCCAGCACTACTTAGAAGCTAATCGTACAAGCATAAGTTAGCACCAGTGACCATATTTTGTACTCCTTTGTTTTGACTTGGCACGGAGTAAGAAACTAAATAAGACTTTTTAATCTTATAGTCTTAAACTAAAGATATCAAGAATGTACCAAAATATACTTTAATCTTACCGTCTTAAACATGTCACGTGAAAAGTTGAACCGTGAAAGTACACAAAAAAGTAATTAAAGATGCATTCTTTTTGAAAAGAAAGACAAACAAATTGAAACATAGGAGGGAGCATGACTAATGGTAAAAGTTGTAAGTAACTTTTTAAGACTATCGATAGCAGAACTTGGAAATTGCACCCAATGTGAAGGTATTTCTAAGATTTTGGAATCAAAAAAGCTAAAAGTAATAAAGAATTGGGAAAGAGGTACTAACAAGTAGTTTGATAGTCTTCAAGAGGGATGTTCTTCTTATTGCGCCTCTCTCTAGCCATGGATGGTTGAGGAACCAAATTGAGGCTCAGGGGCAACACAGAGATGAGAATAACAGATCTTCTTGAAATGGGTATCTGTAAAAAGACCTTCTTTACCTGCTGCTCAGTCTGGGCATTGGAGGAATTTCTGATGATGCGTGATCCTTGAATGCTCAGTGTAGCTGCCATGTCTTGAAGGATTTTCAACAAGTTTAGTAGTATACTATTCTGTCATTCTTGATTGGCTCTGTATCCAAACCGAGGCCGTTGAAGGAGTTAAGGGGCCACACAGTCATTTTCTTTACAACAATATCCTCTTTCATTTTCTCTTTAGTTTGATAAAAGAATTAAACAAGGTAATTTTAGTTACTCTGATTTGATTTAACCACGTTTTGAATATAAAAAGGAAAGTAAGACAAATAACGGAATAGTAGTTTTAATTAGGATGAGTAATACTTTATATAAATTTGAGCTAAAATGCTAATTAAAAAAAATTCTTAGAAGAAAAAAAAAAACAGTCCACAAAAACAATTTTGAGCCACTATGGTAACGTCGTGGATAAATATGGCACCATAAAGTCCAAATAGGTTAATGATCATTCACATATATATTATATCTATCTATCATGCTATGTGGTTCAATTGGAGCTGTTACTCATACTCTCCATCTACCACTGATCATACACATTTCTCTTCTTGCAATTTCATCTTATTGCTAATAAGCCTATTGACTAGCACAGTCGTGAAAGAAAGATTAAATCTGTGAGCCGAGGATTTATAGTAAATAGCCTCTCCAACTCTGAAGTAGGGGTAAGGTCTGCAATGCCACACTCGCCATAAAAAGAAAGATATCTTGATTGGCAATCATAACACTTGCACGTTGTTGTGGTGCTTTGAAACACTGTACATTCTATATGCTCCAGACCACTCTTTTTGAGATTATACAGGTATGTTGTTGTGAAAGAAAGATGGAGAATGTACTCAGTTAAGAAAGTAAAAGCAAAAACTTGAGAAGACGAAAATGTACAACGAACTGTATATCTCAAGATAAAACAAGTGGAGCAAATACAATACTATCGTGAAGAAAATTGATTTTGCTGGGAATCACTAGGAACAAATACAGGGAGCTGACCACCCCTTTGTGTTCTACCCTGATAGTAACTCCGCTGTGGACCACCAGCAAACGGTGTACCGCTACTTCTTGCCCCTCTGTTCATGTTCTCGTTCAGTAAAGGCCCTCCGAAAAATATAGATTGACCTGTGTATGTAAGCTCTGTTCCAGAAACTTGTGAAGTAGAACCAGCACCCCTGTTAGTATTAGCAGTAACAAATCGCCCGGCTTCTTGATCCCAGAAAACTGATGACCTTGTACTCTCTGGAATGCCCATATTGCTCTTCTTAGTGGATGCCTCTGAGAGATTATCAGGAGGCGGAGATTCGTTCTCATGGCATGCTTTTGCTGACCACGGAGATTGATTTGCAGATGACTGATATATTGGGTTAAAGTGGTCTCTATTTGAAGGGTGATGATGCTGCAGTGCTAATGGAGATGGAGTTCGGTTAGGGGCAAGAGGACTGCTTAAGTTACTCATGCTGTGGCCACATGTTTCAATGTCTTCTCTGCTGGCACGACTGGGCGGATATGAGCTCTTGCAAGGAGACAACCTTGATGTCCCAGCTCTAGCATTACTGTCATAAAATCCTTGATTAGTACTTGCCGGACTGCTTATACCACTCATGCCACTGGACAAATGATCAGCGTCGTACGGATTGTGCTTGGCACCAACTGGGCGTAGCACAGATGATGAAGCTCTAGCCTTGGCACCAGCTTTGATTGCTTCACTAGAATCTAGTTTCGCAAGCTTCCATGCACTAATTCGGACTGGACGGTGGGATGCCTTTTTGTCCTTGTCTAGTGCATCAGGATCAACAGTAGATGGCAGTCGCCCAGGCTGAAGATGAGGAATAATTTCGTCCTGCACAAGGTGGTTAGAGGAATGAAATTAGCAATACGCGGTTCTATAATTTGACAGTTTTTCTCGAGGACAAGGGATGAGCTTAGTTGCTCAAGTCAAAACTCATCCAGAACTCATTCTCCTCCCATTCCTATATCCTCCACCCACAGAAAAAGAGGGAGAACTTTCTTCATCAACTTCACAAAACTAGAAGCACGAAAGAAGTGTCACCTGATGATCCATGAAGATTCTTGGAGGAGTACACCAAGCACCTTTATGTTGCAAGCTCATCCCAACAGAACTTCTTCCACTGATGGCAGTCACTGCAGAGCTGGTCGGTGATGATGGCAAACTCTGCTGATCACCTCCATCTACAGAGGGTCCAGGAGGCTCACTTTGAGATCTCATTGCAACAACATACTCATATGTTGTAATACCCTGTAATACAGCATTACAGCAGAACCAGAATACCTTTTATATATAAGCACGCACATACACAAATTTAAAACCGAGAAGGAATGAGGATATGAACGAACATACCTTACGAATGAGAATAATGTGGAAGAAGAACAATTCACCTAAAGGCACAGTTGCAAGGAGTGAAACAGCAGTACATAAGGCCTGAAACAGAGAAGAAAACAAAAGATTAAACCCAAAGAGAACAAGAAAAGGCACCTAAGAATGAAAGAGAACAAGGAAAAAAGGGCATTTCATTTAGTGAAGTGGTGGTCCACAACAACAAACAAAAAGGAAAGCTTTTAGGCATCAGAAATTTGACACATCATAACAACAGCTTGATGATGAAACGGCTCTGGAAATCCATTTCAGAAGAACAACCTTTACGGAAAGATGTGATTTGTGAAAAGTATGGAAGCAAAGGATCATATTACTAAAAAAGTTACCATTTCCTAAGGGGTTAACTTATGAAGAACATAAGGAACCTGAGGCTGCAATTTGTGTGCAATATTGGGTTTTAAATTGGTGATGGTAGAAAAGTTTCCTTCTGGATTGGCCATGTTCCTCTCAAAGAACAGCTCCCAGATCTCTACATGCCTTAATGCAAGAAGCAAGTTTAGATTTCAATTAGGAGGAATCTGAATGATTGGAAATTGGGCATATTTGCTGATTTTTTTACTGATTAAGGACTATGATTTTCACTGTAAAATCATGATGTGATAATATGAACTCTAGGGTCATACAAAATGCTTTCTGGACTTGGAGACAGAGTTGGAAGACAAATGTTCCTTATAAGGTGATGTGTTTTCATGGTTGGTGGCTCAAAATACTTGCTTAACACATCAGAACGTACAAAGAAGAGGATTCTATTTATGTTCTGGATGTTTTCTGTGAGAAATATGCCAGAAAGAGTGAATCATTTGCCTCTGCATTGGTCCGTCACTGATCAATTATGGCAATTGTTTTTTAACATGGTGGACTAAAATGGTGCATCCTAGAGATATTGGAGAGCTGCTAAACAGCTGGTATATTAGGGGAGTTGCAAGAAACAGACGAAATTGTGGTGCACAATCCCTGTGTGCATTTGGTGGACTGTTTAGAGGAAAGGTACGAGAGGTGCTTTGAAGATAAAGGAAACTCTATCTTAATGATCAAGATGAACTGTTTTATTTAGTTGATAGAATCCCTTTTAAGAATAGAAGGGACATAATTCTGTTACCTTTGTCAAAAAAAAAAAAGAATAGAAGGGACATAATTCTGCTTTTGACTGTAAATACTTTTACAGAATCTCTTTGCAATGCTTATAATACACTTACCATTTCACAGAAAAAGCAGAAAAAAAATGTTACAAGACTGCAACAATGGAAACAAGTTCCAAGCAGCACTAAATGTCATATATATGGTGATTCTGGCACTATGATTTTGCACACCTTCAAATTTACGGGCTGTGTCAAGGCTTTGATACATAAAAGTTATTATATCTTTCCTTCAGAAAAATTCTTCAACCAGCCTAAGACTTGTGAATTTACCATAGTGGATTACGCATCTAAAGATTCTAATAACTAGATCAGTATAAGATACAACTCCCACAATAAATCAAGGTCTAACAAAGACAGATTAGAAAATGCAGTAAATCCATATACTACACAAACAATCAGAATAGTTCTGCAAGCAACAAGCTAGCTTACATACCACTACAATAGCAAATGGAGGTCTAGAGAATCCTTCTCCGAGCCTCTCTGTTATCTGATTTTCAGTAGCTTTCTTATCGACAAAGCATCTAACTAGGACTGCAATGCCCACTCCGCATTCAAAGACAAGCTGACATGAAAGGAGCATTTTATATTAAAAAGGTGAAGAAATGATTATGCCTTGTCAAACATTAAAGAAGAGATGAAATGAAAGAATCTTAGTGTGACTTACCCAGACAAAGCTGAAAGCCATCAGGCACACAAATGTGATATAGTTTTTCCTTCCCACGCAATTATTCAACCACTGTAAAAAGTACACATCCAAAATGACATAAATTCACAATACTGCAAGAGGAGGATATGAACTGGTGTACAATATTAACAGCATGGAATATAATATATATTATCCGAATATACCCTTATTTTGAATTCCTCAAATGAGTTATCAGATTCAGCTCATTCCTCCAATTAAAATAATTATGTCATATCAAAGTAAAACACAATGTATTTTGAGCAACAGAAAACTAAACAAGAAGAAAACACATATTTGAACTCACACGGCAGTGATGATCAAATCCATCAACACATTTGTCACAACTTCTACAGTGTTTGCTGAACTTTCGAACCTGCATAAGGGAAAAATACCTTATTCATGCTCTCCACTATACCCAATGAAAGTCTGAACATTTGGATGTAGTTGTAGGAGAAAGATATACTGTAGATGCAGGGTAAACTAGAGAGAGAAGCAGATGAGAAGTGGTATACCTCAGCATTACACAATGTGCAGAACAAAACTTCTTCATCACCACTCTGCTCCAGCGACTGATCATCCTTCCGACAGTCTTCAATGACAAAACAACAACAGAGGATCCCTCCAAGTCTTCCACAGCAACCTGAAGCATCACTTGTAGTTGTTCCTCCATCTCGGAACCCTTCCTTGCTGGGACCCCCTGCAGCAGATATATCACCTATCACAAGCAGTTCAAGATGTCAACAGAAGATGAATCATGGTCAAATTACCAAATGGATACCAATGTTCCATCTTCCATCCACTCCCTCCCCAACAAGCTACTGCGACAAAGTCTTATAACTAACACTTGATAGTCCTTTTCCCTTTTTTCATCTATTGTAAAACTTGAGTCTTTTTCAGTTCATGAGTACTAGTAAAACTTGATATTTCTCATAATTTTGCTCTGTTATATTTTCAAAAGTCTAGATGGTCAAAGGGTTTACTAGTATCTTCAACTTATCTAATAGACACAATACTTGGTCTGTAATTACCAACCAAAAAATAATAGATATATCTTCAGGTTGTTCTGATCCCGTTGCAGATTTACCTTTATCAAAGGAAGAAGAATAAGAAAATCATATTGCATCCAAAAACTAACCAGGCAACTCTATTTCATTGTGTGATTGATAGGCCGTTGACTTGTCAGCTTCAATGAGAATCCCAGGGTCAGCAGGATCAATTGCTGTGCATCTAACATATAGTGTGAACACACATAGAGCCTGAAAGCAAGAGTCAAAAGATGACAAGAAGTAACAAGAAAGTGAAACATGAATAGAGTGTTTGCAAGAAAAATAGCAAGCAACTTCATCCCTAATGCACTCACCAAGAAGGAATAAACACCAATTGCTATGTACTCAAAGATGTCTTTTCCTAGAAATGGAGCAAAAAATGCATAGAAGGCAACAGATAGCAGGCAGAAAACTGTTATAGCCACAACCTGCACAGCAACATGGAATAATGAGTACACGAGATTCAAGTTGCACAACAACAATAGATAATATTAGTTAATCATAAAGGCCGATACAATATGATGTCACTAATCAATGATAATAAGTAAGGCCTGGGCCTTCCAGAAGAACTTTAGGTGAAACTTATCATTCCGAGACTTGAGAAATGGAAAAATGAGTACAGAAGTAAGCAACATGCGTAAACAACTCTGCATAGAAGATGTAGATCAAATTATAGAATTAATAGGGAGCTTGTAATTTCGCTTAGGGCTGTAAATTTTGAAGGTGGCCAGCATGTCCTTAATGCTGAAGAACACAACTTTACCAATGTTCAAAAAAAAAAAGTAAGCAACATGCTGATCAACACACAAAAATACCAATAAAGTATTTTATTTTATCTGACGGACCGCAAGAAAGAATATCACGGGGACCAAGCTACAAGTACACATAAAGAATAGTTGCATTAGAAAATCCAGTGATTCAGAGCTTAAACCTCTTTAGACTAAGTTGTAAAGTTAGTCCAACAAGGAACTGTATGAAGCAGATATACATTATTGAATTAAGAGAGATGGAAAGCTTGATCTCAGTCACAGTTGCAGAAAATTTAATCTTGTTACAATGAAGGGTAATCACCATACAAAGAGCAGAAGGTGCACTAAGCATCCTGCATTCATGCAGGGTGCGAGGAAGGGCAGAGGGGTGTGATGTAGGCATCCTACAGTGATGCAAGCATCAGTTAAGATCACCCGTGAACTATAGGTCATCCGGAGACTACTTTACCATTGCTCCAAGGCTCCCCCTCAATGCAGGGTAATCACCATAAACTTAGAAACTTATCAGAGCAAAAAATAATACTAAGGAAACCCATCAAATAAATTTTCTACCACAAACTGAAACTTGACCTCCTTTTCTCCAAATTCATCACAGACCCAAAACCAACTTTAAAAAATCCAAATAAAGCAACTGTAACTCAAGTTATTCCTACTCAGAACCTAAAGATCGCATCTTTTCAGAATGTGAAACACTAGAAATTTCAAAGCAAATGTAACTAAAATTTTGAGCAAATCACAAATCCACAAAGCATAACTAACTAAAACATCACTTAAAAAGGAAAAGTAAAAGAGTGTCAAAGTGCAGTTGACTAAAAGAAACAAATCAGCAATGTCACCAAACGAAACCAATAAACCCACTCTAAAGACCCCAAAAGATCCAACAACACCAACATTACAGCTTCACAAGTGATCCAAATACAACAAAGAGCAAAATGAAGAACCTGAAACGAGTGAGCCGGTAGTTGCCACCCATGACGCCGAGCCATATAGAACCGAGTCCGACCCGTTTCAACTCAAACCATATACTAACAAATGCCAACAAACCAACTTCCACCAATGTGAATGAACTACTAGTATTGAAGTAAAAAATATTAAAAATTGCTCCTTTTTCTGCTGCAAATGAACTTATTTGAAGATTCTGATACGCAAAATGAGAATTAAACAACGACCCAGTTATTAAAATCAAGAAACAACACGACCCATTTACTTAAATTTTTCAGTTCTAGGGTTTGGGGAAATTGAAAAGATGGAACTGGGAAGAAGTGGGTGAGCAAAATAAGGAACTGCAAAACATTATGCAGCAAAAGTGTAACTAAAGAAAGACGAAAAGTGTTTTTTTCTGTTATTATGGAAATTAAATTATCTTAAAAAAAGAAAAAAAAATTGACTATGACATACTGCCGGCTCTTTTTTTCTATGGTATCTTTTTTCACCCCTAAAAAAAAAGTTAAAAAATTATCAAGTTTGAATTTTGTAGATTTTAACTATAATATATAATCAAACAATATTTTTAAAAAAATAATTCTCCATATCTAGACGGCTTCAAATTTTTTCCTGTTTTTTCAATTTTTTGGTCCTATTATTTGAAAAGATGTAAACTTTTTTAACTTTTATTTCGTCTTTTTAGGGTGAGTTAGTTCTATAAATATTTGGAATATAATATTATTTTATGTAAGAAATTAAAAATACATCTTAACAAGATGAAAATCAAAATTTATATAAAAGAATTTTTGTTTAGTTTTTTCACTGTATCCACTTTTCAATGTGGTTTTAACAGAATCCTCGAGCTACCAAAAGTTAAAGATTTTTTTCCTTTTTGTTTTTTAAAAATTTACTGCTACCATATTTTTCTTTTTGTACTTTTATTCTCAAGAAGAACAATAACCTTTTACATGAAGGGTCAAGTACTCGAAGGTGATATAGTAGTCATCAATGAGATGCGGCCCAGTAAATTTAACAATAGGTTAGAAGTTAGAAAATATATTTTTAAATCTAAGGATTTTAGATTAAGTAGAACGAAAGTAGAGTATCAAAAGTGTAAGTTCAGTGACATAACGCATAAAACGGATGTAAAGTGAAGATTGATACATATGTCATATTCAAAAGAGCAAGTTTCGAGTATCTTGCATATGTAATACAAGAAAATTGGGAGATTGATGATGATAATGTCACTCATCATATTGGAGCTGGTTGAATAAAATAGCTCCTCGCATTTGAAATGTTATGTATTAAGTACATGTAAAAAGCTTAAAACTCGTTATAAAATTGAAAATGTTAATAAAAGAAGATAATGTAAAAATATAAGAGGAAAACCATCATTAGCATCTTTACTTATTTTACTACTAGAGTTCAACTACTAGTAAACAAAAAGTCTAATTATTTTTGATGATTTCTTAGGAGAGCAAAAAAGACACAAAATTATTAAAGCCAAGAAAATCCTATTATTAGATAAGATAAAGTTAAAAGTAATATACTAGTTAATGATGAGTGAAAAGAATCAATGAAAACTATAATTGAAATGCATGTGGATGTTTAGGTAAGTGTAACAATAATCAAATAATTACTAATATAATAAACAGCTTTGACCTGTAGACATTTGCTTAGAAAATAGTGAACTGTCCATCCAATTAAACTAAAGTTTATTTCTTTGATTTTTTCATCATGGACTTGGATATTTGTCTCAACTATTAAGAACCAAACTGACAAGCTCTTACCTCATCACATCATTTTGTAATAAAATTATAGTAATTATTATTCATTGATATATAGTATTAATAATTTTACACAATCAATTGCTCAATAATCAGTAATTGATAATTTGATATAGCAAAAAAATGAAAAGCACATAATAAAGGAAAAGGAAAAATGAAAAAGGTGGGGTTTTACCTTTTTGTTTATAATTCTAAAAAGAACTAAGAAGTGGAATATCTACTTCGATTAATCTATGGCATATTTTCAAAGTAATCAACTTTGGATATTGATAAATATTGCCTAAAGAATGCTGCCTATTTTCCATACCACTACAAAATAGACAATTAAAATATATTTGATTTTACTTTAAATTTAATATATTTGATGAACACTCTATATCGCGATGAAGTTATCCTCGTTTGATTTATATATCAGATGTTGAATCAGAAATAATCCTTATACTCCACAAAAATAGAGGTAAAATTTGTGTGCGTCTTATTCTCTTCATATATGATATATCACTTACGAAACTACATTATGTTTGATACTATTGTTGTTGTTGTGCGATATATGGAACAATAATTTTAATTATTCCATGCATTCTACTTCATCTCAGTCTATTCAAGACAAATAGTAATGATCAAGAAATAACTATTTATAGAAATGATTCTTCACTAATACTAAGTAAATAACTTGATGTGTGGTATATATGTGAATTAATATCAAACTATGCAACCAACTAACTTGAAGTTTCAATCAAGTTGACAACTAACATATTTCATATTGTAGAAATTTTGTCACCAAACAGCTTGCTAAAGTTTAATTTTTTAAAAAATATTACATTTTTGGCAGCTAACATTTGTATAATTTAAGCAAACTTGTGTTACCGTGAGAGTTTGTCTAATAACTTCTCGTTAGGGACGATTATGTATGTCACGACCCGATTTCTCGAATCATGATGGCACCTACTATACCCTACCAGTAGGTAAGCCAACCCGAAACCCAAAACATCAAGCAATGAGTGTAAGGGTAGAAACTAGCGGAAACAATAAACTAAACAAGGACAACAAGGCGGAAGCAAACCAAAATAAATATATACAGAAATCCCTCCCAGAACCTGGAAGTCACTAGTACAGAGTTATTTAATAAAGAGTACAAGTCCCAAAAGTGGACCATAACAGAGCGTGTCTCAAAAGCAACAAGACTAGCTAAACCAAAAGAAGGAGGCAGAACAAACCCAAAACGCCAAGTGCTCGCTCTCATCTCCGAGTCACAACTGCAAAAGAAGGCTAGAACTACTCACCGCTGATAACTGGTACTGGGACCTGCATCACGAAATAGATGCAAAGCGTAGCATGAGTACCAACACAACAGGTACTCAGTAGGCATCATAGGCCGACTGAGCAAAAAGGGTAAAAACAATATGAAAGGATAGAATCTAGAAACAGAAAGGTCAAAGCGGATACGAAAAGAAAGCACACGAGCATACCAGAAATAAACTAAGTATAACTAAACTAAACCTAATTGGACCCCATAAGCCCAGAAGGTACACTCGTGCGTGAGTTCAAATAAAACCTGAACGGACCCTCATAAGCCCGACAGGTACATAGAAAAGCTAAGTCTACTGAGAAAGAAGAAAACCGGGCTCCCAGCCCAAAGTAACTAAGATAATCCATCAAACTCCACCCAGTCAGCAGTGCACTCCCAGCCCAGCTAGAAAGAGTGACCCTAGGGGGCACCCAACCAAACAGTCCACTCCCAGCCCAGCTAGAAAGAGTAACCCGTGAGTGAGGTAGATATCGCGAGTCGTCTTACCATACAGTCAGCTCCCAACCCAGCTAGAAAAAGTGACCCGGGGACACCCAGCCAGCAGCACACTCCCAGCCCAGCTAGAAAGAAAGGCCCAGGGGTGATCGCCGATATCATCGAGTCTACCCAGCCAGGGATAAGCTCCCAGCCCAGCTAGAAAGAACGACCCCAGGGGTGATGGTATCTCCAATAGGATCCAATCCAACAACAAACATCATGGAACACTGTCTACTTTAATAATCACATAAAAGGCTCCAAGCCTATATTATCTCAATCCCGCCCCTCTAGTGATGCACCGGACCTTCGAGAATGCGTCGGAACCGCAGAATGAGAAGGAGAAAATACATAAGTACAACAAGCAGCGATAACGCCTAATCTAAGGCTCAAACTATCAGACTCAAGTCTGCTACTCCAGTCTACAAGGTTCTAAGTCATCCGAACGACGTCGGTAGAAAGTCAAGGCTATACAGCCCACACGGGTCATAAGTCTAAGGCAATGCTAGCCTAACCTAGACTAAGGACACCATGCTTACGGTTAAGGATAAACAAGGCATGCAACACATAGCATACAATAACATTTAACACATAAGCATGCAACTCTACTAAACCGGTTAACATGATACTACACCTGAATATGGACAATCGGTCCTAACATGATGTATCTAATCAAAGTAAGGTAGGAAACTGGTACCCACCCCCAATTCACTCTAATCGACATGCTTTTGCACAATTAAGCTCAATCTAAAAGAAAGGAAGTCGTAGCATACCTTAAGGCTGACCGCGCGCTCCAAATCACTTTACCGAAACTTTTCCTTCCCGAACGACCCTTGAACGCTATCACTTTATCAAATATAGGATCACAACGTTAGTACGGTCGTTTAGACACCAAAATCACAACAAACGGAGAAGGGTCAATTTTGGAGTCACAACGGAAATCGTGGGACCTGCACCGAACTGTCTGAAATTGACTCCGTCAAGAGACCCTAAACAGCACCCCGAACTTGTGTTCCAAAATGGAACACAATTCAAGGCCCAAAACACAGCAAAAACCAACAAGCAAGAAAACCACACTTTAATCAACTTAAAAGAAAACAGTAGCAGTCTAAACTCGGAATTAATGAAAATAAAAAAGTTCCCAGTACTCCTTGAACACTCTACGAGGTAGCCATGATAATTCCCAACATGTGGGACTTCGAATCACCCAAAACCGAGCTAAAATGAGTGAGATATGACCAAAACAATAATGCAAAAAATAAAGGCTTGAAAAAGGGTACACCAATCATGTTAATCACGAAATTACCTCGAACTACATGCACCCGACAACTTTCGAACACTCTATAGCGAAGCCACCAAAAATACGAAGCTCCCGCACTTCGAATCACCTAAATTGGTTGAGAGATGAGGGTTTTAAGTTTGGAAAAGTTGGTTGATATATCTTCATTTATAGCAGATATTTCTGCAATTTTTTTCCAAAACATAAAAACTCTGACGGGGTGCTCCGAACTTGTTCGGAACCCCGTGCACGCAAACGAGATATGCAACCATATCAAATTTGATATTCCGGACTCAATGGCTCAGTCAAAATTTTCATACGAGGTCATCTTGACAAAAAGTGGGTCCCACACCCAAATGTCATTTGAAGTCAAAAATCACAAAAGGACTTGGAAAAATATCGAAAATCTCGGGACACAAAAAAAGGGTTAATCTCGACCAAACTCGACATTTCGGAGCTAATTGCACTGACGAAATTCTCATCCGAGCACGTTTACTCAGAATGTTGACTAAAGTCAAATTTAAGCTTAAACTTAAAGTGAAAACGCCTAATCGCACCAACTCACACTGAAAACCTCGGGAGTCATGCCGACCATTCTACAAGCCTAAAATGACCCTTCCGGAGCTGATGGAATCGTCAGAATTGGATTCTGATGTCATCTTCTTGAACTTTTGATCGAAAATGATCGTTCAAGGTTCATAAGCTCCAAAAACACTAAAACTCGCACAAAAGCCAAACGAACGACCAGGTGACCGAACTGTCAGTCCCAACAAGTCATAAATGACTTGAGGTCGCTACAGGAACGCTCTAAATGATACACCGAAGGCAAAACACAGAAATGACCAGAAGGGTCATTACAATGTAGCACAAAAGTTATGGATTCACGTGAAGTAGCATAAAATTATTCAATTTTCAATTTTTTGATTACTTTTCAAGCGAGGCTAAATTTTTAAATACCATCTCAAAAATGGCCATTTCACTAATCATTCAAAGCCCTTTTAAATTGATTGGACTTGGGTCATCGAAAATAATGGGCTTAGGTTTTGCAATCTGCTTTTCATTTGGCCCAAGTAGATCAACATTTGCACATTTGTCACTTTTAATTTCTTGCCTTACTTTAACAAATTGATTATTTTTTCCAAGTTTCCACAAATATTTTTCACTTTTATCATGATAGGTACATTTGGAGTAAATATCTCAAAATGTCATTCAACTTTGAGGATTCATCTTATAAAGTCATTCAACTTTGTTTTGTATCAATAAAATCACTCAACTTTGAGTTTTCTTTTTATAAAATCACTCAATTAAATTCATTATAAGAAAATTATTTAACATGATATATAAAACATTTTTTGCTGGAGTTTGAGTTTGAGCTTTCCTCTTTTCTCTCTTTCATAAATAAAAACTTTACTCAAATATCTTTTTTTTTTTTTTGGTAAATAGAGAGAGATTTTATACATACTAAACAGTTACTACTTACTATATTCAGGGAGATTATGTTTAGACTATAATTTCCTTCTTTAGCTGCTGCCTGCTAGTAGACTTGAGAGAAACTTTGTTGGAGGATTCTTCATGAAGACGTTTTATTGTTAATTACGGTTATTTCCTTTATGAAAAGGGAGTAATTTTTTTTGTAATTATTGCAGGAAAAATAGTAAAAGAAAAGAAGAAAAACATACAAAGCATTGAGATTTGAGGAAAAAGAATTAATTTATTTTATCATGTCAAATTATTTTTTTAATGATAAATTTGATTGAGTGATTTTATAAAAGCAAAACTCAAAGTTGAGTGATTTTTTTGATATAAAACAAAGTTGAATGACTTTACAAGAGGATTCCTCAAAGTTGAATGACTTTACAAGAGGATTCCTCAAAGTTGAATGACCTTTCGAGATATTTACTCGGTACATTTGCTATATCTTTATTAGTGACTTAAGATTTTGTCCAAGCCTAGTTGAATAGAATTACTTGGTATCTATCTTGGTGGATGATAACAAATATTTTGTAAAATTAGTTGAGCTACGCAAAAACTTATCTAAACACCATAATTAAATTAGTTACTTGAAATGCAAAGCTTTTGATGTTCGGCAGTTAAATCATATTTAGAATTTAATTTTATATTCATTCACTATAAAGGTGAATTTTGGGGAACTGAGTATAATCTAGAGTACTTCGGTCTGACCTTTTTGGTCTCTTGGTGATTCGAATTCACAATCTTTGGACCAAAAGTGAGAGCTGCTTACCATTCGAGCGAACTCCCTTTGGTCTCGACTCCTGAAGATATATGTTTGATTAATTAAATTATTTTTTAACAATAATAAGTATTGGTTTTTACGAAATGTCCCCAATGTCGCATTGATATTATCGAATGGAAAAATATAAAACGATTATAACTCATTAATCAGTTCTCTGTTGTTTCAGTAATAATCTTCTCCACAATCCAAATTTTCTTCACTGCAAAAATGACTGCTCTTTCAAATTCATTGATTTTATCCAAACCCAGAAGCCCCTCTCTCCATTTCTCCTCTGGTAATTTCTTCAATCTGCTTTTATTTTCTCATCAAATTGTTCTTTTTTGTTTTCATTTGTTGATCTGATTGTATTGTTTGTTTATTTTTGTACTGATTTATATTGCTATCTGAGCTTTACGAGTTATTGAAGAATTGTTGAATGGCTGTGTTTTTTTTTTTGTTTCTGTTTTTCATTTCTCGATCTCGTTGGTCTGGCCTGTTTTTTGCTGATTTTATGTTACTGAGTGTCGAGCTCCGTACTATACCCAAATCGGAGATGAATGTGTTTATTCTTTGTTGATCTGGTTGTATTATTTAGTTTTGATGCACTCCTTCACTGATTTCCTTGATATCTTAGCTTCTAATACTAGTCTCTTGAGCTCCTTATTGTACCCAAATTGACAAGACTGTTAGTTTTGGATATTGTTAGAGTTCTACATTGGCTGTTGAATGGACTAGTGGGCAGTCCTCCCCTCCCGAGCTAGATTTTAGGGTTGAATTAGCCTAAGGTGTTATATCTTTACGTGGTATCAGTGTAAGGTCCATCCACGTTTGGGTTCTCAGTCCATGCTTCAGTTAGGGGTGTTAGAACACCAGATGTTTGCTAGTAACATGTGTGTGCTAGTAGTAAGCCGGTGTTAACGTTGTAGCATGAACTAGTCAAATGTTTTCCTGTTAGGATCCAGCGACCCATTTACTAAGATTATGAGCTCTAGCATCCTAATAATGAGCCTTTTGGTTACAACTACCCTATCAATTTGTCCTTCTATAAGTTTATACTTTCCCCTAGTTCACATATTCATGCATGGAATAAGAAAGTAAGTGACTGTTTTCTGCAATTGGGTTATAATCTGCTCGGTGATGACGTAATTTCCCCCTTTTTTTATTTGTCACACATTTCTTATTCAATTTTGTATATTTACTACCTGGTTGTTCAAGTGATAATTGTTGTTGTTTGTGATAATTATTATTACTGTTAAAGATTAAATAAGCTTTTGATTTGATTCTGAACAGCATGAAAATTTTACTTTATACAAATATAAAATGTCAGGTAGCTAATTCAATGCTATAGTTTATTCATAATCTAATAGATGTGAGGAATTATTGGAATTTTCTGCCAGGCGTTCACTTCACTATATCGAAAATAGGGTCATGTTAAGGTCAAAGTTCAGCTGGTATAATTCATGCTTGTGATTAATTATTTTCAGCGAAGCAATTGAAGGCAAATGTTATGATACAAATGAAATGCATGTTTCCAATAGTGGGGCTTTTGTATTTTTTTTTGGGGAAAGCATGATGCTTATATTTCTCAAAATTATCCCTGAGGGCTTTGGTATAGTGTTAAGAGTGCAACAAGTGATGTGTGGGTTAGACACACGCTCGGATTTGAACTTTGTTGCAGATAAAAGCTTGGTACTTAAGTGGAGAATGATAGAGGGCTGGCATGTATCCACCCAGTTTTGAACATGCGCCATTGGCCTCAGGGATTTCTCAGTTATAAAAAAAACATATATTTCTTATATTTGTTTTTGGGACTATAAATAACATTAGCAGAACATTTGTTGCACTCATGGTCCCCTGTCTTTCAGAACCTATAACAGTCTTGCGGTGTAAAACCTCTGACTTTGTTACTGTGCTAGGTTCTTGCTTGAAGTCATTGGACCAAAATGTTAGTGCTACCAAGTTGTCCTTCAGTCCAAGTCACGGAGGAAAATCATATTCTTCTAAAAGATCATTGACCATTCAAGCGTCATACAGGTATTACCTTCTTGTATTCAATATGCAGCTTATGCATGAACTCTCTGCTTTGAGTTGGTTTCTGCCAAACAAAACAGCAGAACCAAAATTCTCATATATAGGGGGAGGAACAACTTGGCTCTTGCCCCTGAGAAGAACCACGGAAATTTCTTTCTTTCATATATTGGTTATCCACCTAAACCTAATCAAGAAAATATTGTATCAAATATTTCTCCTTCTGAATTAGCAGTGATGGTGGAAGGTCAAGCGGAAGCGGTGCTGGCATCTTTGTTGGTGGCTTTGTTTTGGGAGGAATAATTGTTGGCACACTTGGCTGTGTGTTTGCACCTCAGGTAAATATGGGATTGCATTGGTTGCTGCCTTTATTCTGCTAAACATACTAGTGAAAGTCACATCTTGATCTTATTGGTCATTCTATATATTTTCTTCTCTTTCTGAGTGCTGCACTTCAGAGGAGGAGCTAGCTGATTGTCGTGTAATTCTTCTTAACAGATCAGCAAGGCATTTGCTGGAGCTGATAAGAAGGACCTGATGAGAAAATTGCCCAAGTTTATATATGACGAAGACAAAGCATTAGAGGTAAGCTAGTGTTGTGCACATTTTTGATTATAGGAACTATCTTTGTGCTGGGAACCATCTCTTCTGATTAAAATATAGTTTCCTTGTGATTTTAGTCTCACTAATTGATGTGATTCTGTTTTCCCGAGTCTGTGTACCGTGATCTTCACTTACACTTAAGCTGAAAAAGGTAATAACTCTAGTAAGTTGTTATGAACTTGTGCAACGGATTACGTTTTTGAGATATGAATCCTGAAGAATACAGCTAAGTAGCAAGATCAGAAGCTGCTAATTGTGTGTCGCTCCAGTTCTAAAAGTTTAGCTTCACTATTAGTGCTACATGAATATTGATGCTTGACAATCCTAGTAGAAAGCTTTCTAGTAACTGTATTGGAGAGGCTACTCTTGATCCCCTAGTGAAAACGTGTTGGATCATCTTTATACAAGTGTAATAGCAGCGTCACACATATTTACTTTCACAGAGGATAAACCAACCGTTCGGGGTTATAATCTTATATTCCCACTTCCTCTGACTCATGCATACTGTTCTGTCTGCAGAAACAACGCAAGAAGCTTGCTGAAAAGATTGACCAGCTGAACTCGGCGATTGATGACATTTCTACTCAGTTGAGGTCAGATGACACACCAAATGGAGCTGCTGTGAACTCGGATGATGTTGAAGCTGTTGTATAAGAAACATTTCTATCTTCTTAATATCAAGTCAGCTGAGGACATTGAATATATGGGAATATTCTTAGTTCAGTTTTGATGTTTTTGGTAATTGCTACAATATGATATCCCAAAATGAGGAAACATTATGTGATTTTATATGCTGCTTCTGTTTTCTATTGACATGAACTCTTTTAAACTCATCTTTGTCCTACAATTTTCTAAGTGTTCTTTTTCGAGTAGTAATATATTTTATAACTTGCTATCAAGACCAGCACGAGAAGCCTGTTGGTTCATAAATATGAACATGTGAATCTTTAATATTGGAGTATATTACGCATGGTTCCACAACAATATACCCATCATGATTCCATAACCGATGTCTGGAGAAGGTACTATGTACCTTACCCCTACCTTTGTAGGATAGAGGGGTTGTTACCGATAGATCCTTGGCTCAAAAGAAAAGTTTACCTTCAGCAAGAGCATCAATACATTTTCATCTTTTCTAATGAATAGACACTAATATTTATCTTGTATAGTTGTTCCAGCAAATCCTGGCCAAACATTTAAAAGTAATGAAAATGAGTGCAATATTCTACTTGCATGATTTTCCCCACTGTAAAACTCTATTTTTGCAGGTTAAATTACCTCGATGGTGTAATAATCCGTTTACAATTGTAAGTATATATAACTAAAACAAATTACGGTCAGGTCAGTACAAAGAATCTCAAGGGCATGAAAGGAATAAAAAGAAATGTGACAACAATCTGTGGTTGAGATTATGAAAATGGAAGATTACATGGGGACAGGGGGACATGATCTTATCTTATATCAATCTTCATACACCATCTTCACCACTCATTTCTTTTACCATCAATATCAACCATGACTTTATTTTAATCATACATCAAATGAAAAAATATTAATAATATGGTGGGAACAAACCATATTTTAAACCATATATACCAAAAAGGAAGTAGCTTTCCTCAAGATCATTTAGTTGCAGCCATGGCTTCTCATGCAGCTTTGGCTTCTTCAAGAATTCCTACAAGCACAAGGCTTCCTTCCAATCAGAAATCCTACTCATTCCCCACACAATGTTTATCCAAGGTTTCTTTTCTTTCCTTCTCAGTTTATGTTTGATAGTACTAAGATGCTATGCTGTTCAGACTTTCCAAAAATATTGCCTCACTCGTATCGTGTCAAATCCTCCAAAAATGCACTACTTTTGAAAGATCACATACAATCGTCGACATTTTTGAAGAGTCCGAGCAACATAGCTAATATGTTAAAGAAATTATGGTCTTTCTGAATTCTCATGCTTTGTTTGTGCAGAAATTTGAAGTAGCTGAATTTTCTGGTCTGAGATCAAGTGGATGTGTGACATTTTCCAACAGAGAGTCTTCTTTCTTTGATGTTGTCTCTGCTCAACTCACTCCAAAGGTAGCTCTTTGATTTCCCTACTTTCAGCTTTTCTTATAAAGAATACTAAGCTCCCACTTGGCTATAGATATTGAAGTTGAAACTTGAAAATCTATGTACATAGTACCTACAATGTACCTTACTCCCAAAATCTAGCTAAGAGAAGACAAGCTATAGCTTCTCTGTAGGAGGATTTACGCCATCAATATATTTTAACATGTCATAGCCGGTTACTAATCACAGTGATATCAAGGATAGTTGTAGTTATCTTTTAGGTGATCTTAATTATAACATAATACTGTCACTGTAGGAAGTTAAAACTCTTTATAGGGTAGTAGGCTTGTGGAACTGATCTGTTTTTATGGTATGGAAAACTAGACTACAGGATCCGCCCCGGTTAAGGGAGAAACTGTTGCTAAATTGAAGGTTGCTATCAACGGTTTTGGTAGAATTGGTAGGAATTTCCTCCGATGCTGGCATGGTCGCAAAGACTCACCACTTGATGTTGTGGTTGTCAATGACAGTGGTGGTGTCAAGAACGTGAGTCCAAATTCTTTGTTTTTGTTGTTGCAACGATTAATTCAATTTAACATCATTACTAACAGTTGAGTTTTGCTGCAAAATGGATTATGCAGGCATCTCACTTGCTAAAGTATGATTCAATGCTGGGAACATTCAAAGCTGATGTCAAAATAGTGGATAATGAAACCATTAGTGTTGATGGAAAGCACATCAAGGTTGTTTCTAGCAGGGATCCCCTCAAGCTTCCTTGGGCTGAACTTGGCATTGACATTGTTATTGAGGTAAACTTCTTGTCTGCTGTCTGTTGAATATGTAATTAAGAAAATAAAAGTGTGTTCTCTTTTAACGGTTTAAGTTTTTAGATGAGTTGGTCATGCATTGTTACTGGTGTGATAAATGATATCCATGTTCATTGAAGAAGTAAATTTATACTGTTTAGGTTCAAATACTGGTTCTCATTGCAAATTTTAGAAATTGTATGCATAACCATGATTAAATGATTTACGCGATAAGATTGAATCAATGAGGATTAAGGTAGTCAAGTTACAGTCCTTAGTTCAACTATCCTCTGTGATCATTGGGGTTCAAACATCTTACAACTCAATGATTTCTGAGAAATGGTTCCGAGCTGATTATATTAATTGAATCACAGGGAACCGGTGTGTTCGTCGATGGTCCAGGTGCTGGGAAGCATATCCAAGCTGGTGCCAAGAAAGTTATCATCACTGCACCAGCAAAAGGTGCTGACATTCCAACCTATGTTGTTGGAGTGAACGAGCAAGGCTACTCTCATGAGATTGCCAACATCATAAGGTCAGTGTTTCCGTCAATTCTATTTGCATCGTTTGAAAAGTTGGTCATCCTCAACTATATAAGACCTGCACAGTTCATATTGTTCAAAATTTACAAGTGCTTTGCTTTGTAATTGCAGCAATGCCTCTTGCACCACTAACTGCTTGGCTCCATTTGTGAAAGTCATGGATGAAGAACTTGGTAAGCAGCAAACTGTATTAAAATAGCACTACATTGGCAAAATTTTGGTTATTGTGTTAACTATTTCCATTCACATTGCAGGAATTGTGAAGGGTACAATGACAACAACTCACTCTTACACCGGAGATCAGGTAATAAATCAACGAAACACTTTCACATATATGGTGTCTTCATGTCAATATGTTGGTGGTATAAATATGCAACTCCGCACTAATATTGTTGATTCTGTGGTATTCAGAGGCTTCTCGATGCTTCACACCGTGACTTAAGGAGAGCGAGAGCAGCAGCATTGAACATTGTCCCAACCAGTACTGGTGCAGCCAAGGCTGTGTCTTTAGTGCTACCTCAGCTTAAGGGAAAGCTGAATGGCATTGCTCTCCGAGTGCCAACACCTAATGTCTCAGTCGTTGACCTTGTTGTCAACGTCGAGAAGAAAGGAATTACAGCTGAGGATGTGAATGCAGCTTTTAGAAAGGCTGCTGATGGTCCACTGAAAGGCATATTAGATGTGTGTGATGCTCCTCTTGTTTCAGTTGACTTCCGATGCTCTGACGTTTCATCCACCATCGACTCCTCCTTGACCATGGTCATGGGAGATGATATGGTCAAGGTTATTGCTTGGTATGACAACGAGTGGGGATACAGGTAAAGTTCAGTAACCATACGTGAAATTAACCAAAAACTTTCATGATGCTCATATTTTTTTTTTTTGTGAATTGCAGCCAAAGAGTTGTGGACTTGGCTCATCTAGTAGCAAGCAAATGGCCAGGTGTTGCAGCACCAGGAAGTGGAGACCCATTGGATGAGTTCTGTGAGACAAATCCTTCTGATGAGGAGTGCAAAGTCTATGAATAAGACATTTTTGTTATATTAATTCCTCTTTTGAGATGGATGATTTTAGAACAACAGTAGTTTTGTTATCTACATATTTAATGTGTAAAACTGAGTGGGAAGTCCCATTAGCTTAAGACAATAATATCACAGTGGTATGAATTCTTTCTATATCAATTTAATCGAGACTGAGAATAAATGTGATGCAATTTGACGAGATATTTTCTGCTACTTCTCAATTCTGTATTCGTTTCTATGTTTCTTCAAAAATGAACAATTTAAGCTAGTTTTCTTTGGAGCTATAATCATTCAAATTCACAGTAGTGATGATTGTTGTAGTCTAATGATAGCAATACCTAAATCTCATATGATGAAGAAAAATGGGAAGTCGACGAAAGTTCGTTGATATTGTCTTAAATAAAAAAGCCATCAACAACTCGCTTTGTGATATGTAGATTTTACTAACTGAAGACGATTGCCCTTTCTTTCTCGAAAATAATGGAAGAAAAATTATTTGTACAAGCAACAAATATTCAACATTGAGTTAATTGTATCAAAGTTGACTAATTCACATAAAATTAATTATAGATTTTATCTCTTTAAAATTATTTCACTATCTATTGCTTCATTTATTTATATTTTAAAATTTGGTTATTATTTTTTTTGCAATCCTACTTCAAAATATAAATAATTTTTTTTGAGCATGAAATCTATCGGAAACAATATTTCTATCTCAAGAAATTAGGAATAAAACTTATATACATCTAAACTTCTCTAGACTCCATCTTAAACAACAAAATCTAATTCACATAAAATTAAGTTCAATATTTTATTTATAAGTTTATTATAGATATTTATAGATTATAGATAGATTATAGATGTCAAAGTTGACTATTTTACATAAAATTAATTTTTTTGCACTATCACAATTACTTCCCTTATAAGTCTATTATAGATTATAGATTATAGATGTCTCTTCATAAGCTTTAATGGTTAGTATAATATAAATAGTAATTAACCTACTATCACATTTTAAAATCAATTGATAAAATAAAAAGACTTACATCAACAATATATATAACTCATTATATCCATTTGGATTTCTTATTTGTTAAATGTGTTTTACTATAGATTACTTTATTTATTTTGAATTTTGATATTTTGTTATTATTTGTTCTTCCATATATTTTAATTTTATTATACGTCACTTGTGAAATTACACTAATACTCTTTATGCTCCTAATTGCTTATCCACTTTTGAATTGATACTTTTATTAGGAAAACAATGATTGACATAACGATTTTATCATTTTATCCCTATTAATTATTAAATGAATCAATTAAAAACTTAATTTTTTTAAGAAGTTCTACATTGTTCAAAGTAATTAATTGAGGATATAAAAGGTAAAATAATTTGTTATTTGTCAAAATTAACAAGTAATTTGGAATAGAAGGAGTACATAATTGTATATCCATTTTAAATTTTTTACTTATTTTAGTAATTCATTTAATCACAGAAACTTTTTTTTCCAATCAAAAGGTCAATAAGCTGATTTTTGAGCTGAACCAGTTGACCGGACATCATAGTAGCGCCGAAATTAACGGTTTACGGATCCGACCTCGATTTCTGCAAACTGATGATCTTGTTTATGATTTTCCACTGCAAACGAAAACCCTAGAAAAAGATCCAATTTTTGCTACAAAATTGGAACGAAAACCCTAGAAAGGAGATCAAAAGATGTCATTTTGACCTCAATAAATTCAATTTGTCTTCAAAATCAACATCTTGTGTTCATAATTTGCTTCGATTGAGAAGTATTGCATGGAATTTTTTGTAAATTTCTGATCCCTAAATCTTGGAAATGAAAGGTTTCTTCCTTATCATATTCTTTTTAGCAGTTGTGTTTATAGTTGTTGTATATGGAGCTCCATCAAATTCTGATGGATCCGATCCGGAAGCTGAAATCATCCCTAGCTCAGAAGTTCCTGCTTCCTGTCCTCTATTGCCTCTCAAACCGTAAGTCTTCCCCTTTTTCCATGATTTTTTAAGTTCTGCAGTTAGAAGTTAAAAGTAGTCAAGATGAATCCTTTGAAGAAATGTGTCCTAGCCTTGGTGGATAGGATAGAGTTACTTGGCACATGTTGTTGCTGGTGGGAGGTATTACGTGGAATTAGTTGAGGTGCCCGTAAGCTGGGCGGACACAACGGTTGTCAAAGTAAAAAAAAAAGGGGTTGAGTAGATAGGAAATGATGTAGAGGATCCAACTATCCAACGCCGAACTAGTTGAGGCGTAGCTGATTGATTTATATACTGATATTTTGGCTGATAAGAGTGTTTATGTGTGTTGGCACCCAAGAGTGTGGACTAGTGATCAATGAAGTGGGAGGACACCATGAGATCAAGTTTAAATCCCAGTGGAGGCAAGTGAGTTCCTCCCATCTGCCTAAGTCTTGGTGGGCAGAGTTATCCAGGTTTTGTGTTGGTGGGAAGGAGGTAGGCCACGGACAATCTTCCAAAAAGAGGGGATAGTCCTTACAGGTGTTTTCTATGAATTTTCTTTAGTAAGCTGTTAATTGATTTTTCTTTGCAGCGTCTAGTTATTGGTTTTCAAGTTGTAGTATCTTAAAGCATGGGGTTTTGTGATTGTTTTTGGTCGATATATATATTCCATGTTTAACATGAAGCAAAGAATTAAACCTTGAGAAATTGCCACTAAATATTCATCTTGAGAGAGTTGAGGCCAAAACATTTGGATGATTCAAAACAAATACATTTCCCCAGACTCCGCTGTTGTTGTTGTTGTTTGTACAACAACTACATTTCCCAACCCGTTGTTACTAGGAGGTCATACACTTGTGAGTCTGCATAACTTAATTTTTTTTCTAAAGCAATCCAAATTTGATATAAATTGGAAAACAATTTACTGGGTATTGAGACGAGTGTCAAATGGGCACAACGGGTAAGATTGAGTATGAGTCGGGATATTGAGTAACAGTATGAGTCATGAAACCGTCCACCATATTTCATTTCTGTCAGTGTGGGTTGGGTGGAAAATGTGTTGAATGGTGGTCATAGCCTAACCCATCAAACTCTGATGGATTTTTTTCCATCAGATATGCCAACAAATTGTTTATAATGCACTCAAGCCATGTCGACCCAATCGTTTAGGTTGATTATTCTTAGCACATCTTATCATTTCAATTGACCTAGTACACACCCAACTAATTGAAGTTGGAGGTTAAGTGAGTCACACATTAATTTTTATTTTTTTTGATAAGTCAGAATTTTAGTAAAAGAGTACCAAGATGGTACAGAAAAAGGTTCAGGATTTAGCAGCAAACTCTTTAATACAGAAAGTCCAAATACTTGTCCATTACTCTAGAGATCTTGGTGCTCTCTCTGTAATGAGACTAGGGAAACCAACAACCATTTGTTCCTCCATTGCAAAGTGACAACACAATTGTGGAACCTCTTTTTGGGACTAACACATACAGAATGGATTATGCCTGAGCATACAGCAGATCTACTTAGTTGCTGGATCAGCAGAGGGGGGAGAAAATCTAAGAAAAAGTGGTGGAGTATAATACCATCATGCATTTGGTGGTGTATTTGGAAAGAAAGAAATAGCAGATGCTATGATAACAAAGCTAATTCAATAGAGAAAGTCAAATGGAACTGCTTGACTACTTTTTATTTTTGGTGTAAAGAGGAAGGGATAGAAGAAGCTGCACAAATTTTGGATTTTATAGGCACTTTGTAATCTATTAGCCTTTTTGTTTTTTCTCTTGTTGGAAACCAATTTTTGGAGGTCTCCAGCATATCCTTAATGCCGATGAATACAACATTATCTTTATCAAAAAAAAAGAGATCTGCAACTTCTTCCCATCCATAAGGTCCACACTATGCAAATGGGAATAGTTCTCCCCTTATTGGCTTCGAGCTCTTCTTAACCTCCTATGATTGCCACATTTCCAACAAGCTACTAATTTTCTATGTGAACACCAAAGATATGTTCATTATGCTAAAGAAAAGTTCCCAATATTGTCTTTAAATTGGAGATAAACACAGTATAGAGGAGGAGCTAAGAGCTTATGAAAATTATAATCCAGTGGGGCAGAGCTCTGGGAGTAGGATAGGGAAATAACCACGTACTCGATACAATGGGAAAATTAAACAAGAAATAAAGTGTGACAAGCTTCACATTTGTGTTGAACAAATTAGACTTTGCTGTTTCTATTTTTTATTAGAATAGATGATGTAGATGATGATGGCATATTGATACACAACAAAATTGTGGAACACTGGCATGGTAGTGAAATTCTTAGTTTTCTAGGCCAGTCAATACAGAATTGTGGTTTTTGTTTCTCGTTTTAGGAACTTTAGAATCATTATTTTACATTTTCTTTGATAAGATAATATGCGTAGGGTTGAGGACTTGTTCACCTTTATTTCATTTGCTTAATTTTTCTCAACATCTTTCACTTGCTTTCTTCTTAGTATAATTTCTCTGCTCGAGTGCCCCTATGCTAATTCAAGTGCAATTTGTTGTCGTCTTGTTTTGAAATTTAGTAAGCGTGACACGGCAATTGTAGCTGCTCCAGATGGCACGGTACATCTATTGGATCTAAAATCAGGAGAAGATATCTGGGCATTTAGGTCAGGGGCATCCATCTATTCTTCATATCAGTCTCTCTCTGATTATCAAGGTGATGGTAACAATGCTACCACTGAGGATGATAACTTCTATATAGATTGTGGAGAAGATTGGAAATTATACGTGCATGGGAATGGCCTCGAAAAAGTGGTACGCGACTGAACTTGTCCTCTACCATGCTCAGTCAGAAACTTTACGGAGTTTTGTGTTGAGGGAATGTATTTCTGAAGAGCTTTTATTCCTGTATGGCACCAGGTGTGCGATGCTTTTGAATCTTTTCACCAGAGGCTTTTTGCTTTTGTCCATCTATTAGTGTAAATATCATGATGAGAGTGATTCTTGTGAACTTGATATTATTACTTCCGAGAGTGCTGTGTGCTCACATGAAATGGTTTGACATAACAAAGTGTTAGAGGTATTTTAAACCCTAAAATACTGCATTCCTTAATCTGCTATTCTTTTTCATTATCTTAGGAGCTGCCATTCAGTGTGGAAGAATTTCTAAAACAAACTCCATATGTCTCAGCTGGTGGAATCATGTTGGGATCAAAGAAGACCACTGTATTCATTGTTGATGCTAAAACCGGGAAACTTATCCAGACATATAGGTCAGATGTGTTCCCTTTAGAAGGTGATACAGATGTTGGACAAAATCCAATTGTACCAAGGGAGGACGTTGAAGGATGGGCAGCAGCGCAAGATACAGACTCAGAAGCTGTTAATCCACTCTACATTATGAGAACCGATTATGCTCTGAAATATACTTCTTCGAAGACTGGAAAGGTTTTATGGTACTTAATGTTTGCTGATTTTGAGGCTTCACAGCAATGTAAACAAATTGGTAGTTTTCTTGGTGATTTTTCTTACCAAGAGGATCAATTGAATTCCGGATATGGAGTTTGTCCTACTAAGCCAGTTGTTCACCGAGTCAGGAATCTTAAATCATTAGAATCACTTTTTGCATCTGCTAGGCCACATAATGCTCTTTCCGGAGATGTGGCGCTTTCTACTTATATCAATCCTGCATTAAAACCAGTTTCTGAGTTAGTGGGATTACCTCCAAACAAAAGAACTGATATAATCCCTTCTTCTCTTCCATCTATGACTAAAGAATTTGGGTTCATGCGTCTGCCTGGTGGAGATAATGGTTCTAAAGTCACAAAATCTGATGCTTTAGTACATTCATATAACTGGAATTCTGTTATACTAATTCCATTTATGCTTCTCATTGCTGCTTTCCCTTTTATTTATTATGTGCTGCGGACAAGGTGGAAGTTGCACAAGCAGGCTACAGATCCCAAACTGCAAGCTGTAACCTCAAAAAAGAAGAAATCTCGAAAGTCAGGTTTCAGTAAGAGCAGTACACGTAATGAGAAGAATCAGAAAAATAGTCATAATGATGACACAGAAGCAACTGGTGTCGTTGCTGACATTGGAAAGAGTGAGAAGGTTTTGAAGCTGAATCTATGCAAGTATGATAGTCTTATATATCATCGGAAGATTGGTAAGTTATTGGTTTCTAACACTGAAATAGCTAAGGGGAGCAATGGCACTATCGTACTCGAGGGAATCTATGATGGTCGTCCTGTAGCTGTTAAACGCCTCATCCAGACTCATCACGAAGTGGCTTTGAAAGAAATTCAAAATCTTATTGCGTCTGACCAACACCCAAACATTGTTCGTTGGTATGGGGTGGAGTACGATCAAGATTTTGTTTACCTGGCTCTTGAGCGTTGCACTTGTAGCTTATATGAGTTTATATCATCAGTCACCAGTTCCTACCAAAAACAATTTTCTGGAAATGACCAGGATGCCGGTTGTTTAAGTGACTGCACTGTAAAAGTTCAGTGGAAATCTGGAGACAAGGATGACTTCCCGTTATGGAAGCCCAGTGGATATCCTTCAGCTCACCTGTTAAAATTGATGAGGTTGGTTTATTGTTGTTATCGGTTTATGATTTACTTTTATTAATCTGAATTCTTTCATGTGTGTGGAGACTCACTTCAATATCAAGTGCTTTTTCTCATGGATCAGTCAATACCAAGTGCATGATCTATGGCTTTCTCAGCAACATGACTCTGAACTGATAGTCACTCTCGTTAAACTGGGTAATCTGTAAAATTTTCATTTGACATAACCATGCCTGGGAAACAGCTTCTCTTGGATTGTCTGACTCTGGGGCATGTCTAACTGGACTTCTTGAATGTTTATCCAACTGTTATTCATATTTTACACTGTTCACGTCAAATTTTTCTTGAAGAATTGATCGAACAATGTGACATAGGAAATGTTCATGGTGGCTTGAATTTTTTTATATTATTGGTGTTGGATACAGAAATAGGTAGCATATATTGAAGCTGGTTATTCTATAGCTTTTACTTCAGAAATAAAAAAATCATGTAAGGGTCCCAATTTGAACTGGAATAGACCATTAAAGTTTACATTGAAATAGTTCTTGTATATATGTACAGAATTATTTAAAGAATAATATGATGATAAATCTTTACCGCCACCCCCAAAAAAAAATTAAAAAAAAATTATGTTGACAATTGTTTAATCTTTATCATTTTGCTTAGTGAACACCTAGTGGTAACTCATGCTTTTATTAATCAAATTACACTATAAATGTGTTCTAAAAAAGCAATTATTTATAGTGGATGATGTCAGAGCAGTTTTATCATATTGATCCTTGTCACACCTTGAGAATTGAATATGGAAGATTTGTTACTACATGTAACATTGTAACTTGCAGACAATTCAATGACAACTCTCACGCAAATGAATCACAGCCTTTGGAACATTTAAGCTGAGAATTCTCACATCTATATTGCTAAAGCATCTAATAGGCTGTTATGGGAATTTCAGTATTCCCATGAAGCCTTTGAAGGTTCTCTCATCTTTATCTGAGAGTACTATATCATTTTGATCTCACAAAATATAAAGGCAATTAGCCTCTGAATCACTTGTTGAATCACATCTTATTAATTTGTTTGCCCTTTTGAACGAATACATACTAATTTTTCGTTCACATTTCAGGATGTGGCCCTCTCGGTGCTTGCATATTAGATTCTTTATGTCTTTTACCTGCCTTTTCCTTTCACCATTATTTAGTTACAGCTCTTTTAGACGTATTTGAGAGGCATTCAGAATTAACAATTAAGCCCTTGCATGATTGCTAATGGCAGAGATATGGTTCATGGCCTTGCTCATTTGCATGAACTGGGAATTGTACACCGTGACTTGAAGCCTCAGAATATTCTTATAGTAAAAGAGAGATCTGTAAGTGCAAAGCTTTCAGATATGGGTATCAGCAAGCATCTTACAGGGGACATGTCTTCATTAACCAAAAATTCCACTGGTAAGCCTTAGTTCAGAACTTGCATTTTTTCCACTTGTAACAATTGACATTTTCTAGTGCATTACCCAGTCCCAACGCTACCTTATTTACCCTGAGTGAAGGGTGAGGAACGTCTGCTTTTGTGCTTTTTTATTTTTCAATGTATTTAATGCAAGTCCCATTCACTTTCTTTTTGTCCCAATTTTTTTGAAAAACTTGTATTCATTTCAGTTTGGAGTCGATAAATCTATATATTTCTATAGTGATTAGTGAAGCCATACGGTGGAGGTATTTCATTTGCAAATAGGGATATCTTGAAACTTTCTTCTGCATATCTATTTGCAACTATTGTACATGCATGAATGTCACTCAGCCCGTGTTATTTCTGTCCTACAATATCTGTAGGCTCTGGGAGTTCAGGTTGGCAAGCACCTGAGCAACTTCGTCATGAACGGCAGACACGTGCTGTGGATTTATTCAGTTTAGGTTGTGTACTCTTTTTCTGCATAACCGGGGGAAAACATCCGTATGGGGATAGTTTTGAACGTGATGTAAATATAGTAAACAATCAAAAAGATTTGTTCCTTATAGAGAATATTCCAGAGGCAGCAGATCTCATCAGTGCACTCCTACATCCAAATCCAGAGCTAAGGTAATGGCATCATGGTTTCCAAATTTTTGGTACATAGTAGTGGTTCCCTGATATTATGAATTTGTAAGTTCTGTGTCATTGATGTTATTTTTGTACTTCCACTGATGTCGGTGTATGCCTTTCCGTTATCCCATAGGCCAAAAGCAGTGGAGATATTGCATCATCCTTTCTTTTGGAATTCCGAGATGCGGCTCTCATTCCTCCGAGATGCCAGTGATAGAGTGGAATTAGAGGATAGAGAGGATGGATCTGAACTTTTGGGAGCACTGGAAAGTGTTAAGACCGTGGCATTGGGAGGTCTGTGGAATGATAAAATGGATAGTGCATTTATCAATGACATTGGTCGCTACAGGCGTTACAAATATGATAGTGTCCGTGATTTGTTGCGTGTTATCAGAAATAAGTTAAACCATTACAGAGAGCTTTCAAAGGAAATACAGGGAATTCTTGGACAGGTTCCTGAAGGTTTTGAGAGCTATTTCTCCACCAGGTTTCCTAGACTTGTAATTGAGGTCTACAAAGTACTTCATACGTATTGTTTAGAGGAAGATATCTTTCAAAAATACTTCAAAGGCAATCAAAATTAGCTCAATCTACATATTAAACCTATGTACATATTGTAATTTATAATTATAAATCTATAACCATGAATGATTGACAAAACAGATGTAAATGCTGATCTCTTTAACTACAGCTGAATGCTGATCATGTTCTTTCTATTTCCCTTTTTCTTCTATAGCTCATTGCCACTATTCAGAGAGTGCGTTTCTAGTAGTGGAGACTTTATGCAGTGTGATGCTTATAGTTGAATGTGCCCGGAAAAAACCTTTTCTGAAATGTATATGTTGTCAATCAGTTGGATGTTTACATGCTACAAATTTGTGTGACTTAATGTTGTACAAAGTAGCAATGATGTCCCTTAATTGAAGGCCTTTGTTTTCCAGAGTTAAATTTCCCAACAGCAATATCAAAGTGACCAACCCAAATTATTGTTCACCTGTCCTTAAATACCCTACTAAGCCAAATCAAAATGGAGGGTCCCTGAAAATGCACCAAGATAATTTGTATTCATTATGGTAATGGCACCTTTTTGTGCAACGCCTAAATCTCCATCACAAAATGTAGCAAGAATTGGCTCATAAACAATTGTGTGTTGTAAGTGCACCATATTTTATGCTCTTTGTCCTACTACAAGTGAGTTTAGTGGAAGCTATAATGATAAAAGGGCTAAATGCATCTTTTTTTTTTGACTTATTCCCTCCTCTGGCAAGTGAGTTAGTGGAACTAATGATGAATAAGGAGGACTAAAACAAGATTATGATGTTAAATTGTGTAATCATTTTAGCTAAAAGTTAAAACTATATTAGAGAGAAACTTATATTTACTAAACGCTTCTTCGCATAATCTTTACTTGATGCCAAACCAATGTCAAACATGTGGTTTCTTTTTCTGATGAGGGGTAACAATGAGATTTGAAGCCATGATAATTGCATGCTCCTATGCAAAGGCGGATCTAAAATTTAACTTTTATGAGTTCAACATTTAAAGCTATTAGCATTAAACTCATTATATTGTAAAAGTTATGGGTTTATATCTACTATTTGTTGCAGTTTTTCTGAAATTCTTACATATAAATTCATGCTATGTGTTGGAAGTACAGATTCAGATGAACTTATGTCAGCATGATACATCTACTTCTGCTCTTATGTCGTGCTGAATTGGGTGTCCAGGTCATGTCTCAATCCCAGTGTGCCTGATCATCCGAAAAGACTAGTTAAACATCATTAGCTTGGTTATCTTATATACGCTTGAATATTAGAAAGTGCACACTTTTATTTACTTGATTGTATCTTCAGCCAAAATAAGCATCAGCTACAACTGCTGATAGCACTCATCTTCCTTCAATTCACAGTTCACTGCAAGCTCCTAAAGAGGCTTCCGTACTTCCAAAAAAAAAAATGAGGTGCAATGGACAGCCTTTGATCAATGGCTAAATCTACCTAGAGGCTGCAATTCAGCAATGAACTTTACCTTAACCCATCAAACTTAAAATGCAGAAACTACAATTAAAACACGATGACAAAATCACCACCATCCACATGAATCCATAGAAAAAGTATCAGAGTTGAAGCATACTTTAGTTCCATCACTCTTCCCAGAATCCAGAAATGATATTGATTATGTAAAGATTGTGCTAATATACAGTTGACAGCTGAATCTTATATATGATGTGTAAAACAATTCTATGTTAAAATTGAAACTTGTTAAGAACCCTGTAAGAAATGTAAGCTGGCATAATTGAACTAATGAATTTCATTTTGAGAAGGAACCTGTGATTCTCTCCACCTGGAATCCCTTCCCAAGTCATTTTCTATGTTGTCAGCAGAAACTGATCTGTCGATTTTCCTTCGCTTGCTGCCTCTATTTGATTTATCTGATTTCTCATCAATAATTGACAACAAAGTTTGAAGACGTTTGGAACGTGAAGTAGTACTCTGACCATCCATATCAACTGCAGCATTGGAAGTCCGGCAAAATTTACGCAGAATCTGGATGAAATATATTAGGAGAGCAATAAAGCATGCAATCCCACATATAAGAAATAGGCCTGAAAAGCTTCTCAAGTGAAGGCGATCTGATTCAAGCTCAGCATTGTCTAAACTACACGCACTTCTTGCTAACCACTTGTCATGTATCCTCTGGAGATCTCCATTCTCTGATAGCGTTAAAATTGCAGTTGACAAGTCGACAGCCAAGGGAGAGTCCCGAGGAAATGCCTGAATCAGAATAACAAGCACAACATGACAGAGCAAAACATGATTTCTGAATTCCGTGTCTCCAATAGATAAATAAAGAATCTATAAGCTTAATTGAAATGCAAAACCCCGACGTCAACGAATTTTACACAAATACTCAGAAAACGGTTTTAAATAGAAGTGTGCTTAGTGATATGCTACAAAAGCCTACCAAGATGTCCAGGACATTAAGTTTTTAGTCAATAGAATAGAACCTTTTAAAGGGGTGACTGAATCTGAAAGTTGAAATGGACACCAATATCACGTTCACCTCAAAGACTAGATAATATTGATTTACATATATCACACACAGAATAAACTAGGCATACTCGAGTGTATTATGAATCCTACAGGACCTTCTATGAGATTCAACAACTTTTTTTTTACATGCGTTTGATCAACTCAGTCTTGGATGCATGACCAACTTACTTAATGTCAGTTTTTCCCCTTCCTGCAAAGGTGGAAGAAAGAATTGATGCTCTGAGAAGGAATTTTTTGTGGCACGGTGAGAAGGAATATAAAGGTTTCCACCTAGTCAAATGGAAGACACTGCCACTCTCCAAGAAGCAGGGAGGACTGGCAATCAAAAATCATAGGAAGCAGAACAAAAGTCTTCTCATGAAGTGGTTGTGGAGATTTCCTTTAGAAGAACAATCTTTGTGGGGTAGGGTAATCCAGGCCAAATATGGGAAGGAAGGACCCTGGAAGACTAAGAAAGTGACATCCACATATGGAACCAGTTTGAGGAGATCAATTAGAAACTTATGACATGGCTTCTATGCAAAGACTGAATGTAATGTGAACAATGGGAGGAAGATCAGGTTTTGGGAAGATAACTAGTTAGGGAATGGAAGCCTCAAACGCTTGTTCCCAGATATTCATCACCTGAACCAACAACAAGACTCAATTCTTTATGAAGTTTGTTCTGAACATGGATGGAACCTTACCTACAGAAGACTGATGCAAGCCTGCTACCAAGCAGGAGCAAAAAAAGGAATATGTTGGGACAGGAAACCATCATAAGCTAGCCAACAAGCAAAACGAGTTCTCATTCATACCCTTTTCAAGAGGTATGGATTGGAGATGTGGAAGATACATTGGTCGAAGCTTCTTTCAAGAAGTTTTCATTTCTCCCTGGGAGGTGGAGAGATTGGCTGAATTTTATGGAACACTCGATCAGTTCTTGGGATTCAAGGAAGGCGAAGACACTCTTAAATGGAAATGTCATAACAAAGGATTATTCATTGTTAGTTCTGCATATAGAAATATGAATCAGATGGGATCCCAAGCTAACTTTCTGCCTTGGAAGCTTATATGGAAGGTTAAAATACCATATAAAGTGGTAGTTTTTACTTTGTTGGTGGTGAAAGAGGCTATACTTACACAAGAGAATCTTATGAAGAGGGGAATACAAATGTGCCCAAGATGTTTTTGTGAGCAGGTTGCAGAGACAATTAACCATCTGTTCTTACATTGTAAAGTGGTTGGCCAGCTGTGGAATTTGTTTACTAGCTTCAGAGGTATAAGTTGGACTTTTCCAGAGAGAACAAGACACGCTCTAGGAAGCTGGAATATGGAGGGCAGTGGCGGCACAAACAAGAGTAGATGGAAAATTGTCCCAGCTGTTATTTGGTGGACCATATGGAAAGAAAGGAATTCTAGTAATTATCAACAAGAGCAGCCCTCTGCACAAGATTAAAATGAACTGCATTATCACTTTTTGCTATTGGTGTATTTCAGAGTATATAGATGACCCTGTGGCTATTGTAGACATTCTAGGGTCCTTATAAAGATGAAGGAGGATCTAGGGATAGTTTTCTTTTTTCTTCTTTTCTTTTCTTTATCTTTTTGTTTATGCCAGACACACAAGTGTGGAGGGAGGATATGATGTAAATTTTTGGATACCAGCTTTGAGCTGATGATTGATATACAAATGTTGCCTTTATCTAAAAATGAAGTGCAACTCTTAATATATATAAGATATTCTTCCCAATTTTCTTCTGGTCCAGAAAACTCTAGGAAGCTACAGATCCTCTTTCATACAATATAAACCAAGGTGTACTTACAGAATTAGGATTAAGGATAAAGAAAAGGCAGGAGGCACACGGAATGAGGAAAAAAGAAAAAACTGTAGGAATAGAGAAACTTACAAAACCCCACCCACTTTTGGTGAACTCTTGGCCTACAATCCTGAATTTGCACTGGTTTGACAGGAAAAGTTCAACATATGGTCTTTCATCCACCACTGCAGCTACACCCCCTTTTGCAGGACCACGTTGAAGTGCTGTAGCATATTCTTCCGGTGATCCAAGGGGAACAAGTCTGGAATTTGGTATACCAATTTCCTCCAAATACCTTTCTGCAAAAGAACCAACTTGGTACCCGATTGGTTCATCAGTTTCTTTCAAGCTTTCGATACCTTTAATAGGAGAATATAATTGTTGCACAGTGAGGATGGAGGTCAAACTTGCTGTGTAACTTGAATTTATTATCAAAACGACAAAGAGCCATATGATCAGCACCATGCGACCAAGCGTACTTACAGTATTCTCTCCTACAGAGGAAATATCACAAAAGTTAAGAGAGTAAACATAGAATGCACCGCAAAACAATTATGCTGAACTATAGTTCACTTACTGTGGGCAAAAAAGAGAGTTGAAAGGCTGAACCTGCAAGAAGAACAAACAATCGTCAGACAAATCGTCTTCTATGATAGCGAAGTTGCTCTCATTGGAAGCAGCAATCCTTCTATAACAGTGTGAACTTCTTCGAGTAATGGTTAAAAATCTATTCAAATCAAGTTCAATTGAACAATGAAGTGGACCACACTCAGTGCTCACAGAAAATTAAAGCCGTAAACCATAAGAATGCTTAAAGAACTTCGGCTTTATATGTTCCCATTTTCTAAAAAAACAATTTAGTGGAGATACACCATAATTGATAAACTATGAATTCCAGAAATCTAGGAACTTTCAGACAAAGAACTATTCTATGAGCAACAACTGCATTCATAACTGATAAGGAGAACAGAGAACCATAGCTATCATGTCTGTTTTCTGAACTCATATACTATTTAAGTACAAATAGAAAGATACAATGACACATGCAAATTTTGATATAATAACAATCGTATCATCAAGAACTAATATTTATGATCCCACAATCTATGTTTTCTTGTTTAGTTAAGAGGAGAAGTAAAAAAGAACTAGCACCGTAGCAGGAATCTATGTCAAGTTCATCACAAGCACGCGTACAGAATAGTGTACGGCATGTATGGACCTATGTCACTAACATTAGCGTGTTTTTAGGCAAATACACATCCCACACCACATGGGTTGGGCCTGCTCACAACCTTTTAATTAGCAGGTACCACAATGCACAGTAAATAACATGCAAGTATTGGGATCATGATGCTTCTTTTGTCAACGGACTTTGGTCTCACCATTTGGTAACTTAATATGAGAATGTTGTCACTTTGTAATTATTTTTGTTATTTTGTAAAGCTAAACGATGTAAGATGGGGAAATCATCATTTTGTTGACTTAGAACATTTCATATATGCACATAAATACATTATGAAAAACTTATTTTTCTGAAGTAGCATTTCCACTTTCTGCATGGGACTTCTGGAGGTAAGGAATTATGTCCTCCTTCATGTATTCACACTTTGGTTATTAATATACAGGGAGGGTCAATGCTACACCCTCCGCCACCACAAGGTTGACTTAACCAGAAAAAGGAAAGAGAAAGAACCTTTGATCTCACCATAGAATGGTTATCAACTGCTGTTTGGGAGGCCCACGAAATTCATCATTGGTTCGGTGCTCCAAAATCCACACTACCATCCCAACAAAGAGAAAGAAAATAGTGATAACTCCCCACATTTGAGCAGAAAAGGGTCTTAGGAAGGCCCAGCCACCGGAATTTAACTTTTGGAATGGGGCCACAACAACAAGTCCAGATGCGGCATATGGCTGTGTGAAATCGACAACTCTAGTCCGATTCGTAACTATTGCAACATCACCAACAACACCATCAAATTTCTGGGAGCACACAAAAACAATTCATTTAAAATATAGTTAAAATCGTTTAATGTTAGCATTTGTGGACATACATCCTCGCTGTCAGCATGAACTTACCCCGGTTGTGATTAGCCTCACCATATCGGTGTAGCTGGGATTTTCATGCCCGTTTCCATAGGGGACAAATTTATGTGGAACAGCATATGGCAATAAGTTTACAGCAGCAGTGAATACATCAATGCAAAAACCTTTAAAATTGTTAGTGCCTGGACTTTGAGACACAAATTCCCGATAACTAACTCGGATGGGAACCCCTATTTTCAGTTGCTTACCATTGTTTGGAAAAACCCATCCACGAGGTTTTTGAACATTGTTTCCAGGCCACACAACACTATAAAGTTTTTGGTTTGTACTTGAACGATTAGGTGGCCTCGAGTAAAAGGTCTCGGGAGGCAAAATAGACAAACCAGAATAGTTAGACCAGTAACCAACACGTCGAAAACCTGTTCCAATTACATTTATGATATCATATGCTGGACGAATAAGAGATTTGTCTGGAATAAACTTGAAAGGCCCCGTCAAACCAACAAAATCACTCTCCAATAAGTTCTTCAGCAGAAGTGGCCCACCATCAAAAATACTCATTGCTTCAAGGTGAAGATTACTTCCTTCAACTGATTGCAACTTAGTATCATTAGAAAACGAAATGGTCCCTCCTTGATTAAAGAATGAATCTATGGCATGTGCAACTAGCCAAACCGTGTCATATGCATGAAGAGCATAGGAATTTAGCCCTAACAAACCACCTGTCAACTTGTTCCATCTGGATGAAAATGCTCTTTTATTTTCAGAGTCTGGAGTGTGTTGTCGCAAAACTAGAACTCCTTGCATGGTATCCATAGTATCTTGTGGCAGGGGAGGAGAGGAATCTAACACAGTGGTGAGCCAATCTGTGGATATCCATACATAACCATCACCCATCATTCCAAGATAATGTGCCACTGAAAGTACCATCAATCCTAAAGTACGATATGCATGTAGAACAATGACTCTAGATTCCATCAGGGCAACCTTTACCATAACATCCATAACATCACCTCGCGTAACAGTAGCTCCAGGGGAAATCCCTGCTTTATATGAGATGCGACAGCGCCTTGTTGCAAGTGCATCATCTAATGCAGAGACACCATTTCTCCCATAGTCGTCATCAATAAAAATCGCTATCACCTCCTTCCAAGCATAAAATTCAATGATCTCAGCTATTGCAGTCATCTGGTATAGATCATTTTGAGTTGTCCTAAGAAAATAAGGAAACTGAAGAGAGGAGAGTGTGGGATCAGTAGCAGCAAATGATAAGAAAGGAACTTGGAGTTCATTGGCAACATGGGATATGGTATGGGCAACTACAGAAGATTGTGGGCCTATTACTGCAACAACATCAGTCTCCATAAATTTCAAGGCTGCAAATAAAAAAAGTGTTAGTCTAGAGATTCAAATATACCCTTAAATGAGAGAATTGGGAAACTTTACTAGGCAATGTGAATCAAATTTTGAATGAATGCCAGATATTCTAATAGCACAAAACATCAGCTATCTATATCAACTGAGAATGATGAACTACAATGAGTGTTGACATTAGCAATGGCTTCCAAGCATCACTGGCTTCCTTAAAGGAGGAACTATCTTTCCTCTTGTTATTTCCTGATTCTAAAATTGCCAGCATCTAAGGCAGTGTAACGGATATTCAAGGAAATGAACAGTGAATAAAGTACCTCCGATCATGCCAAGAAATCCACTGCAATTGGAATTTTGCAACTGCACAACAAGTTTGGTTCCTTGGAGGACGCTAGAGTTGGAATTAACATCTTTCACAGCCTCCTGAATTGCAATCTTGGCAGCTCTTCCAATTGTAGAGTCAAATGTAAAAATAGCTCCAACATTCACAACAGCAGGCCTTGAAGTGCCATTCCCACTCAACCCGTCTGAATACACTCCAAAGCATACTATACAAGAGACAATAATCCAAACCACATTCATCCTAGATGAATGACACCACAGGATCTTTGTGTGCTTAATTAGCATTCATCCTACCACTTCCTTCTACAAGATAGAATTCTCAAACAGTTAGGGTCGTAGGAAAAGAGCATATCACATCAAACCTTTAGAAAATTGACATCTAAAGTATTTCAGGTTCATGAAAGATCATATCACATCAAAACTTAAATCACAAGATGGTTTCTTCCCATCTGTCCTAACCTTGGTGGATAGAATTATCTAGTATTTGTTGCAGTGGGACATGGAAGGTATCCCATGAAGCTAGTTGAGGCGCGCGGAAAAAAAAAAGGTTAAAAAATTGACATCTAAATATTTTAACTCCAATACTTTAACATATTATCGGGTAAATGCCATGAGAATTGTACAAACTACAAAATCCCCACAACAACTTTATATACTAAGACTAAAGCACTCACAAAATGAAGCAAGAGCTCATGCATGTGCATAACACACAAAAAAGGGGGAAAAGAAACGGTTGGCTTAAACTGAAAAAAGGAATCAGATTCTATGCTAAAATTAAAGCCCGACATAAGTACTCAATAGAGAGGAAGCATTATTGTGAACACCCAACTTTCCCGAATGAATTAAGCGTGAGAAAGAAGCAGAATAAAGCAGAGAAGGAGCCACATTCTTTTAGCCATAACACAACAACAACAACATACCCACTGAAATCCCACAAGTAACGTATACCAAGGGTAGAGTGTACAGAGACTTTTCCCCTCTCTCCCTATCTCGTGGAGGTAGACATAACACAAGTAGAGAAAGGGAAGCCACACGGGACCACATGATCACATGGCAGCAACTTTACGGTTTGCCAAGGCCATAGACTCATAGTAACAAGCAAAGGCAAAAATTTGGGTCTGACAGATTAAGAAAACCTTGAGACAAAGAAATACACTCTTGAAGAAAAAAAAGTAGCAGACAGAGTAAAAGACAGAAGAATCAAGAATGACTAGACTATTAAAGTCAAGATTTTGAACAGACCCTTTTACCTCACAGCCAAAATCCCTTTTTTCCTGGCTTGTATCTTCTTCTCTTCTTGCTACTAGCAATGTTGATCAAGCTACTAAATTACTCTTTCCTTTTGCAGTTAGGAGTGACCCTTTTAATTCTTTAGCTGAAAAACCTTAAAAAGTTGCAATCTTGGTTGAGTAAAACTAGTAAAGTTCAGAACTTTGACAAATCCAGTGCTAGTTGATGACCAATTAGGCTTCACTTTGGCAAGTATATAGAGAAATTCCCCAAATAATTCTTTTATTCAAAAGCAAATAAGAAAGAAAAGATATTGGTTTTGTAAAAATGGAAAGTTTGAAACTTGGGAAAGCAATCAAGAAAGAATTTATTTGATAGAGAAGGCTGAAAACAGTGATGGATTAGGGTGAGACAACAAAGAAGGAAGACTCCTACAAGCACGTGAAAAAGTTTTTTAGTATTTCTTATTATTTCACAAGAGTTCAATTAATTCCGATGCAAACATTACACATCATGCCACCCTTTTAACAACAAAATCTATGCTTAAAACTCAAATCCAAGAGGTTAGACAAATCCAACTATCCACCACGACTAATATGGAATATTGTTCTAACATGAGAACAGAAAAAATAAAATAAAGAAAGTTGTTCCTAACTTAAATTAAATTCAACAAAAAGGGAATTTTTTTTCACGTTCATTTGGGTTGTACACCAATCAGAGAAAGAATAATAGAGTTTGTGATTTGGCCAAAGCAACGAATAAAGTGTCTTTGGAATAATTTGAAGTTTTTTAATTTTTTGTTTTCATAAAATTTTGAAATTATAATTTTTTGAATTTGAAGTTGTGTTTGAATTTGACCAAATATTTGAAGGAAAAATTTATAATTAAATAATTATTTAAAGATAAAATTTCAAAATCTATCGCAACATTAATTTATTTTATCGGGGCTACAACTATTTGAGTTACATCAAACATTCTACAACTTGCCTAAAAAAAGTACTCCATTCAATTATTGCAAATTGTATTTATTAGGAAGGAGCTCTAGCATTTGGAAAGGAGTTGTGATCACGTTTTTCTTGAAAATAATGTGTGGATGGAATTTTATTTTTTTTCTTTTTGGTTGCTACACTTATTGAGAGCTATAATTGAAGTTCAGCAAAATTTTAATTTCATATTTATATTAAAACTTATTAATATAAAAATAATTTATTCAAAATTCAATAAGCAAAGAGTTATATATAATATAAAAGATTCAAAATTATAAAATTATAATTCTTGATCTGCAATGGAAAAAGAGTTCTCCCCTTAATAGGCTTCTTATCTTAAAAGAAAATAAAAAAGGAAAATAAGAGAGGAATCACTCTTTGAACTGCAAAATGAACAAAAAATAAATATCTTTAATTTATCACCGTTTTATTATAAAGCTTGTTCCACTATCAATAAAGAAAATAGAAGTTGTTGCTTCTAGTAGAGCTTTTAATTAATTAATTTATTTCTAGAATAATTATCAAACATATACTGCAAAACATGCATACCATATTCAATTGTCAAAATTAGGTTGTTTCTTTTTCATATATCTACATCAGCATTTGCAATTGTTATTTACTTGTTTTGTTCGACTTCTTTTTTCGTTTTGTTTTTTGGTTCGTGTTCCTTTTTTTCTTTGCATTTAATAATGAATAAATTATATTAATTAAATGAATAAAAAAAGAATTGGTTTAAACTATAGCAATTACAATCACTCAATAAAGATGTTCGCCTTTATTTGGAATTAATCTAGACGATACAGACTGGGGATTTTAAACATTGATATAGCTAAAAGTCGCATACAAAAAAATGAAAAGCAGACTTTTCACGTTGTTTGAGGTGGATTAGTGCGTATTCGTTTAGACAACGATGAATGATGTCAACCAACTCGATAAAGACACGGTTAATTACAAGTTTACAAGCTTGACAAATGTAGAGTATATTTAGAAAAAATAGAATAAATAAACATCTACGATAATTTAATGTCAAGAACCATATATTTTCTTTTAAACTTAAATAACTTGAAATTTTTCATTCTATTTTTATATTTTGCAACAAAACAGAATAAAGGCCAGAATATCATTAATTTATAAATATTAATATATAGTAATACTCCTTTAGACTAATTTCATTTCCAAATTTCTCACTAATTTCAAATCATTAAAAATATATTATCTCATTTAATTATTTCAATCAAAATTATTTGTATTAACAATAAAAAAGTAGTATATTTTATGCAATTAGTTTAACTATATACTTCACAATTATTCATGATTATGCATTTACACTTTTTCTTTTTTTCACATTCACTATTCATTTCATACTATTTTACTTCGCACAATTATAATTTTATTTTCATTTTAATTTATTGGATATAGTTGAAATTTCAACCATCAATCAAGTATATACTTCAAAGCTTTAATGCTCGAATTTATAATTAAAAGTTTGAATCTCGAAATTTTAATATTGCATGGATTTACTATTCACTAGTGAATGACGTAAAATGTCATGTTCTTTGGTCTGAAAGAAAAGCCGTTTTTTAATAATCATTGTCCAGGAAGTGCCGGTTACCAACCGCAAATGTTGCCTTTATTTTCTCAGTTGGATTTAGGGTCTCCATTTTTAGCAATTTCCATTCTTGGTTTCACCCCTTTACTTCCCAAAAAAGGCTAATCATCTGTGACTTCCATCAAAATTTCCTTTTTGGGTGTCCACTTCAGATCATTCTGGTAATTTAGATTCAACTTTTGATTATGAACTGAAGTTTGTTCATAAAGATCTCTGTGCTAATTAGACTTATGGGTTACTATTTTTGTTTGTTTTTCTTAAGTTGGTTTGCTTCCTATGGTTATTTTGCTTTGTGGGTTTGGTGAAATTTACTGAAATTATTGATCTTTGTTGCTTGTGGTGATTCTATGACAAAAAGGGGTTTCATTTCTGTTTATTTTGATTCTTGAATTGTTGCAATTTTAGAGCTTGGGGAGTTTATAAAGGTAGTTGAGGGTATATGGGAAACAACATATATACCTTGTAGGATAAGATCTGTGTACACACTATCCTTACACCCCCACTTGTGGGATTATTGTTGTGGAGTTAAAAAGGGTCTTTTTGGGTAAGGGAAGGGAAATGGGGAAGGGATTACAAGGTGGGTACCGGTTAAAACAAATTGAGCTACTAAGATTTTCCATTTAGAACGGTCTTGAATTTGTAATCGAACCAAAGATTGAAGCTTTTTGTTTTTGTAGGACTGCTAAAGGTTTAACCTTGACAATTATTGTACTGCAAATTGTTCTCTCTCTTTTTGCCCTTTTACGAGTGATTGATTATCCTTTTTGCATTTTTTGGGGTTTAGCTTTCCGTGGATAAGAATCTCTGAGGCTATTGAATTTATGCTCTGGGAATGCATATGGCTGCCTATACAGATTTTTCACCACCATTTGCTATAGTAGAAGGGAGTTACAGTAAGGAGAATACATCTGCTGTTACAGATGAATTACTAGAGGGATCAAATGAACTAAAGACGACGAGTGATAAGCAACTACGAGATCCTTCTGTTGTACGGTATTCAGTGAACTCTACTGCACTTGTAGCAGACACTGATTTGGTAAGTGGAAAGTGTTAAAGCTTGGTAGTGATCTTATCTCAGCATCTTGTTGCGTGTTTATATCCCTTGTTGTGCTTGATAATACTCCCTCCGTTTCATTTTGTTTGTTTGGTTTTGACTTGGTAGTTCGCACGGAATTTAAGAAAGTAAAGAACTTTTGAATCGTATAATCTTATACTAAAAGATGTGTATAATGTACCAAAATATCCTTTGGTCTTAAACATGCTATGTGGAAAGTTGAAATTGAAGAGTTGCCAAAAAAGGAAAGAGGCATTCCTTTTTAAATGGACTAAAAAGGGAAGTAAGACAAACATATTGAAACGGAGGGAGTACTATTTATGAAACAGTTTAGTTTTAGTGAGAATTCAGTTAGTGGTTAGATTTATGGAAGTCAAAGACAGTTTAATTGGATTCCTTGTTGTGCTTGATACTAGTATTTAGAAAACAGTTTAGTTTTTAGCAGAAAAAACAATCTCTGCGCAAGTAATGCAGCTTTTGATTGGTGGTAGTAAACTAATATGCATAAGTGATGAGGAAACGACAGATAGAATGTAGAATAAGAATACATGTATTAGTCATACGTGGATAAGCATATCTAAAGACAAATCGCTGCATAACATTCTACATGTCATTATTCATTGCATAACAATTCCTACAATTTTGCCCATGCATTATAATCTTTACGTAACTAGTATGAGAACCAAATGACTCCTAAGATCTAGATTGCATGATTAAAGCAATTTATTAGTTGATCTGCCTGAGTACACAACATTTAAGTTCCCCATGCCTTCCGATTTTTTTTTTTGTTTTTTTTTTTGGATGGGGGTATTTTATCAAGATTGAAGCTATAAAAGTTGTAGCAGTTAATCTCTTTATCTGCTAATAACTACATTAACAACTCCCCTTGAATTTGCTTCCTTTTCCATCCTTTTGATTTTTCAAACTTTGTTGTTTGTACATTATTAAGATCATGCAGCTAATATTATTTTTCTTACATCTACTAGGATTTTGAAATAACTGAGAAGGGTTTCCAACACCCTTCAGAGGGACAATCAAACTTTGAACTAATATTTCGTTCTGGAAGTTGTGCTGAGAAAGGACCCAAACAGTACATGGAGGATGAACATATCTGTATAGATGATCTAGTCATACATGTTAATGAAATTGCAGGTTCCACTTCCCCTGCAGCGTTCTATGGGGTTTGTAGCTTTTGCACTTCATTTGTTTATGCATTTTTGCATGCGTTGTAGATAGGAATACCCATATAATGTGCTATGTGTAGTTATGTTTCACCCTAAATGAGTTACTCTTTTGTGTTGGTTGTGTTCCTCTCATTGAATAGCTTGTGATGCAATTCATTTCAGAATTAAGTTTGATTCAATACAGCCATTTAAAGAAGGCTTAAGTTACTTAGGGCAGATTCCCCTCACTGAATCAATCAAAATCTGACAACGGAGAATTCAAGGGGGCCTGTTGGCCTTTGTTTTCTATAGTTAGTGAGATAATAAGTGTGAAACGAACTTCGTAAAATGGAAAAATGAATGGCGAAGGATAGATAGAGGTATAAAGTGTACAAAACGAGATAGACAAGAATTAGGAGCTTGTTTGGGCTTTTTGAGCGCTCAGCAGTATCAACTATCAAGTGAATGGTGACTTAGAAGGAAATGCAGTATGGATTGCTCCTTAGAAGGCTTCATGGGATCTATGATGTTCTTCAAGTGTGCAACATGTCCTCCATCTAAACTAATTTTAAATTTTCCTAGTCCGTAAAAGTATCAAACGAACTCTTCAAGCTTGTCTGGAAATATACTCCTAACATACTTAAATTACCAAAAGATTTATTCTGTTCAAAATGCAGTAGGCTTTTTGGATGCATATGCCTAGGGAAAAGTCAAACTATGAAGACCTATCTGCTCTTGACACTTTGCTGAAGTACCACTGAAGCCGAGGATTCCTGAAAAAAAAGAAAATCAATAATGGAACTCTAAAAGTGACCGTAGTTCAATTTAAGAAAGATAACGGCAACTCAAATTTTAGTGTGCATACAGGTGGTAATTTATTTAGGCTTCATGCAAAATTATAATATTTGTAAATTTACTTTTTTTATGTTTGCTTATCCCAAATAACTCAGGAGTTAGGATTGAGGTGTAGCTGATTGATTGATTGCTTTGCTGTGTATCTCATGGATTGTTCCGTAAATGATATGCACCTAGTTTTCTTTTTGTTTCTCGATTAAGCTGTGTCAATTGGTCCTTGCCCCGTTACTTGTACCTCCCATTATCGGTATGATTTAGTAATAACTCTGTTACTAATACCTCACAGGTCTTTGATGGCCATGGGGGTACTGATGCCTCATTATTTGTGAGGAATAATATTCTCAAGTTCATAATGGAGGACCCCTGTTTTCCCATGTGTTTAGAGAAGGCACTCAAGAATGCTTTTCTGAAAGCTGACTATGCCTTTGCCGACGATAGTTCTATCGACATATCCTCTGGCACCACAGCATTGACAGCTCTAATGTTTGGAAGGTAAGTAGATCTTCTGTTTCTTGTTTTCATATTTCTTGACTAAATTATTTCCTAGAACAATGCAATATACTTGCTGAAGGGAAAAATAAGAAGATTGGCTGCCATCTTGTTTGGTTTGGTCTTTTATGTTTACTAAAAGCATGAAGGCAAATACACATATTTAGTTCCGTTCTTCTGGGCTATTTCTCCTTGTGAAGCTTAATACGTATAACTGCTCTGGTTTCCATTTCATGTTGAAACTGCAGATGCGATCATGCCGACATTTTGAACTATTACTCCGTTTCAATTTCTTTGTGGTTTTGACTTTGACACAGAATTTGAGAAAGTAAACAAGATTTTTGAAACTTGTGGTCTTAAACTAAAGAATGTAGAATGTACCAAAATGAAAGGGTCATTCCTTTTGAAACGGATTAAAAAGGAAAGTACGACAAACAAATTGAAACGGAAGGAGTAGAATGAGCTGAATTTGTTTTCATGAAATATTTTCTGAATGCGTAGTCTGTTCTCTTCTTCTCCACAATCCACATTAACTGCTGATGACAGCATTCCTTATGTTTCTGATCATTATGAGTTTTTTGCACTCTTTGATGTAATTCAAATTTCTCTTCAAACAGGATTTGGTACTGTATAGTTTGTAGTGTGATATGATTTGTTTTGCAGAAACATGATCGTTGCTAATGCAGGGGATTGTCGTGCTGTGCTAGGGAAACGAGGTAAAGCCATTGAGTTGTCTAAGGACCACAAACCAAATAGCGCATCTGAAAGGCATCGAATAGAAAAACTTGGAGGAGTCATATATGACGGATACTTGAACGGACAGTTATCTATAGCGCGTGCCTTGGGAGATTGGCACATGAAAGGCCCAAAAGGTTCTGCCTACCCCTTGAGTGCAGAGCCGGAGTTTCAGGAAACATTGTTAACCGAGGATGATGAGTTCCTAATCATGGGTTGTGATGGTCTTTGGGATGTTATGAGCAGCCAATGTGCTGTTACGATGGCCAGGAAAGAACTCATGCTACATAATGACCCAGAAAGATGTTCAAGAGAACTGGTAAGGGAAGCCCTCAAGCGCAACACATGTGATAACTTAACAGTCATTGTAATTTGTTTTTCTCCTGATCCTCCACCTAGGATTGAAATTCCTCCTACTCGAATATGTAGAAGCATATCAGTTGAAGGACTGAATCTTCTAAAAAGTGTACTGGAAAGCAACTCGTGACAAAATCCTGGGAAATGAATTGCCTACTGGTATAACTCCACACTCTCGGGGACTCACGTTAGCTTCCTTGTTTCAACGTTTCACTTGCTTAGCTTATCGTAGTTTCTGAAAGCCTGTATATTGGAAATGTGTTGTATCAATATAAGATTAGTGTGTGTGCTCCAGCTGCATTTCTTGTGTTGTACAGATTCAAGAAAGCAACTTGTTTATTGTCCTTCTACTGCTTGTATGTTGGATTAGTACTGCATTTTGTAAATTTCAAGTTTGTTGGATGTGTGATCAGTAAATGCCAACTTAAATTATGTCCTCTAGCAGGAGATCAGAAATGAAATACCTATTAAGAAAACCATTTAACATGTTTGATCACAAGGGGTGTTTGACTAAATTATGCTTCTGTGATCTGTCGTTCCTTAAATGAGTAATTGATGACTATAAGATCAATATTATAATCAAGGAGGGTAACCAAGTTTCATTTTTATCGTTGAACTAAGAGACTATTTTGTTTTTGGATTTTCAACAAAGATTTTAGGGAAAAGGGTCTGATATACCCCTCAACTTTGTCATTTAGAGCTGATATACCCCTCGTTATAAAAGTGGCTCATATATACCCCTATTGTTATACAAATGGCTCACATATACCCTTTTCCTCTAACGGAAGTGAAAAAATTAATTTTAGTTTAAATTTTTTAATTATTTTTAAAAAATATAATCCCATATGGGTATGTTTAATCTTCCTCAAACATATATTATTATTTTTAACTTTTTTTTGTTTCAATGACTAATTTAGATTTATTATTTTGATGGTCAAATTTATTTAAGTTTTGTTAATATTCTTGTAAAATTTATTATAGATGACCCAATTTTTTTCTTCAAATACAAAAACTAAATTATATCCAAAAAAAATTGTTTTAAAATTTTTTTCTTTACACTAAGGAATGAAAGAAAAAATAAAATAAGAATAAGAAACTCAAATAATGATAATCAAAAAGTCACAAAAAATAATTATGTCCGAAAAAAATTAAAATATACCTTGAAATTTGCTAGAAAAATCATATATACCCCTAAATAATTTTTTTTTAAAATCAAAAGTCAAAAATATAACTTTAAAACTATATTTTTTTCACTTCCGTTAAATGAAGGGTATATGTGAGCTCATTTTGTAACGGTAGGGGTATATGTGAGCCGTTTGTATAACGGTAAGGGTATATATGAGCCACTTTCATAACGAGGGACATATCAGCTCCAAATAACAAAATTAAGGGGTATATCAGGCCCTTTTCCCAAGATTTTATTATAGATTGTCGTGCTGTGTGCTGGGAAACAAGGTAGAGCCATTGAGTTGTCTATGGACCGCAAACCAAACACTTCATAGCAATTCCTCCCATCTTTTGAAGGACTGAATCTTCTAAAAAGGTGTAATGGATAGCAACTCATGACAAGATTCTTGGAAATGAATGATGTGCCATACCAGTATAGCTCCACCCTCATTCTCATTTTAGTTTTTAATGGAATGTATATTGGAAATGTGTTCTATGTATCGATACAAGATTTCTGTGTGCGCTTCAGCTGCATTTCTTGTCATGTGTTGAAGAACCAACTTGTTTATCTTCCACTGCTTGTTGGATTAGTGCTTTTTGTCTCATAATTTTCAAGTTCGTTGGACCTGCGAATCAGTAAATGTTGCACACTTTCCAAACTACAAACATTTGCTGTAAAAGTGTGCTCCAACAAGTGAGCTCTTGGAATAATTACTGTATGAAGCTTGGTAGAACATTTAAAATATTAGTGTGAAATGTTTCAAGTGGAATAATTAATCTGTAAGATAAATACAACGTAAGATTATGTTGTACCATCTTCTATTTGCTTAAAAATATCAACTTTCATAATGGCTAGACTTAAAACATGTCCATCACTTTACCAATTCGAAATTCAGCTAAAACAGAAAATAGATTAATATATGAAGAAATAAGGACGTAAATGATAGTACAGATATTGTTCATCGATAAAATTAGTTATCTTGAGTACAGCATGCGATGACTGACTGATACATGGTCCAATAAAAAAGAGGGAAGAACATGTATGTTGTATTAAGTAAAGATATCAGAAGAAATATGAGGACGTAAAAAACTGTTTCTACTTCTATCAAACTCATCTGCTTTCATGGTTCACGAATAGGGACAATCTTCTTTCTATACCCCCTCAACCAGTCACGGAAACAAAAGTCAAAGTTCTCGGTCTGTATCTTCGTCTTCATCATTTACTGCCTTATTGGAGCTGCTGCACAAATGTAGACACTTATTAATCACTATAAATGTGAAAATGCTTAGAAGATGTCTAACACATAACATGATAAAGAAACTAATTACCTTGTCCCCTTGCAATAGTAGCTGAGATCTTCACATAATACCTTGGTTACATCTCCAACTTTGACAGATCCTTTCTTTATCAACTCTGCCAACTGTTATTTACAGGACAACATTAGTGTAATAGGCAATAGTTCATCATTAGTGTAGTATAAAGAGGATAAGGTAGCTTTCAACCACGAGGAAGCATCATTGCTGTAGGAAAATCATCTTACCTCATCTTCAGTTTGCTCGAGTAACCTGGCCACACAAACACATTGTTAAAGTGTATTATAGTTAGAGAGTAGAATTAGAACAGAAGTAGAAATTTCACTGTAGCTAAGAGGAGTAAGTGGTTCCTCTCTTACCTTCCACAAAAGGATGACATAGCTTTTGAATGTGCTCGAGCTTCTTGCTTATCTATCAAGGAATTAAAAAAAAAAAGGCAAAACATTAACATTGAAGATCTCTGTAAACTCTAATACATAAAAACCAAGGATGATTTACGGAGGAAATTGATAACTTATTCCTGTTCTCAGTGCACTCATAAATGAGAATTCAGTTATTGGTTCGGGCAATAAGAAATTGTTAGGTTTAGCCTAGAACAGTGGTATCATAATCATGTTCCCAGTTTCCAAGCTGTTGGAACATACCCCCAAGCTACCTATGTGTAAATGAATGAAAAGAATTTAAAAAGAGAAGATCTTTGACTTGCGAACTAAGAACATGCTAGATCATCCCCACAACACAAATGACAAGGTATTATGTTATTCACATGAATGTACGTCATGTATGATGTGTAATTTGGCAGCTAGAACTATAATGAGTCTGGACTCTGGCTGAGGTTTGTGCTTCAAAACAGAATGAGTGTGAGAGATAAAAAATCTCATGTCCACAAAATACTCAAGTCCATCAACAATTAACATTATGCTTAACTCGTCCAGAGAGATGAACCAGTATATATAGAGAGAGAATATGGTGCTCACAGACATTCAACTCTACAAGACATGATATCCAAAAGTTAATTTGGCAGGAAGATAGCAGATGAGGGCCTTGCGGGTAGACAGAAAACTAGGTATTGGACCTTCTAAGAAATTTATATTTCAACTCTCAATATTAGCAATATTAGCAGTCCAGTTATAAAAATGAAAAAGTGTACCAAAAAGGGAAGAAATGAAGTCACGAGACATACTAGTCTTGAGAAGGTCCCAATTGTTAACTTTGATCCACGTGTTGGTGCTTGAATCCACCTAGCAGGCAAAAGGGAAAATCATTAGCATTAAAGAAACATTTCACTCACCTAATGGTGAGCATAAAGTGTACAAACCTTTTATTTATTTCAAAGTTTAGGTTTGATTCAATTGTGTCAATTAATACAGCTCCTGTTCTTTTGTTTTAAAAATAACATATAGCGATGAGAAACTAGAAAGACTTCAAGGAAAGGCTACCTTCTCCAGTGTATAATCTTGCATCTTTTCACAGAGGTCATCTAAGAGTTCAACAACTCGCAACTCACTGCCTCTGCTTGAAGAAATAAATCAAAAAAGTTACTAAAATCACACAAGTATAGACTTTTATATGCATGTCAACTCAACAACAGGGAAAAAACATTGTGCAACTGCAAGTCAGCAATATGGAATCCCAGCACTCTATAAGTGGTTACTCCTAGCAGCTCAAGGAATCTGGCCATCGGGGGAAGGGGGAATTAGAACTGAGTCAAGAAGGGAAGGTAAAAAGAAGAGGAAAGAGAGCAATGACAATCTAAGAGCAGTGAGAGGCCAACGTGAAACGGATGGGATTATCAGACCCTTAAAATTGGATCAGCGGAAAGAGAGGAAAAATATGCATGAGTGATAACTTGCTTTTAGTATAATTAAAAAGAAAAAAACTGACTGTAGTTCCAAGGGTAAAGTTGGTAATGCACCAAATTATCTATGCTCCCCACCTACTCATCTTCTGGAACTCATAATATGAACAACTTCTTGTAAACATCAAATAATTGTGTTGAAACTTGAGACCACTCTTCTCATATGTCTATTCTCGTATATCCAAGCTGATGCTTACCTTTTGTTCAAATAACGAACATCTAATAAGGGCTTGATTCAGGTTATATTTTTCATACAAGTTTTTCTAAATGAAAATGGGAACAAAAGCTTTTTGAGAATGGGGAAAAGGGGAAGAAAAGTATAAACTTTATGCAAGTACAGTTCCTAGAAAATGACATATGCAATACCCTTAGAAAGAGTGGATATGGTATGAGCAAATAACACAAGCAGAAAGATCAATAAGCATGTTCAAACTGGAAGAAGTATCTATAATACAGTTCCTTCAGGGAAGAAAGCCAATACTCTTTTAACTCTTTAACCTGAAAGTTGATAGGATATAGAGAAATATGTTTGAACTGTGACCTAGATTGGTTCTTAAATACAACTGGGTAACAGATTTTGAAGTTGTAACAAAAAGAGAAAGAATAAAGCAATTAGGAACTGATGTAAGCAAGGACCCTATTAATCAATAAGGTGATCATAAATATTTGACCTGTAATCAATAAGTTTCCCTTCACGCTGACCTTTAGAATCCAAGCGATGTCTCATGTCTAGATGGTTTCTTGGCTTTTCCTATAAAATATACACATATTAGCCCAGTGAAAATGTCAAAGAATAGACATGAAATTATACTACTTTAAATAAGTGAAAATAAGAAGACAACTTGAACAGAACATGTTTTACTTCTGATGTATAATGTATTGTCCTAGTAATCAGTTATTTTGGCGCTTTGATTTTAAAAAGTTCTATAAAACTATTGATACCACTACTACTATATCCTCTTTCTCAAGGAGTTCGCCATGTAGGTGATTCTGCATTTGATTCTTCCATCTTTTTTAGAAGCTTGCTTATAGTAAATTGCAGTTTCAAAAACCCAACTTTATGATTGGTCACAGTAGCCAAGAAATAAGGATATCACTGCATGCGACATTTTATTAACAACTTCTTGTCTCAAAAGTGAATCAATTTTGGCATTGGCACAACTTAAGAGTCTTACTTCACCATGTATAAATCATGTACACAAACATAAGCTAGTGAGATACAAGAAAGGAGCAGTTCAAACATTTCAGCATGGCGAGCAACATATCATCTGTCTTCCAAAAACATCAAATTTTGACTAGCACAACTTCAAACATTTTCACCTCATTATAAGGAGTAGTTCTCAGTTCAAGTCAGGATTCATATCCATTTATACAAATCATGCTAGAAGAAGCTAAATATCTCCATTTTTAACCTATAGTAAGATACCATCACAGCAAAAAGTTACAATGATTTATTTTTCTTCCTTTTTCATATTCCTGATAGATTGAGCTATGAAAAACTTCTACAAGGTAAAATATACAACAAAAGAGAGAAAGATCACCGAAGCAACATGGTTTTCTTACTTTCAATAGTCCATGCTCTAGCTCCTCCTGAGAATCATGAAAACAAACGAGTCAGATCCAAATCAGGCACAACAAGTGAATCATCTGTCAAGTATATACAATTTTTTGCTTTCACATTACTTCGAGCATACAACAATCAATCAAGTACTACTTCTCAATCTCAAATTAGTCGGCGTCCACTGTATCCAATAATTAGTCTTCAATCGAATTCAAGGCTCTATAAAATAAGTTAGAGTCAATCTATACACATTGGCGTAAAATGAGTGTAAATACTTACAGCAATGGCGGAACAAGCAGAACATTTATCTTCGATGCAGAGCGCAGCTTGTAAAACAGATAAGAAAACAATAACAACAATCAAAATAATAGATCTCGTATACAGCTTAATCGCCATTTGCCCGATTTCTCCGTCTTCCTGCCAACTTCTGCCGGTACCGGAATCGCAGAAGCTATGTACAAGTATTTGAATGAGAACGGCGGTCCACGTCATCGGCGGGCATTGGTGTCATTATCCAATCAGAATGAGCCACGTTTGCTTTTTTTTATTCGATTAACCACGTCGGATTCAACTCGTTGGCATTTCGTATTCTTTCCCTTTTTACTCTTATGTTATTCAAATAATATCTAATAAATTGAGTTGATATTAAAAACATCATGGACTTTACTATCTGATTGTATAATTTAGTTTAAAATATAGTAAGTGTTTTCCTTCGTTTGGTGTGAGAGATAAGAATAGATAATCCTGGAATGTATTTAAAAATACACCTGAGAAAAAATTTAGATGTCTTGTTTGGTTGACATGTTTGGGATAACTTATTCCACCATTTATAGCATAGTGATGGAATAAGTTATCTCATACACATAATGTGATAAGTTATCTCAGGATAACTAATCCCAAGATAGTTAATCCTGGAATAACTAGTTCCCAACCAAATGACCCCTTAAAGGTGTTAAATTTATAGAAAAATTATGTTGCGTTGTTATTTAAATATTGTTCTATATATCTCTTTTTGAGTATGAAGAATTAGAAGTTAACTTTATTAACTAAAGTCTACCTTCTTGTTCTTCAACGAGAAATCCTCATGTGCTTAAATTAACAAATTTGTAAAATGATATTTTATTGTTTATAGTTGTAATATTGTGGAGGATGATTTTGCGACTTTGAATGGTTTTGTGAGACTGTTTTATATGTCCATGGATCACTAGATCAATATGTTGAGAAAGTCATGACTATTTAAACAATTGTTATTAGAAAACTTCTTGAATATGTTATCGGTAATAGTCTAATAGATCGAAGGATATGAAGGTGCTAAACATGTAATTGCTATTAAAACTTGCTTATAGGTTCGATTTGATGATTAAGTTAAAATCAAACAATTTAACCTTAATAATTCATGAGAATTATCACTTAATATTTAATAATAATTCTGTATGAAAAATATATATACTTATTTTATTGTTCATTAATTCCACTACCACGCATTTTGGATCAAGTGGGCTACTACTAATCTCTGTTGGTTAAGTGTCCTAATCACTTGCCACCTACACAAATTGACAAACATAAACCCAAACTCATAAACAAACAATATTAGATTGGATTGTAAAAACTATTCTTGTCAAAAAAACAATCCTTTGTCAACTAATTACTTGTTAAACACTTCCATAACCAAACATCAAGGATCCCATAGTAGCCTTTTATGATTAAAAACTAACTACTACTATAATTTTATTGTCTAATTGTCCTAATCACTTGCCACCTAAAAGGAAATGAAAAGAAATACTCAAAACCCTAAAAGAAGGAAAAATACATTGGATAAAAAGTATTATAAATAAATATTAATATTTCAAATACTCTTTTTGTGGTAGGTGCATTTATTAAATTCAAAATAATTGGCAATTGCACTTACTTACTCATCCTATTAAATGGAATTGATTTTTCAATTGAAAGTTTTCCTCTTTTACTTCCATTTAATTCATAATAAATTATTGTATGCTCTTGTCCAATGAAAACTTATTTTTGTCTCTTATTTCTCTCTTTTTTTCTTCAATTTTATCATTATAGATTATTAATTGAAACATCAATGTATAAAATTTCTAGGTCCCATTTGAACAATTTTATTGGAAATGTTTTTTTTTTAGAACACGTTGGAAATGCAAGGAAAAATGTGTGCCTACAAACTCTTTTTCAACGAAATGTTTTTATATTTATAAATAAATAGTGTCTCGAGCCAACAAATATAGAGTATGGAAATTAGTTACATTTACATTTAACATAGATTATATTTTTAAAAAGAATAATGATGAATTATGAGAAAATGGAAAAAGAAAAGAGATATTAGAACCTCCTTTGACCTTTGTCCAATTCAATTTAGGTGAGATTCAACTCATGTTGGTCATAGATTTTGAAATTAAAATTTTAAAAATTGAGTTTTCGAAGTAATATTTGAAAATGTATTTTACTTTTAAAGTTTTGTTAGTGAAAGTCCCAAAATGACAACTTGAAAATATTTAAAGATTAGATTTTTAAAATCTGATGTATTTGAAGAAAAAAATTCAAAATTTATAGTCAAACGTTAATCCAAACTATGTAAATTTTTGTTATATTTTGAAATATATATGTTCTTATTATATTAACACGTAAATAATTGAAACTTATATAATATTTTTTGTAATAGCCTTTAATATCTTAATATAAAATTTTCTTAACTCTTTAATAACAAAAAAAAAAAATCACATAAATTAAGACATGAATAACCCTTCAAAACCAATAAAGAAAAAAACAAAAGGCAGATAGCGCAGTGAATGTGGAAAAGAGAGGGGTCGCTTTTGTATTTGCTATTTTGTATAAAATTATAATCTGAGATAACTTTACTAAATTCATTCTCAACCAACACAAATATATATATATAAAAAAAAGTATACTGCTTCATCTTCATCTACTGGGAATGATAATTAGGTTCTTACCTATTTTGATTACAATTTGTGGGGTTTCCTTTTTAACATTCTTTCACATGAGGACCATTTCATCTTTTTGTTGTTGATCCATTCTTGCTTCACTCAGCTTAAAGATGCTTTCTTTTTTGATATGACAACAAGATCTCATTTGGAGTTCTGATTTTTCTTCTTTATCTGAGAAAAAAAATGAATCTTGATTCTTGATTGTGGATCCAAATGGTCTATGGAGCTCAAATGACTTGATTAAAGAGGTTTGCTAACATGGTTTCTGTCCCTTTTCCTTTTTCTCCATTTGGGTATGTAACTATGTTTCTGGTTTCAAGATTTGTTTGTGATAAAGTTCTGATCTTGTGAGTTCTACAGTATGGTTTTAGCTCATGTATGTCTATGTTTTTGAGCTTATTTTGTCTTTGTGCTGTCTAAGCTTTTGGATTTGCTTTATCTGTTTTTTAGCTGTTTCTTTTTGTCCTGGGGTGGGTGGTTGAATGGATTCTGATTATTGGAGTTTCAATTGATTTTCTAGGTTAAGGGATTAGGGATGGATACTTGAAGATATTTCAGGAAGAAAAATATTCAATGAAATTTGAAGCATCTTTGTTCATTTTAACCTAAAAATTGTGTCTTTGCAATGTATAGGAGGTCTTTCTTTAGATTCCTAGTGGCTGTAATGAAAGAATGAATCATATATTTTGATCACTCTTGAAAAAGGGATCTGCATTCATTTGTTAGTACCTAGGACTAGGTGATAGATTTTCCGGGCTTTTGTGCTTCTCTACTTTAAGGTGTATGTGAGTTTGAGGAGTAATATTTCTCATTGCTTCAAGAAAGTTTAGGTGTCTGCAAACAAGATAGAAGAACAAAAAGGGTTTATTTTGGGGTCTGAAGAGGTTGCTTTGTTTATTGGTATGAGCAAGATATGACTTATTTATACTATATATTTAAAATGAACTATTCATAAAAAGAAATCTTTTTGTGTGATTATGTGTATTCTATATTTACTTACGTTACCAATTGTCAATTCTTGGTCATTGTCATTGAGATTCATGTCAATTCAGATTATTATCTAGGCATATAGATATTACCTCTTTTATTTCTCCTTTCAAACAAAGAAAAATGATTGTGTGATGTTGGTGCTTCGTGTGTATTTGAAGAAGTATCTAGGACTTGAATTTCCAACAACTTGTCAATTTATGTTACAAACGTTCCACATTATGATCATTAAACAGTGGAAAGGAATCAGTGATATATTGACTTGATTTTTTTTAATACTGTTGTAGGATAATAAGATGACATCAGAAAGATTAACAGGAGAAGAATCTCTTCAACAAGATCTGGAGTCTTTAAGCGTGTCTAAAAGGTTAGTCAGAAGTGTGAGCCAAAAGTTGAAAAAGAAGAACCATAGAAGTGGAGGAGAAGAAGAGGATGACAGCAAGGGTATTTCCTTGAGATGTCTAACGCTATATGGCAGAGGGGGTGGTTGCAAAGTGGGTGCTGACACTGGTGACGACCTAGGGGATTCATGCGGTAGAAGAAGATCAAATGCAAGTGAGGAAGGCAAAGGGTACAACCCGATATGTGGAAATGAAGAAACATCAGTAGATTGCTTCTCTTATGGGATGAGGGAAAAATTCTGGAGGAGGTCTAATAGGAAATCTCTGGAGCTTGAAGCAGCACTCCAGAACAAAAGCATGAATGTGTTTTTGCCAGATGATATCCTCGAAATGTGCTTATTGAGGCTTCCATTTATAAGTCTTGTGAATGCTAGGATGGTCTGCAAGAAATGGAGAAACTTGACAATGACACCTCGTTTCTGGCGAATGAGGCAGGAAGGTTCATTCCAGAGTCCATGGTTGTTTCTTTTTGGGGTTGTAAAAGATGGCTGTTGTTCCGCAGAAATACATGCATTTGATGTTTCCTTCAACCAATGGCACAAAATGAATTCTGAAGTTCTGAAAGGGAGGTTTTTATTCTCTGTTGCTGGTATCCATGATGATGTTTACGTTGTTGGAGGTTGTTCTAGCCTTGCTAACTTTGGGAAGGTTGATAAGAGCTCATTCAAGACACATAAAAGTGTGCTCGTTTTTAGTCCCTTGATGAGAACGTGGCGTAAAGCTGCACCGATGAAGCATGCAAGATCATCCCCTATTTTAGGAACTTATGAGATCAGTTCAGATTGTTTAATTATTAGGAATCAACAAACTCGAGGAGACAAAAGATTTTACCGTCCAAGAGTTGGTGGTGTATCTGATGTTTATGAAGATCCTCATAGACTTTCAGTGAGACGCCAATTTCGACATTCTCTGGATGAGAACGAAGTTACATTCTTTCCCAATGTGAAACCATACAAGTTTGTCAAACAAAAAAGCGAACATTCAAATAAAGATCAAAGACGCTTTCTCTTGATTGCTGTAGGAGGTCTTGGGTGCTGGGATGAGCCTCTGGATTCTGGGGAAATTTATGATTCCATGTCAAATAAATGGACAGAGATCCAGAGGCTTCCTGTAGATTTCGGAATAGCTTGTTCAGGGGTTGTGTGCAATGGGTTGTTTTATGTTTATTCAGAAACTGATAAGCTAGCTGCATATGATGTTGAGAAGGGCTATTGGGTTAGAATCCAAACTAGTCCATTCCCTCCCCGAGTTCATGAATACCACCCTAAACTTATATGCTGCAATAGTCGGCTATTCATGCTCTCCGTCTCCTGGTGTGAAGGGGAAGGTCAGATTGGCAGGAGAAACAAAGCAGTAAGGAAGCTCTGGGAGCTAGATCTTATGCCTCTCACTTGGAGAGAAGTTTCAATCCATCCAGATGCCCCAATGGATTGGAATGCTGCATTTATAGCTGATAAAAACTCTATATTTGGAGTCGAAATGTTCAAAATATTCGGGCAGGTGCTAGACTTCTTGACTGTTGGAGATGTAACCGATGCTGGAATAAACTGGAGCCATATCTCAAGGAACCGTCTTGCGCAAGAATTGGATGCTGCTTCTTGCTTGACGAAATCCATGGCAGTACTGCATTTGTAACTGATCAAGAACTCCAACTAGTCACAATATATGTGCAATCATTTTTCTCTCCTATATTCTTTTGTTGTGGACAGTCTTTAGCATTTGGTTGGACGTTTGATGCTGTTTAACTTAAATCTATATTCTTGTTTATTTCATTGTTATTCCCATTTGTTCTATTGATGTCATGCAGGCCATTCAATTGTTCTGTAATTTGTCTTTTGAGCAGTGAAATAATGAACTCTGGTTTTTAAGTTTCTCTCATGTTATGCCTAGCATATAATGTGTGGACCAATCAAAGATTATTATGATGTTATAGGTCCTACTGTCCTTGAAGGGCAGCCCGATGCATTAAAGTTCCTGCTATGTGTGGGGTTTGGACTACAAAGATTATTGTACGCAATCATATTCTTCATTTCTGCAAGAAATTGTTTCTATCACTGGAATTCATGATCTGAAGATCACATGATAACAATTTTATTAGTTATTCTATAGTAAGCTCGTCTATCCCAAATTGCCGTATGAGCAACATATATGTTTGAGATATATACACTAGTACCGGCTATTTCATTTTGGTCAATCAAAAGGGTTATATCCAAGCCATTTGTGTAACGAATAGATACAAATAGGTCATTGTTTTTCAAACGGCGGAGGATATATTTGCTCTGAATCACATACTACAATTTCTGTCATTATTACAAAATCTTCCATTTCAATGGTTTCCACATAATGAGAAAAAATGAAAAGGAATTCAAGTATGTTGACTCGATGCCAACAATTTTGGGACAAAAGGAAGTTCAAATAAACTGACTCAGATCATAGAGCAATTTTTCTAATGGTTCGGCAATAACTCGTAATGTTTGAAATAATAATACACATTTTACAACAATAAATGTAACATCAACTCCTAGAGAGGAAAATAATCCTGTGAAGAAAATAGAATGAATAGACATGAATGAAAATGACCACTAAAAAGTGGCCTAGGGGCAGAAGAAAGAATTCAAAAACCCCTCTATAAAGAAGAAATGAAAATACTATTTACCTGCTCCATACAACAACACACTGTGATTCATCTAAGAAACTAATGAGGAAATGACCACAATTTCCACCTAAACAGCTCGACGAATATCAGCCTGTGTTAGGGAATACGCCGGAGAAGTTTGGAATTCTGTCAACATGCTTCAGTGCCCGCTCAGCAATCTGTCGTGTCCTATAATCACCATGTTGAAAAGCATCTACGAGGGCTGTGCTCACATTTGGATCACCAGAAACTTCAAAGGAGATATCCTCTGTACGAAGTAATCTTTCAACTGCCCAAACTGCTCTTCTGCGGAGAGTCTCAGTCCGCTTCTCAAGTAACACAAGCAGTATAGGTTTGATTCCTTCAGCCTCACACAATTCATGGACACCTTGTTCAATATCAACTCCATCATCTAACAAAGTGCATACAGCTGCAAGTGATGCCTCAACAACCTTTTCATTTGTGTGGTCCAGAAGTGCCACCAACTTGTCCACCGCTTGTCCTTCCAAGAGACAGAAGGTGTCTCTCAGAGAGCATGTCCCGCGATGGACCTTACACAATCCTGTTATAACTGGTGGTTTGCTCAAACAAGGGAAGATCGAGACACAAAAACCTGGCTTTGGTATCTCGGGCAATTTGGTCAAGTTTTTGGATTCTTGAGATAAGTTCTCCAAAGCCATGGCGGAAACCATCTGCACATTGTCAAGTCCATTGGTCTGCAAAAGTTCAATGAAGAGTGCAGCAACATTCTGTTCACGACAAAGTGAAACAGCATTAGGCTCATCATTTAAAACAAATGTGATCCTTGAGAGAACCTTCACGAGCCCTTCTAGATATGGCGTAACAAAGCGATTCCCTCTTGTCTCTCCTTGTCGGATACTGCCAATCCTGGAGATTGCCAGCTGGAAAGCACCTTCATCTAGCATTTGCCTTGTAAGTCCCCTATCTCTTTCAGGGAGATCAGCTAAAAGTCCAACTGCTGCAGCTTGCTCCTCGGTTATACCAGTGTTCTCTGATATGACTTTAATTAGACTACCAAGCTGACCTGATGTACCACGTAAGCAACGAGCAAGTTCTTGACCCATGTGTGGAGAGAGGTTCCGCAGAAGCTTTATCGAAGCTACTCGAAGATCTTTCTGTGGAGCCTCTATAAACTGAACCAAACTAATAGTAGCAGCTGAGCTTTTAATGGCAGAAACAACATTAAAAACAGTTGTGGGAGAACTCGTGAGTCCAAAAAGAACCTGGAGAAGCTTGCATTCTATTGCAGGACCAGTGTTGCTAATAAGATGTAGAAAGTTGTGAACTATGTCCTCTGAGACAAGAGTCTGATGTTCAGATCCAACTGGAACTGAATCAAAATCATAACCTGTGTTGACGATATTTGCAAGAATTGTGGCAGAGACCTCTTTCAGTTTCATGGGCAATTGGTTGGCCCCAACAAAGAATAGATCTTTGACGAGAGGGGGAAGTATACCTGCCTCTATGAGGATCTTGGCACTAGACTCATCAGACGAGATTTGATTTAGAGATTTTAGAGCAGCCTCCCTTGATGACATATCACCATGTCTCATGATACTGATCAGTGATGAACCAACAGTTCTAGCCACTAACACTTTCACATCATTATTAAGAACCAGCTCACCAAGGAAAACAGCCATGGAGAGTTTGGTGTCTGACGATCCTGGAACAATTGACGGGACAATAAAATTAACTTGGAAGATGTTGAATGAAATAAAGAAAATGATTTTGCTCAGAGAGACATAATCAGTGTAAGGAAAACAACAGCGCAAGTATGGTATATGCGGGAAATTGCTCCCAATTGTTCATGGGTGATGAGTTTGGGCACATCTACTTAGCTCAAACACAGAGCATGAAGTAATCAGTTTAGTAAGTACATAAGTCTGAAGGAGAAAATTTTAAATGGAAGTATGGAACAGCCAACAGTATGTGATTTTCCCCCGCGGCTCCAACCAACAAAAAAGCCACTAAACACACAAAACTAGATATACACACATGTCTGTGACCAAGTTCCCCCATGTACATGTTGAAGTTCCTGCTAATTTATGAGAAATAAAGTGATAAGCCTTCACTACTATATCTCTTACCAAATGATTCCTTAGTAAGTGCTTAAAGAAAAGATCTTGTACATAAAGGGAATCATGCTAACCTACCCTATTAGGGAGTTGCTAAGTAGTCTGAAAACTACTGATTACACTCTTGATAAGGAACTCTCTCTTTCTACCCCTGCATGTCCTCTCTTCCGCGGGTGTGAGAGAGGGAGTGAGTAGAATGTGGCAAATTTGTGCTATTTGTATAATCAAGACTATACAGTCAGATATGAAACCCCCAAAAAACACGTCAAAAAGAAAGTTTAGTTGAGACGGCCTACGCTGTTGGAGAAAGAGTTTGACGAAATCAAAGAGAACTTTAATGAATATCGTAATAATTGATAGTTCATGAATGAGGAAGAAAAAATCCTACATGATAATCATAATAGTTTCTATGAAATTTCAGATGCAGGGCAAGTAATCCAGAAAAAAAAGTTATTACTCTCTCTGTCCCAATTTATGTGACTTACTTTCCTTTTTAGTAAGTCCCAAAAAGAATGACACATTTCTATATTAAGTAACAATTTAACTTTCAAATGTCCATTTTACCCTAAAATGATTTATAGTCACACAAATTTCTATCATTCATTTTAGACCACAAGTTTTAAGAGTTTTCCTTTCTTTCTTAAACTTCGTGCCGAGTCACACTACCTCACATAAAATGGGACGGAGGGAGTACTAAAGTCTGATGATGAAAAATAGGAGCCTGTTCCATAGATTAGGGATCTCCTTTAATCTATGACGGTTTCTATGGCTCTACAGAATGATGATGAGAAAAACAATAACTACCATGTGTTTAAGAAGAGTTCCAAAAAGCATCAAATTTTCACCAACGGGCCTACTAGGACGGGGGAGGGACTAGCAACAGTCTTCAGGTACACCCCGACTACCTGACTGTTTAACTACTAAGGTTTTGAAAGTCAAGACTTCGTCTGTTACAGAATGGAAACTCAGATCTGATTTCGTTAGAAATATTCATGAATATCAAGCAATACATCGCTCCATGAACATCACATAATTTCAGAGGAAAAGTATGCACTTGCAGCACATGATAATTTTGAATCAACTAATATGCTAGATAAGGAAGTGAATTACGACAAAGGGAAGCGATGCAAAGTAAGAGAGCTGCACATGCAAAGAACTTCAATTACCAGGGAAAAGGAAAAGGATGCTACATAAGGAAGTGAATTACGACAAGGAGGGAAGCAATGCAAATCAAAGAGTTCCACATGAAGAGACTTCAACTGGAAGGGCAAAGGTAAAGGAAGAAAGGATGTAGGATTGCATGGACATCTTATTGATCGACGGTGTCCAAACTTGAGGCAAGTTTTTTTCCCACCCAAGGATAGCTGATGCAGAAATGAAGATGGAAACTTTCATGAAACACTCCACAAAGTCATTTAATAGTTCATTGTTACTGTAGCAAACTGCTACGTGGTGAGTTATGTAGCAGTCATATAGGGTTGGGGTATCAGTTAGGTCATATTAATTTTAGGTAACTTATCAATTGATTGCTCCCTTGTTTTAAAATGTTTAATCAGTTTCCTGATTCACAGTAATTAGGAGTTCTAGATTGTTATGATGAGGATTGTTAAGAGTCCTTTTTCCTATAAATAGAGCTGTATTTCAACTTTGTAATACATTCAACCATTATTCTTAAAGATATTTTGCCTTTTGGCTTTCATATTCTGTCTAGAATTTCTAGGGTAAACTCTCCCTTTATTTCCTATCAAAAAATATTAAACACGGGGTTTGGACATGCTTTGAAGTAAAGAACTTCCTACACACTCCATCATCAAAATCCCTAATTGTGTATGGTGTACAATACCGACTAGAATCATAAGAAAAGGTAAAATATACTGCCTAAGAAAAAAGGAGTTTATTTGAGTGTAAGGGTTGCATACATCCTACCCTCCCCATGAAGGAAATCCCACATAACTTTTGGGGTTGTCTTAGGCCCATGATCCATTTCATTTAACAATCGATTGGAACAAATATTTAGAGTAATACAAAGAGGTACAAGAGATGGACACTCAGACATCAAGTAAAGTACCTTCAAGTAGTAGAGTTAATAGGGGTTGCAGCCGGCCATTTTCTGCCATTTGTTTTACATTAATCTCACACTTTTCCAGATTCTCCAGAGTATTCTCAGCCTTTTCAACAGACACAAGATTCTCAGATTTGCTGCTGGCCATCCCAACCAGAATCAGAATGGCCCCATTAACTGAACCGATCTTTCCGCACAAATTTTTCGATTTGGATAGCTCATACAGCAAAGAAATGGCTGCCTCTCTTTCTTTGGATTGTTCATTTGATAAGAACTTGACTATTGTGCGTACATTGTCGCCCTCAGCCATTACTTCCTGCAAGAAAAGAGATGAAAGAAAAGAAATTAGTAAGGGAAAACATAAACAGTAGGAATAATCAACATCATAAAACAGACTTTGGTAACAACACAAATATTATTTTACCAAAGTTCTACAACCTTATTGTCATCGTCGTCCTCTACCACAACTAGAAGCGTTTCAAGAGCTTTACATCGAACTCTGCGGCTGCTGGTTTTTAACATGTCTACAATCATGGGTATGAGATCTGCATTTCGGATAACATGTTTGTTGGTGCGACTTTTTTGGCAAAGGTGCTGAACAAACTTTAAAGCCTGCATAATATCACCCTCGGCACTACCCATAGATAATGATCTGCGAGCCATATCAATTTGTGCAGCTTCATTCCTTGCATTCCATTCTTCAATGGTATTTCGTAGAGCTATACTTGGATTCAGCTCTGTGCTTTTCAGATCTCTATGTGTTAAAGGGCAAACAGGCTTTCTTCCACTATCCCTACATTCCTTGAACCATTTTTCAATAGATTCCCTCTCAAAAGTCATGCCATTTTCCAGAGTAACAGGATCCTGCATTACTTGTTTTGTCAAAGGGCATATGAATGCATCATAAATTGGCTCTATGTGCAGTCTCTCGAGATGGTAACTCTCCTCGGACGGGCTACCAGGATCATGATTCCCATCCCAGCTTTCAGCCATTAAAGCTTTGTACCTGTCAAAGCATCTAACATAACTTTAGATCCCGACACAGAATCTCAAACAAATGACACACTATGCATAAACCGACCTCTTGAGCAAGAATTCGCTACAATTGGTATGAAATACTACAGCTGCCATTATGTCATTGAGAAAGCAAATCTAAACTAGTGAAGCACTATGTCCCTTATCCATTATTCTAGAGTTGTATTCTCGAGTTAAAAGCAACACCACATAACACCAACAAAGAAAACAAAAAATTGGGAAGAAGAGATTATCCAAAATCAAAAAGAGACTTCATAGGATGCTACACAATAATAATTGATTGTCCACTTAAAGGAATTCTTTTATCCAAGATTTGATTATTTTATCAAGCCATTGGCATTTCTCTTCTATTCACTTGTTGTCATTACTCTTCTTTGCTGATATACACCAAAATCATGCTTTCTGTATCTACAAAATTCTATCTTTGAAAATATGACCAGAACAAAACAACAAGAGAAATTACAACTAGTACTTCTTCAAACAACGATCATAATTACAGTGATCAAAACAAATGATGAACAGTAAAACTAATAATTGCCTGATCAAAGCTCAATCACTAAAGTCAATATAAACCAACACCATTTGAACCCCAATTTCAACTAGCAAAAAAAAAGAGAGTAAAGAAAAACTTCTACTTGGGGTCGTAAGAAAACTAGAAAAGAATTGAACTTTTCACAAGTCAGCTGAAAAAGTTCATACTTTTATGAAAGAAGACTCAATTACTCAGCTCACAAGACTCAAAGGGAATTTATGAAATCAATTCTCAAACAAAACCCAAGGATGAAATTGCGCAGAATTCAATTTCTTCCATGCATCTTGAATTAGGGTTTGAATGGGGCCATGGATGGTGGTTCGTGGTTGGTGGGGGTGGGGGTGTGGGTGTGGGTGGTGAGGAAGAAGAAAGGAAGGAAAAAGAGCTGGCAGCAGGGGTTTAGATGAATACAAACAAAGTGGAAACTTACAAATTATGATTTTCTAATATGTAGTTGGGTGATATTTTAATGTACTTAAAATTGTTGAGTTGACTCAGAAAAAAACATGGTTGACTGATGAGGAACACACAATTTTTTTTGCTCAAAACTTCAGAAAACTTTTGTTATTTTCAATATTTAAAAAATAAATCTGAACAATATTTACTAAATTTTAATATTTTTTTGTTGTATTGTAGTTTCACAAGTTTAAATTCATTAGATTAATAATTTAATTAATTTGTAAAGCAAAATTTTGAGTTTATTATATATACATACTACATAGACCTAGCATAATCAAGAAAAAGATCTATATAAGAAATATACCAATTAATTAGGATTATAATTTTGCTGGTGTACTTACACAATGTAACAAAAACCTGAGTTTGTTAAAATAAAAGTAAGTGCACCTTTTAGACTACTAATTTTAGTAATTTTCTAATTTATCTTTAGATTAGTGGAGAAGGAAAAAAGAAAAAGGTACAAATAGAACAAAATAAACATAGGAGACTGAATTTGATCAAATTGAGACCTTTTTGGTGTAGATAATTTTCTTTGTCTGTGCTTCTCACTGTTTTCTCCTATCATTTTCCTATATGTGTGAATGCATTTCCTCTTTTTTCCAAATACATGCACTTTATGTTTTTGTTTTTTTGCATTGTCCTAACATAAATTTCTTCTTCAACCTACATTATCAATTTTTAGCAACATTTGATAATGACAATCTAATTATCAAATAGCACAAAGTATAAATAAAATAAAAGAGTCTTCACCTCTAATTTCTTTCGACGATATAACTTAAATAGAACGACATAAACAGTGAAACACACACATATATAATATGTATAATAATATATGTGTGGTCCATTGAATTTGACTTGGGTCTTTGTTCCCCCAGTACTTACAACCCCAAATATGGGATGAAGGTCAAGATAGAGTTTAGGGAAATATCAATTAGATATTAGGAAGGATTTGTATTTAATTGTGTTATTGGATTTAGCTGTTTAATCAAAACCATGCTACTAACTAAGGAAAAAAAAAACAAAAGGTTGTTTGTACAAAGTTAACAACATATCAATAAATGAAATTGAATATACACAACACCTAAAGTCTTCTCTTCCATTTCCAAGGTCCAACACCTTCCATCTACAGTGATCAAGATAATTCTCTGCTTCACCAAAGCTATGTTGCTCGGATTCTCCAAAAATATTGCCACACCCATGTCGGATAAAGGATCCGACACATACACTTGAAGAGTTCGAGTAATGTAGCACCCAAGTGCAGGATATTTCCTGCTCTTTAGTCAGAACTGAAGTCTTCCTGAACTTAAAACACATTCCAAGTTCCCAAAGCACTTCATCAGTCCAAGGATCCATGCTAATAGACATCAAGCTATCTCTTCAGCAAATATGATTTCAAAAATGACTTGAACTGCAGAAGAGAAGCAATTAGAATGTAGAAGTTGGGGTTCAATAACATGTAAGGTGGGCAGTTAAAACAATGTGTTACAAGCTTCTTTTTTAACACAACTGAAACTCGATTCAAGCTAGCAAGACCTTACTGCATATAGTTTAATTGTAGCTGCAAGCAAAACTACATGATTAAGAGGCTTCATATGGTTGCTCTCACCTTGTATATTTCCTAGGAGCTTTAACTTACAGGACTTAGATAACTTGATGAGATGATTAAACAAAGTTACACATCATCAGTAACTTAAAAAATATTATGGTGAGTAACAGCTGCCTAAATACCTAATCAGCAAAGGAAAGAGAAGAGGAATCACAGAAACTAAATATCTGAGACTGAGTGTAAAATTCATAGATTTGATACAATTCAATATTTATTATCTCTGAAGTTAACTCCTGAGTCTTCTAGGTTGACTGTAAGCCTAGAGATCAGGTAATCCAGGAGTACGGGGCAATATCCAGCTCTTTATTTTTTCCTCCATAATAAGCTCTCCATGCAATAGCACGTCAACATCCATATCTTTATTTCAGGCCACACCAAAAGAACGTCTGCCTTCTAATTTTAGGTTGTCATATACTCGTGCCTGAGAGAATTATCGACTCATGTCAGACAAATGCATACTCATAGACTGGTACCTCTAATACAAAGGTGTTTCTTTCCTTTCTCAAAGAAAGCAAACTTTGTAATCACCACACCCAACTGTTGACAAAACCAAAATACATTTTGAAATCTTCTCTTCATAAATGTGCCAAGTTCAAACTGCCATGCTATAACAGTTTGTTCTGACAACATGTTTATTTCACAGGAAAGAATAACTGCAGCCTTATATTGATGAACTGTCTGATAGACTGTTGGATTCATACTGACACCAGTTTTGTTAACAATGGGATTTACACAGATTCAAACTCACATCATATGCCATATCAATTAACAAGTCACTTGAATTCCTTTACTACGTTTACTCACCTTCCTCTTTGGGGATGTTAGGCTGATCAACCAACAGTTGCTGAAGTGCACCTAAATCATCAGTTGCACTGCAAGATAGTCAAGTTACAATATGTGCATAAATGTTCAGAGAGAGAGACGGAACCTTATGAAAACCCTGAATATCCCTATCATCACTCTATTAAAAACTAAGAGTGCCTTTTTAAAGTAGTTCTGCATATTCTTTGACTATTTTGTTCCTTTTCTAGGAAGTATTTATGAAAAATGCTGACATAAAATGATAGCCTTTGAAAGAACAGAAAAATTGTGTGTAGATCAAAGCTTGAAGACCAATACAGCCATAAAACTGTAGAGAATAATTCATGAAACGTTTAGAAATTACTGAGGCCTGCTATCTGCATACCATTAGTGCACTGATTCATATGAAGAAAATTATTATGCTGCATTATTACTTGTTACCTTAATGTGAGGCCTATTTAATAGTTAGATTACACTTGAAATAAAAAATGATATCACTGGATAGGAGCTAGTGTCTTTATTTTCATCAGTTAGGATTAACCGAACATTTTTCTTGGGGAACCAAGCAAATTGACAGAGGACAACTAAATCACAACCTATCTCTCAACCTCTGCCAGTGAGATCTAGAGAGAAAATAAATGGCCAAAACTGTCACATCATACCTGGGTTTTAAAGCAAATGCTGAAATTGCTGATATGACCGACAATTTCAGACGGTACCTGAAAAATGTATTGGGGGAATCAGTAACAAAAGTTCGATGCAATATCACAAATAATGCAAGGATTAGAAATAGTTCCAACAGTAAAGGATGATTATATCAAATTCATTGGAGGTGAGGGAGGTCCTGGAGGAGAAAGAGAAGAAAGAGGTAAACTTGATTCCAAACAAAAAAATTCTTCATCTTACCCTGTCATAGTAAATAGATCAGCCAAATCATTATCGTAGTAACAAGAAAAAGCTCCTGATTGAGCAAGTGAGCTTGTGATACTAAGAAGGTGATGGCGGATTGCATATTATTATCTGGCATTTTTTTTGGATAATTATATGATTATCAAATTCCTAGTAAGAAAGATCAAAGTACATCTATCACAAAGAAAAGGCAAGCACAAAATTTACTTGGAAAACAACATACTCACGCCTAATAAAGGCTCGACGATGGAATTTGCTAGTACTAAAAGACAACAAATTTTCTCATTTAAGACAAACAACGCAGGAAAAGAAAAACAGGAAAAATATATATGTTCTTCGTTATGCATACTCTGATTGGTGCATCTCATAAAGAAGTTGTAGCCCATCCAAGCAATCAGCAATGCTTGGTTTCATCCCAACGTGTTGCTGTAGCTGTTTCAAATTCTTCTGAACGGATCCCCCTTTTATGAGCTGTCTACCATCACGAACCATCTTATCAAGCGACAGCACAACCGAGTGAAACTTTTCCCTAGATATTGAACCAAACATAAAGAGGGAAAAAATTAACCCTCTTAGTTGATAAATCAACTTCTAGCTCAAAGAAGTTAACGCACAGACAACTGCAGAAGCTACTCAATTACTGCTATATAACATTACGAAGGAGTAACTTTTACTAGCATAATCAATTACAAGAAAGAAGAACAAAGAACAAATCAGTGTTGTCAAAGGTGTGCTTTAACCCTGAAGCGAGGCTCAAAAAATGTTGAGCACTTCTCCTCGCTTAATGTGTACTTCAGTGCCTGCCATCAAGGCTCTAATACAAACTTTTCCTAGCAAATGAGTGTTTCCTGAAGAGGTGACACTAAAGAATTGATTTTTCACTTTATCATTACAAAATATTCAATTTCACTGTCCATATATTTGTTTTTCATGTTTATAATTATTAGACTTGAACTAACCATACATGTATTTTTTCTCCATTTGCACTTTTTTTTCACTAAACCCACGTTTTATTCTCCCTTTGTGCTTAAAGCCCCAACCAACCATAGAGCTTTTTTACACTTTTTGCTTTTAACAATACTGAAACAAATATAAAAAGGTCAAACAACAATATTTTGAGTTTTAAAACTGACAAAAGAGTGTGTTTTCCAGTAGTTAATTTACTCTAGTTAGAGACTTGAGTATCACTATTTCAAGATAAACACTACTTTAACATAACAGACCTTTTTCATTTTTTTGGTATTAGAATGCTCCCAAATGGAAAAAGGATTAGCTTGGATTGACATAACTTAGTACAATGGAATAGAAAGACCTACATAGTTTCATTCATTGAAAGCAAGATAGTTTGTAGAGAATTCATTTGTTTCAGCAAGACAGCTTCTTGAATGCCTTCAACACATGTCAAAGCACCATAATTCTTAGAATCCTGAAGAATCTGCATAAAAATGTATTCTTTTATGAGCTAATGTCAAAAGCCCTCAATATTTATAGATATTGAATCCCGCATATTGATTTTTCATATTTTGAAAATCCGGACTCAGCCACTGATTTCGAGCCATTGGAATATGGGTAAAAAACTGGGGAAAGTACCTGTAACCTCTGAATGATGGAAGAAGCATTGGTGAATTGAGAAATTAATCGAGATTGTAGCTCATTCCAGTTCTCCATCTCTTCCTTCACTTTCCTGAATCTCTGCTGATACTTTTTAATTATAATGTCCATCTCCAATTTACCCAAACCTATCAATAATCAATCAAACAATTAAGAAAACCTTTAACTGAGACGAACATAGAGAGATACAGAGAGAAACATACTACCGGAGTTGCCGGAGAAAGAGACGGAGCGAGGGGAATTGGTGGCAGCCGCCGGAGAAGTATTAACTTTGGCTATATAATTTTTTGTTTTTAAAAATTTAAATTTGGGAACATAATCTTATTTTTTAACAATAATAAGTGGTAAATTTTACAATTTTTCCACAAAATCAAATCAAAGCATCACTTATATTTTTGTTTATTTAAAACATAGAAGTGCAAAAAGAAATATAAAGACACAACATAAAAAAGTCAAAACAATTTAATTTTTTAATATCTTGTGTGTTTTGATCAAGTATAAGTTTCACATTAGATAACTCAAATCAAAGTTATATGTAAAAGAATACTCCATATATATTATATATTTATCGGTTGCATTTCAAAAGATGTGATTTAGTAATTGCATTTCAATAATGTGACTTGCTAATTTAAGCTAACGTTATCTCCTAACCCATTCGTTATCACATTTTTCATGTACGTTACTATGTTTATGAAATTCTCGCTATAATTACACATTAATAACTTTTTACTGCCAAAATTGAGAACATTTTGAGGAGGCGGGGGTGAGAATCGTTTAATTTGTTGTGTTATGTTCTACTTGTAGCTCAAAGGTTATTAATACCGTGTATATTCCACAAGTGAAGTCTGAAAAGAATAGAAGGTAGTCGGAATGGACCCTCAACTCAGAGAGAATTGACATTGATAGCTAGTGAAATTATACAGTAGCCAATGATTCCAAACACAAAACTCACGACTCTTCAATTGCCTATCAGCACTAGAAAAAAATTATTGCGAGTGGCAAACCATTTGATACAATCAAGTATATCAAACGAAAAAAACTGTGATACAAACATATTGCAGTTCTCGAACAGTACATAGCGAAAAATGAATTACAAAACCCAACCCTTCATCCCCTTTCCTTTCTCATTTTCCCTCTCTTTCCCCTCTACGCAGAAAAAACATGACTAAAATAACTTGATCCTGGAAAAAATGGATTTTTCTGTCATGAAGACCAGACTACACTGGGATTCTTCAAACATTTGGAAAACCAATATAAACTGTATCTTATCAAGACAAGATTTTACCTGTCCTTCTAAACTATACAACACACGTGCAAATAGATGGCATGAAAAACGCTGAGGAACAATGGCCCATTGGCAATCAAATATAACAAATCATGGCCACAAACTAGAACGAACTCCAATGATCAGAACTTTTCTTGGTGTTTTGACTCTCAGATGAGACCTTAAATGGTCCCGTGGATCCAAATGGGTCAGAGTCATCAAATGAGTATCCTCGACTATGATCAAAACCACTGGCACTTCCTATGGAGTCAAACCTCGTGAGAGTCTCCTTTCGTGGGGAAGATGCACGATCATTTGTACTAAAGGAATCATACCTTGAGAAACTGTCAAAGAAAGGATCTTTCGATCCTACACTATATCTCGGAGAAGTTCCCACTCTTGAAAGTGGTGAGCCAGGAACTGAATCCTCAAAGGTAAATGGGCTATTCTTCTGGTATCTACTTTCAGCCCCAGGAGACTCTGTCCTTGTTGGACTTGCACCGAAATCAGTTGAGTCAAAGAAATGTTTCTCTCCATGCTTGACATGATCCGACTCCTGCAGGATATTATTAGTCAATGTACAGGGAGACTCTGCAACAGAGCAAACTAGCATTCCATCATCATCAACAGATGGAGTATCAAAAAGCAAAATCCAACTGTGCAATTGAGATCATTATTGGGTGTGTACAAGGGTGAAGCAGGAATTATCTTAATTGGGCGACCAAGATACACATGCAACATCGGAACTCATAAATAAAAATGTTACCGTATAAAATATGAACTAGGATATCTTGTTTTATTAAAGAAGAAGATGTTATTTCACATAGTAGATGAAGATGAATTGTTTAGTGTTGTTTCATCTTTGGTGTAAACAGGAGTATTGGAAGATCCAGAATCAGTTAGAGATGTCTTAAGCTCTTTGTAATTTTTGTTGAAGTGTTGAAGATCTTCCTGATACTCTACCTCAATTGTAATTAGGAAACCTGTAACTTGTTGTGACAGGTTTCTGATTCTTTGGAAATAGAATACAAGTTGTTACTTTCTCAAAAACAAAATTATCAATTCTATATAGGAATGCAAAAAGGAAAGAGCATTACCGCTTGCCAACATTTTGTCTCAGATTACTTATACAGCAGATTAGTTGTTAAGTGGAATAGTCAGCACTTGCACATATTTACAAAATGACAAGACATGCGACATCTAATAACATTGAACAAAACTAAATCTGATAAGGGTTTGCCTACTCACCTTAGCACTGAAGCCCCAAACAGAATCCACATCATCATTATTGTCAAACGTACCCCAGCCAGGTTCATCAAATCTGTTAACCCAATGAAAGGGAAGAAGAAAAGGACATGAATAAGAATGATGCAAAGCTAGTTATAGGCCTCTGCCACAAGTTTAGAGACGGCATGTCCGACAAGATCAAGGACACACAGAAAGACTTGAAATAAAAGCTTGTGGGACATGACTCAATGAGGGCACTGAAGAAACATGTTTGTGCTAGTAGGTAACTTCACCATTTTAATATACATCAATCCAATCAAAGAGCCAAAATTCGTGTATAAAATGCCAGTACAAACAAATGGTTGTTTATCCCCCACCCACCTATTCAAGTTTCTCCTTCGTAATTACCTTAACGGAAAATATTCGCCAAGCCTTGAAAAGCAGCTCTTAAACAGAAGGCAAATTGCCAATCATCTGTCTACTGCAAAAGCTTGAGCATTTTTCTACCTTTTTAATGAGACAAGGAACAACATGCATTTAAGAGATATATGGGTCACTATAACATACTTGAGCATTTTCCTACCTTAAGTCATGATTTTCTTTTTCCCCTTCCCGTGATCGATTTAGAAATTTCTTCAAAAGTCAGAGTTAATACAAAATCTCAAGGTACTTGCACATACTTCCCCTAAGAAGCTATATCTAGTTTAAACTTATGAGACCCTTTTTGCTTATAAAACTAACTGAGAGGCAAAAGTTCAATGAAGCAAAAGAAGTTCCACCAGTGGATTAGTGCAACAAAACTATGGGTACAAAGTCCTAGTCATCCAGAAAAATTGTACTCACTGTGACAATCCCCTTTCATTGGCATAACCGTATGGCAACTACTCCACTATCCTCGCTGCTATCTTGCTCTGGTTACCAACTCAAAATACTTACCGTGAAGGATTTGAGTTCAAGATGAGATGTTTCAGCCAGGAAAGAATAAAATGATTTTTTTTCTCTCTTATTCCTATGGAATAAGAAAGACAAGGGAGCAGGGGACGGATGGGGAAAGGGGACAAGAAAGGGACTTCGATGATGCAAGGATGAGAGAAGCATGGGATGCTTTTGTTCTTTTACTGTGGGTGGGCAGCCTCTCTGCTTTTGGAGGACTACGTTTTAAGGGCAATGCGGTGAATTAGTAGATATTATAGAGATAAAATAAGGAGCTTTATTCTCGGTTATCAAAAAAAATAAAAAATAAAAATAAAAAAAAATAAGGAGCTTTATTTAACATTCAAAACCAGAATGGAGTGAGACTGAGCATAAATCTTGATAAAGGTATAATTAATTAACACTAGATTTCAGCTTTACTATTCAGAACATAAAATGCCATATTCTGTTTTAATTTATTTATAAACTAATGAGACAGACGCAAGACATGCTAAGGATGCATGAAGACACTAGTGAGCAGTGGTCAAAGACACTGGTCAAAACGATTCAGACAAAGTGAAACATGCATCAAGCATGCCCTCCTAGATTTAAACAGACGTTGTGCTGGACATGAAAGTTCTGAAAGCTTCATAAACTATGAAAATTTGGAACTAGTAGAAATGGAAAAATACAGACGGAAAATATTGCACGTAATAGCCAAATTATACCTATCAGTTTCAGATTCTGTTTTAAAGCTCTTGCCGAAATGGTTATCAGAGTATTCACCAGATGGACTATCAAATGCTGTTCGTTCTCGTGGACTGCCCTGTGGACTTTTTGACTCTTCGTCGCTATGCATATACATCAAATCAGTCTCAACAGTACTATTATTTCCTTTAGCGGAATGGTTTTCGGACTTGGCATCAGCATTTGACATAGAATCAGGGGATTCGCGATGAGTTGGAGAACTTTCCTTCTGAATAGATGTGGATTTGGAATTTGCAGGCACAGCTACATCAAAAGAAAATCCTGCAGAAAGTGATATAGGGATGCACATAGGTCAAACATTATGCAACTTATATGGTGCCAGAAAGACAACTGATGAAGAACGGGAAAGGGGGGAGGGAATATATTCAAGAAAGCAAACCTTCATCTTCGAATTTATCCCAATCTTCATCCCAAACAGCTGATATCTCTGGAATTCCAGGTTGCCAGCCTTGAGAAGGAGAAGACCATTTCAGACCAAAAAAGTTAGATGGAAAATATAATAAACAAATGTGATGCAACAAATTGAAAAGTTACCAACTATCTTCGAGTTTTCCATTAAAATTTTTTTAATAAACAACATCAACACAATAAATTCAAAAACCATTGAAAAATATTCAATTTTCAATAATAACTGCAAGAATTGAGCAAGAATGAGTTCCAATTGTATTATCTGAGTAGCAAACACAGAAAACATAGGACCTCAAGAACTGATATGACATTATGCACATATGCAGATGAAATTGGTAGGGTTGACTTCTTACCCAGGGTAGGATGTTCAGAACTCAAAAGAGACTCAGTAGGAGCAATGAAAAACAGAACAAACAGAGAACAAACTGTCAAGACGTAGAAAAACAAGGGGGAAAACAACTTACCAGGGGGGAGTTCAATTAACGCAGTTGACTTCATATTAAGCTCGTGTTTCTTGCAACGATCCACCAAGGCCTTCAGTAGCTCCTCAAGATCATGTTGTATGCGATCAGCACGGACCTAGACAACCAAAAGTGGCCGAAACATAGCATAAGTTCCTATGGAAACACACACTTCCCAACAGTTTACCTGAGTAACCAAAGTAATAAGGTATGTTATCTTCACCTGAAGAATACCATCAGTGCTGCCACCTTGTTCCATTTTAGTGATTGCCTGTTGCAACTCCAGCTTTCTCTCCTGAATAAGGGATTTTTTTTCCTTTTATCTCAAGAATATGAAACTAATATGCTCCAACAAGTCAACAAGCACTAAATACTAGGAAAAGAATAAAACAAATGACAAGCTAGAAAATGCTATAAACAAGCCAGCTAAACAATTAAAGCATTGAAACACTAGAAGAAGCCGGGAAGGCGTTTAATCATAGAGATGCAGGGAGGGAATGGTTTATTCTTATGTGTATAGCATCTTGCCGCAGTAAACTCAAATCTTTCGATTTGTGAAGGAGCTGGGATATATAACCATAGTACACATTTGAAAGAATATATGGAGCAAAATCTTACTTGAGTATCACGAAATGATGCCTCTTCAATTGTCAGTTTAGAAGCAATTTCTGCAACTTGCTTGTACTTCTCTTCATATTTTTTGCCAAGAAGCTCAGCCTAAAATAACTCATCAATTGACAAAGTGCATAAGAAGGGAGAAATTGAAACCAAACAAATTATGAACTTCACAGAGAGAGAGAGAGAGAGATCAATGGGCTGAAACAGTACCTCACGTTTATCAGCCAATGCCCTTTCAGTGATTTCATTAAGCCGGTTATCACACCTACTTTTGTACAAAACCTGGAGGAAAGCCCAATAAATAAAGAAAATGGATGAGATGGGAAAAAAATGAAGAGATAAATATAACATAAAGAGCAGGTGATAGTTGAGAAAGAGCAACTCGAAACAATAGAAATGCAACAATGCTGTACATTGAAGGCGGCAACTACTCACAAGATCCTGCATTTTTGTGCGGTAGAATTCAAGCTTCTCCTTGGAATCCAGAAGCATCTTGTCCTTGCTTTCATCCTTATCAAACAAAGGAATTAGGTTTACTACGTCAACAATATTAGTGAAGTAGATAGAGTGCTAGAATTCAACACACAGACAGCTCTTAACCTGAATATGCCCGCATCCTAGATTTCTTTGTAGCTAATTAGCTGACTAGACTAAGTTCATAACATTCTAATCAATTGAATCTTGAAAAAGTATCAGATGGTATGGTACTGAAACAGCCTAATAGTAGTTGTTAGACACATTAAGTTTCTGGACAGGGAAAGCCAGGGGAGGCTGCACTATAGTCAATATCTTGATTTAATCTTCCTGAGGAATCATTATCCACATTAAGCTGCACACTATCACTACCTACCTGAATTTACTCCGGGAGAGTCTTGAGGTTAACAATTCCCCCCAGGTTGAGGGGCAATTCTAATCAAAATCATTCTTTTACTCAGTAGGTGCACTCAAGATTACTGTAACCCTATTACAAGAAAACCCACAGAGGAGACAAATTACCTAGAATATAAAGGAAATAATACCTTATACTCTCCTGCTGCTGTTTCTTCTCCCTTTGACTCCGACATATTCTGCTCCCCATTACTTAGTTGGTCCATATGAGAATTATTAATTGATGTTGCTCTAGCATTTTGCTGATTAAATTGCATCGCTCGATCAGACTGAGGTAATGCCCCCTGCATAGGAGGTCTTAATCCAGGATGTGCAACTGGCTGTACACCAGGCATCCCTTGTGGAGGTCTTACGCCTAAGCAGAACCAGAATGATGAAACAACTTCAGTATACCAACAAAGTGGTCGAAACTTAAAACAGCTAAAATGCGGTTTAGGTAGTACCAGAAGCAGGACCCCAGCCAGTGCTTCCATAAGCAGCAGTGGGCGGACCTGCTAGGGCCAGCAGAGTCTCATCAAGCATAATGGTATTCGGTAGTGTAGATGGAAGAGGGCGGCCTTCCCTATATCGTTCCATCAAATACAGAGCTACACAGAACTCCCTCAAAGAGAGCATGCTGTCATTATCTTGATCAGCCAAGTCCCACACCTGCTTCAAGACCTCTGACAGAGACCATGAATGATATTACTGAACATTACAAATGTAAAACAAACTCCAAATGACACTAAATAAGATAAGTAGGTACATGGTTTGAGGCTTGGCATGCTTTTTTAATGGGAGTATGGAGTATTAATGTACAAATCTTTAAAAAAAATAAGTGGCTAAGAGCGAAAATAGTAAGTTAATTTGTAGCTTGATCAGGATTCAAAGACCAAAGTCCAAAAACTTGAAGTTAGAGAATATTCAAAAAAAAAAACTTTTTATACTCGGTATCAAAATCAAAATGACATGTATAATTTGGAAAAATAATCCAACAGTTCTGAGATACCAAAATAAAACATCTCTGGACTCTGATAGCTCTCCAATAAATTGTGGCAGCAATCCAACTTAGAGCATATGAACCAAGAATAAGGATGTTCACATTTGTATTGTGCCTCCGATAAAACATGACCAAGTAGTAAAAAAGAATGATTGAACACAAAAAAAGAATCTCTGAACCTCAAATTTGCATGGATTAGTTTAAAAAGGGACTTCTCTCAGATTTTAAGCTTGTCCAAGAGAGAAAAGAAAAATAACTCTTTCAAACTTCGACAAGTTCACTTTTTTGATATTGTTAAACACCATCCCTTTGACCCTACTTCCCAGAAGCCCAACAATGGCCCTTTCCCACTTTGCTCCGTGTATGAGGGGGGTGCCCTTACAAACACAGTTCTATAACATACAGAATATGGTAGACTATAGTAGAATTTATAAGATGAAATCTGGTGACTGGTGAGTAAATCAGACTCTTATCTAAACGCCAGATTGTCTCGTTATTATTCGAGCTATGTCGTGGAGTAAGAATTGTTGAAAGTGCATAACTAAAAAGAAAAGGATAAAGGAAATAAATAATTCTGACGATAGCAAGCTTGTCACTCAAGAAAATAGACACTAAAGGCTGCAAAAATGTTAATTTACCTCTTGGCAGTCTCCAGTTCAAGAATAAATCTCGTGCTTGTTGACCGGAGATTTTTCCATCTCTATCTGAATCCACCTCCATAAACACTTTTGCATACTTCTGAACTCCTGCTCTTGTCATTTTTGGCCAAGGAACTTGTGGCTGCTCAGGAGTAGGAGGTACAGAACCCGCTGGAGTTCCAGATGATGACACTGGCAAAATATTCTGAACAGAAGCCTGTTGATTAGGTTTAGACACAGATGGGGTTACTTGCTGCTGATTCCCAGGAGATTGCCTTGTAAGAGTATTAAATGCAGCAAAGGGGTCAGGCTTGGCTGAAGCTTGAGACTCGGTGGTTACTGGAACCATAGCTGAAGAAGTGGGTGCACTCATCAGAGAAAAGTTTGGAGTAGACGAAGACTTTTTTGGTACAGATTGGCTTGCGGAGAAGGTTTCACCTCCAAACATTGTGTCTGACGCAAAACCATTTCCAGAACTACCAGTAGCTTTTGTATTAGCTTCTGTCATGGAAGGTAGTGAAAGAGATCCCTGAAGAGTTTGCGTAACTGGAGGAACCAAAGGGCTCATTCCTCTATTGGGAGGCTGCATAGTAGGTCCAGTGGATATTGCTGCTTGTCTGCTCCCGAGATAGTCATTTGAACTGTTCGAGTTTGGAAGACCAGGACCTGTAAAACTACCACCCCTGGGGAAATTCATGCCAGCAACAAATTGCTGGGGACGTGATGCAGTAGCTGCAGTAGGAATAGGTGGCCTCACTGAGTGGCCGGCTTGAGAAGTTAGATATTGTTGGTTCATACCTGTTGCATGAGGTAGCTGTCCTCTGATGCCAAAATTTTGAGAAGCAGTTGGTACACCAGCACCCATCTGTTGTGCAGGTGCAGCACCAACTGAATTTAACTGGGGAGAAGCAACCGCTGCAAGGTTAATCTGTGGAGCAGGGATTTTAGCAGAAGCGGGACCATATAAAGCTGCCTTCACAATATCTGGTGTTAATTCTCGTTTACTCTGTGCCACTGTTACAAGTTTAAGAGCATTATAAAACTCCGGACGGCTAAGATACCCAGTACGGCTCTGGTCAGCATGTGTCCATATCTGCAATCAAAGATACACAATGTGCACGCACAGTTGAACAAATCATATTTACCTCAGAAGAGATTTAAAATTGTAGATATTTAAAGAAAACTAGTCATAACTAGCTTATTGTAGTGGGGTTTACAGAACAGAAAGACATATGAGGAAAATCGAAACATATTAACTTAACGTTTTGTAGAAATACAGAGATAACAAAATAAGACTTCCAGGCCTCCTGCAAGTATGTCAAAGAAACAAATCTGCATATTCACAACACAAAGGAAGCTTTTCTCTAATGCCTAGTAAAAACTTCTTGTCTAGAATATCCTACCATTCTAAACACACCAACTGCAGAAAATATTACCATTATACAGTAATTGAATGCCTGGAAAACGGTTAACAAACAAAAAAAGAGTCAACCAACACAGGCAAAAAGCTGGAGTGATTTATCAAGAATGGCAACCAATTTCTGCCACAAGTCTTTTCCAGAAGGACAGATTGATATCATATATCAAGTAAGTCCAACGTGATTAAAGCAACTTATGAACTTCTAAGGACGTTCCAATGGTAGCCAGTCAGCAGTTTGACTTTTATAATGACCTAAATGACTAACTTTGATAAAAGTTGTCTCTTAAAACAAAAGAAACAGATGATGAATAAGCACCTATACCATAAGCATACTTACCCATCAAAAAACCTATGACATAAGACGGAAGATGAGAAACAGAGACTTCAAAATAAAGAAAGCTAATGAACTGAAGTCACAAGTATAAAAGTCTGAAACTGCAAACTTAACTTGGAAGCGAAATCAAAAAAGATCAGTCGATCAGAGGTACGTAATAAATAAAAGAGTATCTCAGAACCAAGGATCATCCTACAAAGGAAATAAACAGCTGCTACACTTTTAGAAGAGGTGACAAGGTCACTGAACTTCCTTTCAGTGCGTTGTCACGGAAACCTACATCACCGACTTCGAATGCTAGTAGAAATAAAGGAACCATCCAACTCAAAATGGAAAAATATCAACTTGCAGTCACAAGATAAATCTTCATCCAATTTGTATAAAAAAGCAATCCCAGAGCAGCTTACAAGTTATTTGAACCTCCAACACCAATGTGTCAATTGTGAAAATGCTTTTCTTTTTAGATAATAGTGGTGTCACGGACAACATTTCAACTATTCCACTAGTACCTACTACCTCCCACTAGCACAGGTACCAGGTTGTGAAAACCCTCTATTCATGCCAATCAATCACTCTTCAAATGAAATTGCTACTACCCAGGTTAGAGTTCTTAAGGCCTACTTTTTGAACCTGGATTTTCTATAGAGTTAGTTAGTCATGTGGGTTTTAACAATCATTTATCAGTTCACTGTGTCCCTGAATACAACCAAATAGATGTATAAGTAACCAAGAGCTGTGACGGAAGAGGTAACCATTAGTATCTGAAAATAAAATTGCTTCAATGATTCCTCTTCTACTTCTGCTTCTCTCATTCTCGACCTCTCTCTTCATTCTTCTTACCTTCTTCAACAACTAATATCTTGAAACCCCTTAAGACACTGCACGTGATTAGAGATCAGAGTTCATCTGATCTCTTTTTCTTTTTTTTTTTGCTCAAGTAAAAGTATTAGTTTATTCATTCATAAACATGGCCAAACTGGCTGTATGCAAGGGGTATACCAAAAAGTAAAGAATCTACAAAATATGATTCTCTACAAACTCCACCCAGTCATACAGCTGGGAACTTTCTGTTTACACCAAAAGAAAATGAGGAATAGGAGACTACTCCTCAACTGAGAGAAACTCCACTCTACTCCTTCAAAAGCTCTCATGTTTCACTCGCTCCAAACAACCCATATTAAACCAAGCGGAACCACATTCCAATCCCTTCGTATTCTCCTCCTTCTCCCACTCTTCCAGCTGAACATCAACTCTTCCACAGTATTTGGCATTACCAAGGGTAGTAAGATGATTCTTCGTGGTGATCCCATTCTTATCATGTCAACTAAGAATCCATTCACCGACGCCATTCTTCATTATAGTTTGTGCATTGTTTTACAATCTAAATGCAGTCAGTTTGGTATGTACTAATGTGAATCACTGAATCCCTTCTAATTCATGCTAACAAATGTTCTTCAACATTATCAAGTATATTGAACTTCTGACACTTAATTGATTCAATTATGGTCCTTAAGCTCACTTACATTCCTCTAACAATTTATTGAACTATTTTTCGCCCTTCGAGATCAACACAATACAAAATTCAACCACGAACACAACTAGAAACATTGACATAGCAACAAAAAATGCATAGACAAGTAAAAAGGGGAGAAATTTAAAGTACCTGAGCTAAAACAGGTTGAGGCAAGTTAGATCCTTTCAAAAAACCAACGGCTTCAGCACCACTGATTCTCCCATCTTGATCCAAATCAGCTCTACGAAAGAAAAGTTCAAATTGATCCATATTCGGTCCTCCTTGACTTGCCCCCGCCATTTTCTTCAATTCAATAACTCGCAAATTTCACAGATCAATACATTAGACTTCAAAACTCCGAATTCAACACCCAAGTCCAAAAAAAATCGGCCGGCGGTAGTGTTTCTGGTATCAATTATGATTAAATCTTACAGAAATGAAGCTAAATTGGGAAAATTATGAAGAATTTAGGAGATCTGGAAGGTGAATATACATAAAATCGGGTCTGATTTACTATGCTAGGTTTTACCCGATCTAGAATTCCAGATTAGGAATTGAAGCATAATTCTAATACTTTACAATTTGCTCTATAGACTCCCTTGTTAATCAAAACTTTACAATTCCACCCCCATCTTTTTTTCTTTTTCTTTATCTTTAGTTTAATGAAATTAAATTATTATAATGATTAATAATTAGGATTATGTGCATTGGTTATGTAAGTGAGGATCCATTGACATATCTATTTATCTATATCTTCTATATTACTTAAAAGCATGAACTCTTAACTTGAATGTTAAATTATTATAATACTCCTAATTTAGATTGTGGCTTTTTCGATAAGTTGACTTTTTTCGAAGGGTTGTGATTTTTCGATGAGTTGTGACTTTTCCAAAAGGTTATGACTTCTCGAAAAGGTCATGACTTTTCAGATAAGACACAAAAAAATATTTGTTCATACTGCCCTTTGTTGATTATAAATAGAGGGGCTTCCTTTCATTTTTCAACCACAATTTTTTTAATCTTCTACTTTTCTTCTTCTTGCATTTTAATTTTTTTGTGTGATTTATTATCTTTGAGTGAGTTCGAAGTTTAGCAGAATATGAGATACCACTATTCTGATAAAGTAGATTGTTCTATCATAAGAGGGTATATCCAATAACCTCGAGTACTAGAGGAAAATAATTTTAATGATATAATAATTATTTATTTGCTCAATATATACATTAGTATGTAATGTTTCAATATATGACGTTAACATGATGTAGTCTAATTTTATTTTATTTTTGTTAACAACTTCTCTTGTGATATAGATATATGCTTCTGAATATCTTTTCCAAAATTTAAAGAATTGTCACGATTTGTTTTTTATGCTCAAGACAAAAGAATGACTTTATTTATCAATGTTACTTATGCGATTTAGACTCTCATGAAGTTTGGTTCAAAATAGTTATTAGTACTATATAAACATTGCCCTTTTGTTTTACTTATTTACTATTTTTTAATATTTCAGTATTTTAGATGAAGAAAAGTTCATATGACATGTCATAACGTCGGTTGAAGTTTGTATTAGTTTATTTTTTATTTTTTATTATTTATTTAATAGTTAATTTATGAGATAAATATTTTCATTAATGCAAATATAAATTTATATTTGAGTAGGTATTTGTATTTAAATTAAAGTATTATATGTCACAAATGTGTTATCAAGTTAACAAGATCTTCTAACTTCAAAATATATTATTTTAAAATGTTCCAAACTCACAACAAATGTGAAAATATGTGAATATATAAAATATAGTTTTTCTCTTCACATGTTCATATGACATCTAAACATCTGGTAAAATGACAAGAAAAATACAAATGAAATATTGTCGATTAGATAATATTAGTGAGATAAGACTAATTACATGATTGAACCTCATCAAATTGAAATAGATATATACATTATTGCATTTAACTAATAAAAATTTTCATTGACCATCTTCATAGGTTTGCGTGAATAAGAGATATATATGACGATCCACATTGAACATTCACAAAAGAATCTGCAATATATTTTTTCTAAGCTTATTATTCAAATCTTCACTTAAATAAGCAATACTATTTACTATAACATATAATTTAGAATTGGCAATCACGTGCAACGCACATGTCAAAAAAACTAGTACTAATGTATAAATACAAATTATGAAGTTTTATTTGTGTGCTATAGTCTATGCTATTTTTCAAATTAATGAGAAAAAACAAATTGTATTGTAATAGTGAAATTGTGAAATGTGTTCGAATAAACATGTTAAATAAGCTTTTTTTTTGGTTTCGAAGTGAATTGGCTAATGTTTGTTTCATAGATGTAGAAGAGAGGAAGAGAAATTAGTTGAAGAATTGCAATCGATTGTTCAATTATAATTGTCAACAATATTATACTCATAAAATCTGGCCTAACTCATCGGTAGCCCCTTAAATTTGGCACGAAATTTCACTTAGGCACCTCAAGTGGATGATGTTCATTTTAGACACCTCATGTAGGGTTTCGCTGTGTCATTTTGACACTTTTTGCTTACATGGCATAGTGAGTGTAATACACTTGTTGAGCGCGCGTGAAAAGCCTATTTAGTCGATTTTTTAATTATTTTTTTCTTCTTCTTTCCCATTTTTTGCCACCATTTTTGCAAACTTAAATATCCAACATGGTGAATAAAAATAGATACAGTAAAATAATGAAAAATGATGGAAACTATTTTAGAAATTTAGGAATAGACCCATTTCAAGATTAAATAATAAATTATTCAAGAAATTCTTTCTTGAAAGAATTTAATATTTAAAGAGGAGTAAGTTTAATTTTTGATGAATTTTAAACTTGCTAATTAGGGTAAAAAAGAATTTTTTTTTTTTGAAAAAGACACTATTAAAAAAGAAAGAGTATGTAGGTGCCCAGATGTTTTAGCAAAAAAGAGATGAGGGTATTTGCAGAAGACAATGGGGTGGGGGAATGGGTATGTGCAGATTTTTCTGCAAATGAGTAGGGGTATTTGGAGAAGACGCCGGGGG